>NC_053489.1:283332616-283683616 GCF_905171775.1 Rana temporaria
TCAGAGACAAGATCAAACACCTTTTACACAATGCAAAGGATTAACCGCTTAAAGCGGGGGTTCACCCTGTTAAAAAAAAAAAGTTTTTTTTTATTAGACCATTAAATTCGGCATCGTAGCGCGAGCTACGGTATGCGTCTTACATTTTTTATGCCCGTACTCACTGTTCTATCGCTCATTGAAGAATCCGGGAATGGGCGTTCCTATGGTGAGAGAAGGTGATTGACGGCCGGCCCTGGCACGTCACGCTTCTCCGAAATAGCCGAAATAGGCTTGGCTATTCACGGCGCCTGCGCATAGTCCTTGCGCAGGCGCCGTGAATAGCCGAGACCTACTCCGGCTGTCTTCGGGGAGCGTGACGTGCCAGAGCCGGCCGTCAATCATCCTCCCTCTCCATAGGCACGCCCATTCCCCGCGGGAGTCGGATTCTTCAATGAGGCGATAGAACAGTGAGTACGGGGATTAAAAATTTAAGACCGGCATACCGTAGCTCGCGCTACGATGCCGAATTTAATGGGTCTAATGATGGAAAGGAGGGTGAACTACCGCTTTAAGTTCCACAGTGAGTATTATGAGCATGCTTTACTGCATACTGTATTTTGCTGCTGGCGTATAAGACTACCTTTTACACTTAAAAAAACTGGCCAAAAAGCAGGGGTCATCAGCTGTTTGGGATGCGCTGGATGTGCAGTTATACTGTATGTAGCTTTGGCTACATACAGTATATACTGCTCAGCCAATCCCGGTGAGCGATGTATTCAAATGAATACAGAGCTTGCTCAGATTGGAGTAACAACCTCTGCCAATCCGAGCAGGCTATATATAGTAGTCTGCTCGATTGGCTTTGAGAGTCAGAGGCGTGGGCTAATGATGTTACACCTCTGCCAATCCAAGCAGGCTTTGTATTCATTAATAGAACACATCGCTTGCCATGATTGGCTCCAGCAAGAATGAAGAAGAATATGGCTCCAGAAGGAAGAAATATGAAGCGTCGGAAGCATCGAAGGGGGGTCGTCTTATACGGGGGAGTACTAGCAAAAAATCTTAACTGTAAAATGAGGGGGTCGTCTTCTACACCCGGGTCCCGGTCGCCTTATACACCAGCAAATACGGTATACAGATTGATTTTACTGTTGTGGGGTTTAGTAACACTAAGTCAGACTTTAAGGGGAATTTTAACTCATCGTACTATATGCTGGCAAGGTACTGTATAAAATTTGGATTTAAAAAAAAAAAAAAAGCTTTCCTAGGTGTTAACACTCTGAAGCCTCGTACACACAGCCGAGAAACTCGACGGCGAAACACATCGTTTGCTCGTCGAGTTCCTTGTTAGGCTGTCGAGGAACTCGGCGAGCCAATTTTCTCCATTCCCTCGAGGAAAAAGAACATGCTCTCTTTTTGGCTCACAGTTCCTCAACAGTTCCTTCGTCGAAATATGTACACACGACCGGTTTCCTCTGCAAAAAAAAAACAGCAAGTTTCTTGCTGGTTTTGCAGAGAAACTCGGTCGTGTGTACGAGGCCTTAACAGAGAATGCTGCATCCTTTTCTGTGAGATGACTAGTCATTACAACTAAATGCTAGTCCTAAAAAGTTAGATGTAAAAACTTTTTTATAGCTCTGCTAGAGAAGTGACTAATTTCCTGTTATCTTAGGAGCATAATTGCAAATGATTAAAAAAAAAAAAAAAAAAGGAAGGGCGATATGCATAGCGTTAAAATGATCACTAGCTTAAGACAGATTTACCATGTATGCCAACATGAAAGCGTTACGCTATGGATGCCAGGCCCCGGGAACTCAACACAAGTACATCAACTAAACAGACCGATACATTGGGACTCCATGTGTATCTTAACACACCTCCATTTGCATTGCCTCCTAAATATCTGCTGATTTTTGGAACTACCAGTCTCCACCATTGGGTTTTATTTCCTGGGACCCCCTATTTATTGTGCATTTGCATATAAGATAGTAAGTCCATTATTCCAACCCCCCTCCCCCCCCAGGACTCCTTTCGGTGATGCCTGTTGACTCTATATTAGCAAGGTTATACTCTGGTCCTTAATCCTGATCATCGAATGATTGAGTTTGCCTGGTCGTTTTTCTGTGTGTTCCTGCCCCATCATATCAAGCAATTGGGAGCTGCCATTTCCATCCCTTTGGATCAAGGCCTGGCAGGGTTAATATTCGCAAGCCTATGTTAGCTTGCCCCTGGCAAGCACGCATTTTATGTGGTGGAGGTGGGTGCACGAGTTCTTGGTGTCATCACAAGTTATATCAAGATTATTACATAGGTGGCTATTTTATGGACTAATTTATGTCAATATTGCGTGGTGTTGGAAGCAATTTATAACACTTCAATCTTTGATCAGCGCAGCTTCATCTTTATTATTTTTTATCAAAATATATATATATAAAATGTGTGTACTGTATGTGTGTGTCATATTGAAGCAGTTTTTTTCCCTTTTTTACTTGTATTGTTCACTTAGCACGGTTAATCTGATTGATGGTACAAAGCCCTTGTCCAAAATTTTTCGAAGGGACAAACACAAAAATCTCTTACGAGAACAAGATCATGTGATTTACATTTAATCAGTACAGTTTCATCCAAAAATACAATACAAATACACTACAACGCATTACATCACGTCAGAATTTTCATTCTGCAGTATGAGAATTTTCATACTTTAGTAACCAATTTGTTTTCGGTATGAGATGAGCAACACCACACACACGGACAATTATCCATCCAATAATCTCATTGTGTGTACTAGGCTTAACACCTCCCAGTATGTACTCAGACAGATAACAGCACACCACTGGCAATGCCATTGTGGTTGACCTAAAGTCAAATAAGCTATTCACTTTGTACGGTAATTTTTAGGGTTGTCCCGATACCGATACTAGTATCGGTATAGGGACCGATACAGAGTATTTGCGCGAGTACTTGTACTCGCGCAAATGCTCCCGATGCCTAATCCGGATACTTTTTTTTTTTCGGAGAGGGGGCAGAACCGATCAGAGAGGAGACTGAGGGGGCAGCGAGGAAGGCGGAGAGAGGGCAGAGAGCAGGAGCAGTCCCCAGGTATGTATAACATCACACTGGAGGAGAGCTGCTGCCGCCGTCTAACTGTTTCGGCGCTCAGGCAGGGAACAGCAGCTATTCAAATGAAACGTGGCTGCATATGGGGGGGGAGACGTGGCTGCATATGGGGGGGGGAGACGTGGCTGCATATGGGGGGGGGAGACGTGGCTGCATATGGGGGGGGAGACGTGGCTGCATATGGGGGGGGGGACGTGGCTGCATATGGGGGGGGGGGGGGGGGGGGGGACATGGCTGCATAATGGGGGGGACACAAGGCTGCATTTAAAAAAAAGTATCGGTATTCGGTACCGGCGAGTACATGGAAAAAAAGTATCGGTACTTGTACTCGGTCCTAAAAAAGTGGTATCGGGAAAACCCTAGTAATTTTCTCGAAATAGGTTAGTGAATGAGATGAAGCTCTGCTGACTTCACCAATTCAAAACATTACAAGGGGGGGAAAAAAAGTGGGAACTGTCCCATGTATCATCCAATTAGGTTGGTGGAGGGCTGCACTGGCTGGTCAGGGGGTTGGATTTGGAACGAAAAGCCTATCGTGCATGTGACCCTGGAGTGGCAGTCCAGGGGTATCTGAGAATCACTGAGTGAGGGTCACTTTGATTTAAAGATACCACGGTCACTGCACCAGATACACACTTTTTTCAGCACCTGCCTCCTGGGCGGGGCCTTTTGGCTAGGACCGGAGGAATTTTTTATTCCTGGCCGAGGGCCTGGTCATCGTAGAACACAATGACCACTTCTTTCACTCTCCTCCCCCCCACTTTATTTTGTTTATGCCTAGGTTTGTCACCTTTTTGTCCTTTTTTGTTTGTGCACGTTTTGTCTCACTGTGATAAGTACTGTGCCGGTCCTCGGGCCAGCCCTGAACGCCTTGGGAGTGGGTGGACATGGCCTTCTGGCTTAGTTCACCTGCTCTCATGGGGTCTCCCTTCAGGGGAGCCCCACCTAGTACTGGGAGGGTTCTGTTTCGGCAGTCCCTCCAAGGAAGTTGGGTCCGTGTCGGCTTCGGTTGCTCGGACCACAGTACCTCAGTCCCCGTCTGGAGCCTAACGCCCCGGGTGATCAGGGTTTTGGGTCCCTTCTTCACAGTAGGACCACTTGACGTTGCACCCGTCTGCACGTTTTTGTGAACACTCTTTATGTGTGTGCACATTTTTTTCTGCACCGGGTGGAGTTTTTTGGGTGTGTTCACACACACACCATAGGCTTTAAAAAAAAAAATATATATATATATATATATATATATATATATATATATATATATTTTTTTTTTAGGTAGCGCGGCCTTGATATGTAATGTGTTGTTAATGCATTGTATGTTGTATTGCTATCACATGGTAACTTTTTACTGCCAAGTTACAATGTTGCAGTCTGCTCATCAGGGGGGAGGAGATTTTGATGAAATGCTACTTTCAATGGTACAGAGTGCTTTAAAGCTTGAGATGATTGTAGCCATATTAATGAACTTTCAACAACATTGAGTATTGATCTTTTTTTTGCACCAACATTCTGCTAAAAGTTATTACTTATTAGGACTGCCTGGACCTTGAAGACTGGGTACACCCTAAAAGCTTACCCTGAAAATTTGGAGGTTAGTGCAATACATAAATAGAAGTATCGGAGAGTATTTAATTGTTTTCCATGCTTTAAAGTAATGCCAAATCAATCCATAGATTTAGAGATAAAGACACCTGTAATTAAATAAAAAAATTCTCACCTTTCTAAAACTGGGTACACACTGGCCGAAAATGATCGGTTTGGCAGGAATCGGCCAACTGTCAGCCCATGTGTACAGCTCCACGCATGACAAAAGTCGGTTTTACAACTGGCTTATTCAAACAAGCATGCTGGACAACCAGCATCTGATCAGCACTCGCAGCCATATGCAGCCTCCGTCAGAACCAGTGGCGGCTGGTGCTCAAAATTTTTGGGGGGGGCGCAAACGAAAAAAAAAAATTGCAGCCTCACTGTGCCCATCACATGCAGCCACTGTGCCATCAAACGCAGCCACTGTGCCATCAATTATCACCACTGTGCCATGCCATCAAACACAGCAACTGTGCCATCAATTGTCACCACTGTGCCATGCAACACAGCAACTGTGCCATCAATTGTCACCACTGTGCCATGCCATCAAATGCAGTCACTGTGCCATCAATTGTCACCACTGTGCCATGCCAAACGCAGCCACTGTGCCATGCAACGCAACCACTGTGCCATCAATTGTCACCACTGTGCCATGCCATCAAACGCAGCCACTGTGCCATCAATTGTCACCACTGTGCCATGCAACACAGCAACTGTGCCATCAATCGTCACCACTGTGCCATGCCATCAAACGCAGCTACTGTGCCATCAATTGTCACCACTGTGCCATGCCATCAAACGCAGCCACTGTGCCATTAATTGTCACCACTGTGCCATACCATCAAACGCAGTCACTGTGCCATCAATTGTCACCACTGTGCCATGCCATCAAACGCAGCCACTGTTACATCAATTGTCACCACTGTGCCATGCCATCAAACGCAGCCACGGTGCCCCTCAACTGTTGCCACTGTGCCAATTGTCACCACTGTGCCCTTTAATTGTCACCACTGTGCCCCATGATGCCACTGTGCCCATTGTCACCACTGTGCCCCATGATGCCACTGTGCCCATTGTCACCACTGTGCCCCATGATGCCACTGTGCCCATTGTCACTCACCACTGTGCCCCATGATGCCACTGTGCCCATTGTCACCTCTGTGCCCTTTTGTCACCTCTGTGCCCCATGATGCCACTGTGCCAATTGTCACCTCTGTGCCCTTTGTCACCTCTGTGCCCCATGATGTCACTGTGCCCCTTTCCCTGTAAAAAGCACTTATCTGAGGATTCCATGTGCTCCCTCGATGTCTTCTGCCGCTGTGGTGAAGCTTCAGCCAATCAGGTTCCTGATAACCAGAATCCGGGAACCTGATTGGCTGAAACGGCCGTTTGTCTTATACAATGAGCGCAGATTGCCTGCGCTCAGAGTATAGACAGCTGAGAGCCGGAGAAAAGCCTATCAGAGCCGCTGGCTTTGATAGGCAGTTCCCCTCAGCCAACCAGCTGCTGCTATTCGGGTAACCGGCGTCCCGCATCCGGTTATCTGAATAGACCAGGCAGCGCTGGCAACCAGCAATAACATACATTCGTGCATTTATGCACGAATGTGTGTTATTTGCGAGAGGGGGTGGCGCTGCAGCGCCCTCTATAGACGGCCGCCAGAACTGCGGCTAAAATGTCAAAATGACATTTTAGCCGAATAAAAGTTCTTAAAGGGCCCGTTTTTTTTTTTTTTTGTGACTGTGGGAAGGGGGGCGGCGCCCGTGCGTCCCTATGGACGGGCCGCCACTGGTCAGAACACAATAGCTCAGCTGGGAGGTCACTGCACCAAGATCGGATGTGTTAGTACGGTGTGCTGTACGTTTTTTTTGTTCAGCCCACTGGGTTGAACGAAACAAACATCAAGTGTGTACCCAGCATAAGAGTGGAGTTTGGCCATACCTATTTCACATTACTTTTTGGTCAGTAGGATGGCCCATCACATTAAAATGACCAATAGGTAAGCTCAAGTAGTAATAGTGGATAGGTATAAGGAAGGGAAATGGGATAGGGGAATCTGCGCTAGGTGAAAGCAATAATAAAGCAATTAAGGGTGGGTCCCGGGAGGGACGTCCTGCAGCTGAACACAAATGTTTAGATACAAAAACAAAAAAAACGTATGGAAAAAGACAGTGCAGCGCTAGACAAAATATAACATCAAGTGTGAAAAGTGTGTCAATAGAATATTTAAATAAATAAAACCATGAATAAAAAATTATATAAGTGAAATATAAAAATAACTCAATCTAATATGGCAATTATCCTCTGAAGTAAACAGGACTGTTGCAAAAAATAAACAAGATAACTAAACCTGTGAAGGTAAGTGATGCCTAAAACAAATGTATTTCTGCAGTGAAGCCAGAGAACCTGTCTCAGTGTTCCAACAAATCAGTGTAAATTATGCCACATAAATAATCACAGTGATAATGATACACAGTGTTTCAATATAAGTCCATGTTGCATGGAAAGTATAAATAAAGTTGAATAAAGGTGAGTAAAATTAAATAGAGTCCACAAAGGAAAAAAAGTGAAGGAGGGGTTTTGTAGTCCCCTCAGGTGAAGATGAGTAAAATTAAATAGAGTCCACAAAGGAAAAAAAGTGAAGGAGGGGTTTTGTAGTCCCCTCAGGTGAAGATGAGTAAAATTAAATAGAGTCCACAAAAGAAAAAAACGCGCGGGAGGGGTTTTGTAGTCCCCTCAGGTGAAGATTGTAAAAAAGCAGAAGATCCACCAAAAGACCGCAGATGGAAATAGGAGGAAGCAATCCACAGACAATCCAATGTAAAGAGAAATGGAGGCTTACCGGAAAGCCTGTGACCCGACCTTCTCAGGAAGGATCTAAACAGGCGTGTTGGGATACAAACGTCCCTCAGGCAGTGGAGATGGATCGATATCCTTCGCGAATCAAACGTCAGGGTCCACAGCGTCGTAGCTCCTCATATGGGTCAGGGATGACAGCACTCACAGAGATATGTAGCAACGGTGGTCAGCAGATGTCATATGAAAAAAGGAAAAATTTCCATGGTATAGCCTGCTTGATATTGGTTTATTTAAAAATTCAATTAAAAATCCATTAAAAAGATTTCCCATACATAGGGAACAAATATATAGAGTCCTTGCAAGGAAAAGAAAAAGCTCCAAAATATAAACAGACCGCCTTGGGCCGTTAGCGCATGCACAGTGCGTGTGTTGCAGCCCCTGCAACAAGGGCTGCAACACACGCACTGTGCATGCGCTAACGGCCCAAGGCGGTCTGTTTATATTTTGGAGCTTTTTCTTTTCCTTGCAAGGACTCTATATATTTGTTCCCTATGTATGGGAAATCTTTTTAATGGATTTTTAATAGAATTTTTAAATAAACCAATATCAAGCAGGCTATACTATGGAAATTTTTCCTTTTTTCATATGACATCTGCTGACCACCGTTGCTACATATCTCTGTGAGTGCTGTCATCCCTGACCCATATGAGGAGCTACGACGCTGTGGACCCTGACGTTTGATTCGTGAAGGATATCGATCCATCTCCACTGCCTGAGGGACGTTTGTATCCCAACACGCCTGTTTAGATCCTTCCTGAGAAGGTCGGGTCACAGGCTTTCCGGTAAGCCTCCATTTCTCTTTACATTGGATTGTCTGTGGATTGCTTCCTCCTATTTCCATCTGCGGTCTTTTGGTGGATCTTCTGCTTTTTTACCATCTTCACCTGAGGGGACTACAAAACCCCTCCCGCGCGTTTTTTTCTTTTGTGGACTCTATTTAATTTTACTCATCTTCACCTGAGGGGACTACAAAACCCCTCCTTCACTTTTTTTCCTTTGTGGACTCTATTTAATTTTACTCACCTTTATTCAACTTTATTTATACTTTCCATGCAACATGGACTTATATTGAAACACTGTGTATCATTATCACTGTGATTATTTATGTGGCATAATTTACACTGATTTGTTGGAACACTGAGACAGGTTCTCTGGCTTCACTGCAGAAATACATTTGTTTTAGGCATCACTTACCTTCACAGGTTTAGTCATCTTGTTTATTTTTTGCAACAGTCCCGTTTACTTCAGAGGATAATTGCCATATTAGATTGAGTTATTTTTATATTTCACTTATATAATTTTTTATTCATGGTTTATTTATTTAAATATTCTATTGACACACTTTCACACTTGATGTTATATTTTGTCTAGCGCTGCACAGTAATAGTGGATAAGATTTATTCAACTTTTAAAAGGAAAAGGTTAAACTTTGCATGTGCTTTCCGCCGCCTGTGTCTGGATATAATTAATTGGATTCTGACATCCAATAATCCCATGGTTCCTAATGTGCATAAACAAGCAACAGCATGCTAAAAATTAAAGTTCTGCAACACCTGAAAAACCACAGAGCTACCAACAAGTCTGAACCTATTCAAAAAAATCGATAGGATTTATGTCTGTAATTTAGGAGAAAGCAAATTAGCTTTTTTACATGTTTCATGTATATCCAGTGCAAAAAAAATTACCAAAGGAAATTCAGAGAAATGCCATAGGAACCTGAATAAGTACATATTACCACATGCAGAATTATGTAGCTTTAAAGTTTTTGTTAAAGTGATTGTAAAGGCTTTTTTTTTTTTTTTTAAACAAACATGTTATACTTCCCTCCTCTGTGCAGTTGGTTTTGCACAGAGCAGCCCTGATCTTCCTCTTCTTGAGTCCCTCTTTTGCCCTCCTGGACCCTCCCTCTTGCAAGTGCCTCCACAGAGGGCACCCGAGCCAAGTCAGAGCTCTGTGTATACATTCAGACGCTGAGCCCTGACCCAGCCCCACCCCCTCTCTCCCCTGGGATGGCTGACTGATTTTGAATGACAGCCGCAGGAGCCAATGGCACTGCTGCTGTGTCTCAGCCAATAAGTAGGGGGTGTCTGGGACAGCCAAGACACTCGTGGACATCGCTGCAGAGAGAAATGGTTCGGGCAAGTAATTAGGGGTGTGCAGGGGAGGCTGCTAAACACAGTTTTTAGCTTAATGCATTAAGATAAAAAACCTTCTGCCTTTACAACTCCTAAAAAAAAAAAAAAAAAAAAAAAAACGCACTTTATAATTGATCCTGTCCCCTTAAAGCACATTATACAGCACAGTGCTGGTGCTGTGCAATTTGGCCCCTGTAACACCTAAAAGATCTGTCTGATCCTGCCTGGCTATACCCTCCCCCCTGTAAGCTGACCACAGTGTAACATGGCTGCTGAGCCCTGACACCGTGGTCAGTTTACATGCTTCCATCATACACAGCTCTTCTGTCCTTCTCTCCCATCTCCCTCCCTCCCTGCCTGTCTGCTCCTGTGTCCGGGATGACCCACTGCTGGCTAAAAAAAAAAAAAAAAAAAAAAAAAAAAAAAAAAAAAAAAGCTGCAGGCATAATCAGGTGGAACCATCGAAAGTCCAGTGACCTACGGGTACGTCCCTTGTCCCAAAGTGGCTTAAAGCGATTGTAAAGTCTCGTCTTTTTTACCCCCCTATAAAAATAAACAGATTATACTTGCCTGCTCTGTTGCAGTGGATTTGCACAGAGCAGCCTGGATCCTCCTCTTCTCAAGTTCCTATAGAATATGCAAATGAATAGTTACGGCGATTCCCGAACGTCCGCGCTGCCCGTCAATCTAACTTTACGTTGTTTCCGTCGAGTTACGCCGTGTAAAATTAGGGCTGAGCCCTAGTTGTCCTAAGCCATGTTAAGTATGGCCGTCGTTCCCGCGTCGAAATTTTAAAAACAACGTCGTTTGCGTAAGTCGTCCGTGAATGGCGCTGGACGCCATTTACGTTAACGTCAAAACAAATGACGTCCGTTCGGCGTCATTTAGCGCAATGCACGTCGGGTAATTTACCTGACGGAGCATGCGCAGTACGTTCGGTGCGGGAACGCGCCTAATTTAAATGGTGCCCGCCCCATTTGAATTGGGCGGGCTTGCGCCGAGCGCATTTACGATACACCACCGCAAGTTTACAGGTAAGAGTTCTGAGAATCAGGCACTTACGCTGTAAACCTGCGGCGGTGTAACTTAAATCACATACGTTACGCTGCCCAGGAGCAACGTAATTCTATGTGAATCTGGCCCCTTGTTTCTAAGTCGGAGCAACTCAGGTTACACCAATTAGAATGGTTCCATTGCTGTTAATAGGGTGTGACTCAAGCCACATGACAAGTCACGGCATTGTGAACCAGGGCTGAAACTTGGCAGCACCATACATTGCCCTAAACAATACCCCTGCATACATGATTTACATTTTTTAAAAGGCACGCCCATGTTGGCATTTTCTTATTAATACTTTGACTTAGTTCCATACCCATCTTTCATAGGCAGTTTCTAGTAATACGTTAGGGGGTCTGTCTTAGTAGATTGCTATAGAAACAGTAGTTCTAGTCAAGTGTTTTCTGACCCCTCATTACAACAAACCTTTTGCGAAGAGATTTTTTTTTGTTTTTTTGTTGTTCTGTTAAATATTTCAATTCCATCGTAACCTACAGTTTATAAAGTGTTATTTTTTCGAATGTTGCGAAACTCCTAAAATACTTTTTCTGAATAGTTTCCCAAGTTTAGTAGATGGGTGTGTTAATTGTGCATGACTCACTCTTAAAAAACTTGTATTTCCAGTACGTTTCCATGGCAGGAAACCACAGAGAGTCATGCCAGTTTTATAAACCATCTTCTTAATAGCTGTATACATTTTATATACTTTAATGCAATGAATATAACATGTTTGAGGAAGAGAAGGAAACAGAACTGTTAGATATTAATGCCACAGCTAACTTTTTTTTTCTCCCCCCTCCCTTTCTCTTCTTAGACATTAACTCAAATTTACAAAAGTAGTACTGGAATATTGCAAATAAAGATGCAGCAAAGTTAAAACAGAAAAAGTCTAAATAAATGGGTTTACATTTTTACTTACCGATCAAGAGGCTGGCTGCAGATGTCTGAAGAGCTAAGCAGAAGAATGCAGCCCTGGGCTTGTGATTTTATAAGGACGGTGGAAAAAAAAAAAAAGCCACACCTAGCAACACAAGGATATTTTCTCCAGCTCTCTGACTGGCTGTTCAGTTGTAAAGACGACATCTACAACTCCCAGAAAAGTTCAAGCCATGTCTCACTCAGCTTTTTTTTTTTATTTCCTAATCTACCAACATACATTTTTATGTTAATACTTTAACCGTTTTTTTTGTACTTTTTTTTATTAACGTAGTTATGCAACACTGATGCCCTGTACACACGATCTGAATTTCCGATGGGATAAAATCCAATGGAATTTTCTGTCGGAATTTCGTTCAAGCTGTCTTGCATACACACTGTCAGACCAAATTCCGACCGTCCAAAACGCGGTGACGTAAAACACTACGACGACCTGAGAAAAACGAAGTTCAATGCTTCCGAGCATGCATTGACTTGATTATGATTTTTTCTCTGCCGGAGTTCCACACAGACGATCGTAATTTCCGAAAAAAATAAAACATGTTCTATTTCTAAACTCCGACGGAAAAAAGTCTGATGGGGCCCACACTCGGAATGTCCGATGAAAAAATTCAGTCTGACTTTTTTCATCGGAAATTCAGATCGTGTGTACAAGGCATAAGGCACTGGAACAAAAAAGGTACAAAGATATATATTTTTTTGGGCTCATTAAAACCACATGAGCTGGGCTGCATTTGCAAACAGTCTCAACAGTATTGTTTTCTATGGTGTTAGTTAACAAATGTGCTGCGTTGGAATGCATTCAGGGCTCTTTCACAGCGAACGCAGGTGGATGCATTTTAAACTGCATAGACAGCCCAAAGCCAAGGTAATCCTATGGGCATAGCTCACATCATTGCTGTGCAGTTTAGCACAGTTAAAAATGAAAACATGTTGTATTTTTCTGCACTGCAAATGCAGGGAACACGCTACAAAAACGCACCATGCCCGAAAAGCCAAGCTAAAAAAAAACATAGAAAAATGCACTGCGAACGGAGTACAAACTACATGCAAGTGCACATCAAGCGCGCTTCAAAAGGCATGTAAACATGCAGTTAAAAACACAGTTATGTGCATTGTCTTGTGTGAATGGGCCCTCAAAAAATGAGGCAAGCAGCTTTTAACCCATCACAGATGATTGTGGCACACTGGGTGCAAGAAAAATTAGGAGCCTAAATAAAAAAAAAATAAGAACACACATCAACAGTGCATGTTAGGCGTATGCACTGACACAATTGGTGTGCTGAGAGGCTAAAAGATTTTGAAAGCAAAAATTACAACATGTGAAAATTACATAAAAAACAATTAGGAAAGGATATAAGATATGTAGCTGCTGTACCTCCGCAGGGGCTGCTGAAAGTTGCATACTTGCCAACAGTCCCGATTTTCCCAGGACCATCCCAAAGTTGGGACCCTCGTCCCAATCAGAGCTCGTCCCGATTAGTTTCCCGGGATTTCACTTTCGTCCCAGGAAAATCGGGAACGGCCGGCAGGCTACAAAAAGATGGCCGCCGCAAGTACATTTTCCCTTGTGTTCAGTGGAGTGGAGAGGGGCAGCCAATTGGCTTCTCTTTTCAGTGTACAAGTAGACAATTCTCTTGTACACTGAAGCCTATTGGCTGCACGGATCGATCGGAGGCCCCTCCCCTCTCCACTGAACACACGTAAAAACCGGGAACTGTAGCTGCTGCTGCACACAAAGGAGATGATCGTCACTGCTGGGGACACAGATGTAAAGGAGGGCTCTGCTGCGCTGGGGACAGCAGATGCAAGGAGGGCTCTGCTGCGCTGGGGACAGCAGTTGCAAGGACAGACTTCACTGGGGGCACCTGATGGCATCTAGTTGCAGGCAACGTGGCAATAGAGATGTCCAGATGTATTCGCTGGCGAATAGTTCCCGGCGAACATAGCTTGTTCGCATTCGCCGCGGCGAGCGAACATATGCGATGTTCAGTCCGCCCCCTATTCGCCATCATTGAGCAAACTTTGACCCTGTACCTCACAGTCAGCAGGCACATTCCAGCCAATAAGCAGCATACCCTCCCTCCCAGACCCTCCCACCTCCTGGACAGCATCCATTTTAGATTCATTCGGAAGCTGCAGTCTTAGTGAGAGGAGAGACAGTGTAGCTGCTGCTGATTTCATAGGGAAATCGATAGCTAGGTCAGTGTATTCAGTGTCCACTCCAGTCCTGAAAGACTCATCTGATCTCTGCTGTAAGGACAGTGTCCTGACAGCACCCCAAAAAGCCCTTTTTAGGGCTAGTACATCAGTCTGCTTTTTTTTTTTTCCTCTGTAATCTAATTGCAGTTGCCTGCCAGCGTGTGTGTCAGGCTCACATCGTATACTGTACCCACTTGCCCAGTGCCACCACTCATATCTGGTGTCACAGTAGATTACATTTAAAAAAACAACAATTTTGACTGTAATAGAATAGCAGTTGTCTGCAAGCGTGTGTGTCAGGCCTGCCCTACAGCATCTACTCTGCCAGTGTCACCAGTGCCACTCATATCTGGTGTCATAGTAGATTACATTTAAAAAAAAACAACAACAATTTTGACCGTAATAGAATAGCAGTTAGTTGTCTGCGAGCGTGTGTGTCAGGCCTACAGCATCTACTCTGCCAACTTCTGCCAGTGCACAGTGCCACTTATATCTGGTGTCACAGTAGCTTGCATGCATAGTACAACTAAACTAATCTAAAAAAAATGACAGGCAGAGGCAGGCCACCCCACAGGGGCCGTCGTGGTGCTGTGATTCCCTTTGGCCCTAGAATAATGCCCAGTGTTCAGAGGCCATGTACCCTGAACTCGAAAAGTTCTGAGGACATAGTTGACTGGCTAACACAGGACACCCAATCTTCTACAGCTTCCGCTCGGAACCTTGACGCACCATCTTCCTCCAGCTCAGCTTCGGGCACCTCTCAAGTTACCGCTCGCCCGCCTGCCGCCACCACCAACACTAGCACCACAGCTGCTTCACTTGATCTGTCAGAGGAGTTATTTACACATCAGTTGGAGAAAATGAGTGATGCGCAACTATTATTGCCAGAGGATGTAGATAAAAGGGATATGACTCAGTCAGGCAGCATTACACACATGGACGTACGGTATGATGATGATGATGTTGTACCCGCTGCCGCTTCCTTTGCTGAGTTGACAGATACAAGTGAAGCGGTTGATGATGACGATGTGTCTGAGGATGTCACGTGGGTGCCCGCTCGAAGAGAAGAAGAACAGGGGAAAGTTCAGATGGGGAGACAGAGAGGAGGAGGAGACAAGTTGGAAGCAGGGGGAAGTCGTCGCAAGGAGCTAGTGGCACAGTCAGCCAGCATGTATTGGCACCCGGGATCAGCCAGACTGCCAATCAACGCATGCTGTTGCCACCACCAGAATGCCATCATTGCAAAGCTCAGCAGTGTGTCAGAGGGGGGCAGGGGCACCGGATGACGCCGCATCCTCGGTTATAAAAGTACTGTCAGAAGAACGGGAGAGTCACACGGCGGGAACTTCAATTGGAAGCGGATCATCCCGGGAAGAAGAAGCCATGCAAGATGCGGACGAGAAGACCGAAGGAAGGAGAAGAAGATGGAGGAAGAAGCCGGTGCAAGATGCGGATGAGAAGACCCAAGAAAGAAGCAGAGGAGGAAGAAGATGGAGAAAGAAACCTGAATAAAAGCAGAAAAGAAGAAGATGGAAGAAGAAGAAGAGGCACGGAAAGAAGACATTAATAAAGGAATTGTCAAAAACCGGATATTGTCTTTTTTTACATTTTTGACACTTTTTTTGGTGAAATAGTAGATGTACAATGTACCCCATTACCATTTCACACAGGGGGGGGCAGGATCTGGGGGTCCCCTTTGTTAAAGGGGTCTTCCAGATTCTGATAAGCCCCCCGCCCGCAGACCCCCAATACCACTGGACAGGGTTGTGGGGATGAGGCCCTTGTCCCCATCAACATGGGGACAAGGTGCTTTGGGGGGGGACCCCAAAGCATCCTCCACATGTTGAGGGCATGTGGCCTGGTACGGTTCAGGAGAGGGGGGCGCTCTCTTGTCCCCCCTCTTTTCTGCGGCCGGACAGGTTCGTGCTCGGATAAGGGGTCTGGTGTGGATTTTTGGGGGAACTCCATGCCATTTTTTTTCAAAAATTTGGGGTGGAGTTCCCCTTAAAATCCATACCAGACCTGAAGGGCCTGGTATGGATATTTGGGGGGAACCCCACGTCATTTTTTTTTATTAGATGGCGGGGTTCCACTTAATATCCATACCAGACCTGAATGGCCTGGTAATCGTGCCGCTAGGTAGCTAGTTCTTTTTTGAGGTTCACCGCCATGTTTTTATAGCGTTAGAAAATTTATGGGGGTACCTAACGCTATAAAAACATGGCGGCAAACTTCAAAAAATAACTGGCTACCTAGCGACACTAATACAGCGATCAGAAAAACGATCGCTTAGTGACACTGGCAATAGGGGGTGAAAGGGTTAATTCTAGGAGCAATCAGGGGTTAAAACCTTTATTAGGTACCCCCATACATTTTCTAATAAAGGTTTTAACCCCTGATTGCCACTAGAGTTAACCCTTTCACCCCCTATTGCCAGCGTCACTAAGCGATCATTTTTCTGATCGCTGTATTAGTGTCGCTGGTGCCGCTAGGTAGCTAGTTAGTGCCAGTAATGCTTACACCCACGTGCAAAGTATACACTCCCCATATGTGGAATTACACCCCAAAATACATTCTGCTGCTTCTCTTGAGTACGGGGATACCACATGTGTGAGACTTTTTGGGAGCCTAGCCGCGTACGGGACCCCAAAAACCAATCACCGCCTTCAGGCTTTCTAAGGGTGTAAATTTTTGATTTCACTCCTCACTACCTATCACAGTTTCGAAGGCCATAAAATGCCAAAATGACCTCATTTTGGAAAGTAGACACCCCAAGCTATTTGCTGAGAGGAATGTCGAGTCCATGGAATATTTTATATTTTGACACAAGTTGCGGAAATATGATAAACTGATTTTTTTGTTGCACAAAGTTGTCACTAAATGATATATTGCTCACACATGCCAAGGTTATATGTGGAATTGCACCCCAAAATACATTCTGCTGCTTCTCCTGAGTACGGAGATACCACATGTGTGGGACTTTTTGGGAGCCTAGCCGCGTACGGGACCCCAAAAATCAGCAGTTTCCTTGGGGTGTCTACTTTTTAAAATGGGGTCATTTGGGGGGGTTTTGTACTGCCCTGCCATTTTAGCACCTCAAGAAATGAGATAGGCAGTCATAAAATAAAAGCTGTGTAAATTCCAGAAAATATACCCTAGTTTGTAGACGCTATAATTTCGGCGAAAACCAATAAATATACGCTTATTGCGAATTTTTTTACTAAAGACATGTGGCTGAATAAATTTTGGCCTAAATGTTTGACTAAAATTTAGTTTATTTGATATTTTGTACTTTTTGTTATAAGAAAAATAATTTTTTTTCAAAATTTTCGGTCTTTTTCCGTTTATATCGCAAAAAATAAAAATCGCAGAGGCAATCAAATACCATCAAAAGAAAGCTCTATTTGTGGGAAGAAAAGGACGCAAATTTTGTTTCGGTACAACATTGCATGACCGCGCAATTACCAGTTAAAGCAGCGCAGTGCCAAATTGTAAAAACACCTTGGGTCTTTAGGCAGCATATTGGTCCGGTCCTTAAGTGGTTAAGCCCCGGACCAATATGCTGCTAAATGGCCAAAAGCGTTTTTACAATTCGGCACTGCGTCGCTTTAACAGACAATTGCGCGGTCGCGGGACGCGGCTCCCAAACAAAGTTCACATCCTTTTCTTCCCACAAATAGAGCTTTCTTTTGATGGTATTTGATTGCCTCTGCGATTTTTATTTTTTGCGCAAAAATAGAGCGACATTTTTGAAAAAAAATCTATATTTTTTACTTTTTGTTATAAGAAAATCGAATAAACAAAATTTTAGTCAAAAATTTAGGCCAAAATGTATTCAGCCACATGTCTTTAGTAAAAAAAAAAATCGCAATATAAAAAAAAAAATTAGCTACCTAGCGGCAACAGTGACACTAATACAGCGATCAGAAAACCGATCTCTTAGTGACACTGGCAATAGGGGGTGAAAGGGTTAACTAGGGCGGTGATCAAGGGGTTAAACCTTTATTACGGTGCTACCCTGGACCTAACACTAACTGCCTGTCACACTAACTGTCACACTGACACTAAATGCAGTGATCAGAAAATATATGATCACTGCAATCAGTGACAGGGGGCTGGGGGGGGGGTGATCAGAAGGGGTTAAGTGTGCCTATGTGTGTGGTGTCAGTGTAGTGTTGGTGCCACTTACTGTGATGTCTTCTCTCCTCTCGTCAGATTGAAAATACCGCCAAGAGGAGAGCTGACATCACTTCCTCTGCCAGTGTTTACATTACACAGGCAGAGGAAGTCACACGGCGGGGGTTTGCCGGATTGGCTGGGAGCGATCACGAGGGGGCCGACAAAAACAAACAGCCGCCCCCTCATCACGGATCGCTCCCGGAGGTAAGACGCTCGCCGCATGTACCGGGGGGGGTCCCGATCGGACCCCCGACCCCGGGAAAGGCAGGGACGTAAATGTACGCCCATATGCCTGTACGTGCCATTCTGTGGACGTACATATACATGCGGCGGGCGTTAAGCGGTTAATTAGTCACAACATCTTGAGAAAGATTTAGCAAAATAATGCAGCACAGACAATTACATCAAAGTGAACGTCCTAAAAACAACATACATTGACAACCTCAATTATTTCAGGCGAAGATAGCCCCCACCCAAAATAAATAAATAAACCAGTCAAAAAACCCTTGATCAAAAACATATCTGTTTTGCAAAGACATTCGATAAGGACACACAACTATAATCTTGCCGGCGGGCCCCACACACAATCTGGCCTCTTTTCAGGGCAGGTAACAACTGCTCTATGCAAGCTTTATATAACATAGGCTTGTGTGCTAATGAGGCAATTGAAAACACATGCACAGCCCATGAAACACACAAAACACAAGTTCAACCAATGTAGAGACTGAACTTTAAAGTGGGTACACCTGTTAAGGATGTCCTTAAATTACTAACCCAAAAAACACGCTCTATGAGCATGCCCAGAAACATCCAAGTGCTGTTCACACACAAAAAGCAACATCAAAAAATCTAAGTCCCTGGGCATGCTCGGATCACATGAAATGCAGCTAGCAGATAAGGCAAAGCCCTATCCAAAATGAATCACATCATCCAGCATGGTACAAAATTAGAGATGGGACAAACACCCCCTGGTCCGGGTGGGCAAACAAAGAGCCTAACATGGGCAAAAGTTATACCATAAATACCATTGCAGTCTATGGGAAATGACTTGTTCATTTTGCTAGACCCCACATGGCTGGCTTATCTTCTAGTAATTGGCCTTAAAATGGGTATGGGGCCCAGGTCCCACCTAAGGGACAAACAGTACCTGCCACCGTTATTGTACTTTCAGCGTGATCTCATCACTCTGGTTCTCGGCGACAGGGTACTGTAAATCTTGCACTGGCTGCCGCAATAGGAAAAACACAGGAGAGAGAGCGGCCTCCATGATGGAGGGGGGGGACATGCGACATATGGGCACAGGCAGCACTGGGCAGAAAGGCAGAGGCTCAGAGGCAGAGCTGGCTGGCTGTAGCGGAGGCGGAGCGGTACATCAGAGGCAGACTGGTGGTGGATGGTAACGATGTGACCGCAGGTACACAGACAGGTCACACTCACTGCCAGTGGCACTGTGATGATCAGGGGCGCGCAGGGGATGTTTTCTTTCCTTCCTCCATTCCTCCACCGCTGCTGTGCCAGCGCCTCTAACACTGTACAGAGGGACTTTATAGTGGAGCAGCTGCCTGTTGAGTTAGTTTCTGAGAAGGAGTAGGATCACCGGTGGCCGGGCACCCTGGGTGGTAGAGCCACCGCCTCTCTCCAGTGCGCCCTAGGCGGCTGCCTAGTAGTAGCACCGGCCCTGACTCCAAGGCAAATTTTAACCACTTCCGTACCGTAGGATGTCATATGACGTCCTGGACTTCAGTGGGGGATATCTGAATGATGGGTGCAGCTACAGGCATCATTCAGATATCCTTTTTTACAGGTGGCGATTGTTCGCACCACTTGATCATTCTTACAGGCGGCGGGAGGGGACATCCCCCCTCCCACTGCCATCCGGTGCTCCTTCGGGCTCTCCCGTGCTATCGGAGGCCCGGAGAACGAATAGTCCGCCGCCGAATGAGGAGCATAGAGATTTAAAAACATAAACATAAACAAAGCTGCAATCACAGGTGAAAGCATGAGATCAGTGTTTTTTTTTCCCGATCTCATGCTTTCCAGCCTGGAGGACAGATGTGGGGTCTTATTGACCCCGCCACTCTCCATAAAGAGGACCTGTCACACACTATTCCTATTGCAAGGGATGTTTAGGTTCCTTGTAATAGAAATAAAATTGAACAAAAAAAGTGCAAAAAAAAATAAAAATACATAAAAAAAAAAAAAAAAAAAAAAAATGAGTGTTTGCAATGTTAAATCGTGACAAGTTAGGTATCTATTTACTCGGTGTAACATCATCTTTCACATTATCACAAAAAATCGGGCTAACTTTACTGTTTTGTTATTTTTTAATCACTTCAGCCCCGGACCATATTGCTGGTCAACGACCGGGCCACTTTTTGCGATTCGGCACTGCGTCGCTTTAACTAACAATTGCGCCGTCGTGCGACGTGGCTCCCAAACAAAATTGATGTCCTTTTTTCCCCACAAATAGAGCTTTCTTTTGGTGGTATTTGATCACCTCTGCGGTTTTTATTTGTTGCGCTATAATCAAAAATAGAGCGACAATTTTGAAAAAAAAAGAATATTTTTAACTTTTTGCTATAATAAATATCCCCAAAATAATATAAAAAAATTAAAAAAATTCTCAGTTTAGTTCGATACGTATTCTTCTACATATTTTTGGTAGAAAAATAGCGCAATAAGCGTTTATTGATTGGTTTGCGCAAAAGTTATAGCATCTACAATATAGGGGATAGTTTTATAGCATTTTTATTAATATTTTTATTTTACTAGTAATGGCGGCCATCAGCGTTTTTTATCAGTACTGTGACCTTATGGCGGACACTTCGGGCACTTTTGACTCATTTTTTGGGACCATTGACATTTTTTTTAGCGATCAGTGCTATAAAAATGCATTGATTACTCTGCGCCCCCCACCCCAAAGCACTCTTTTCCCCATGCCGATGGGGACAAGGGCCTCTTCCCGACAACCCTGGCTGTTGGTTGTCGGAGTCTGCGGGCGGGGGGCTTATCAGAATCTGGGAGCCTGCTGGAAAAAGGTGGCCCCCAGATACCGCCCCCCCACCCTATGTGAATGAGTATGGGGTACATCGTACCCCTACCCATTCACCTGGGGGAAATTTTTTTAAAAACACACTACACAGATTTTGAAGTAATTTATTAGTAAGCTGGGGGGTCTTCTGCCCCCTCCCCCTTTAAGCTCTTTTACATGGGGGGTAGGCCCGGTCTTCTCCGCCGTTTTCTGCCGGGGGGAGCCGGACTTCAATGCCGCCTTCTGCCAGGGCCTCCTCCCCCTTTAAGCTCTTTTACATTGGGGGGGGTGTGCCCGGTCTTCTCTGCTGTCTTCTGCCGGGGGGCCAGACTTCATGCTGTCTTCCCCCTTTCTTCTTTAAGCTCTTTTACAAAGGGGGGGTAGGCCCGGTCTTCTCTGCTGTCTTCTGCCGGGGGGGAGGCGGTCTTCTCTGTTCCCTCTTCTGCCAGGCCCGTTCTTCTCCTCAGTCTTCTGCGGGGGGCGGCGGTCTTCTCTGTTCCCTCTGCTGCCAGGCCCGGTCTTCTCCGATGTCTTCTGTGGGGGGGGGGCGGTCTTCTCTGTTCCCTCTTCTGCCGGGCCCGGTCTTCTCCGCTGTCTTCTCTCTTCCCTCTTCTGCCGGGCTCCACTGCTGTCTTATTCCGTCTTCTCTTCCAGCGATGTTGACACAACGAGGTCTCGCGCTGTAATGCCATCTGAGCATTGCGCCACGACTTATATAGGCATGGGGCGTGGTCACCGGGTGACCCCAACCGGCGACCCCACCCTTTGTTACATCACATTCCCATCATGCCCCGGGAATGTGATGTAACAAAGGGTGGGGTCGCCGGGTGGCATCACCCGGTGACCACGCCTCATGCCTATATAAGTCGTTGCGCAACGCTCAGATGGCATTACAGCGGGAGAGCTTGTCGTGTCAACATCGCTGGAAGAGAAGACGGAACAAGACAGCGGAGAAGACCCGACCCCCGCGGTGGAGCCCGGCAGAAGAGGGAAGAGAGAAGACAGCGGAGAAGACCGGGCCCGGCAGAAGAGGGAACAGAGAAGACCACGCCCCCCCCTCGCAGAAGACAGCGGAGAAGACCGGGCCTGGCAGAAGAGGGAACGGAGAAGACTGCCCCCCCTGCAGAAGACAGCGGAGAAGACCGGGTCCGGCAGAAGAGGGAACAGAGAAGACCGCCGCCCCCCCCCCCTGCAGAAGACCGGGCCTACCCCGCCTTTGTAAAAGAGCTTAAAGAAGAAAGGGGGGCCGGCAGAAGACCCCCCAGCTGATTAATAAATTACTTCAAAAATCTGTGTAGTGTGGTTTTTTAACTTTACATCTGGGGGCCACCTTATTAAAGGGGGCTCCCAGATTCCGAAAAGCCCCCGCCCGCAGACCCTGACAACCAACGGCCAGGGTTGTCGGGAAGAGGCCCTTGTCCCCATCGACATGGCAACAAGAGTGCTTTGGGGTGGGGGGCCCAGTGCCCCCCTGCCCCAAAGCACACACTCCCCCATGTTGAGGGCATGCGGCCTGGTACGGCTCGTCCCCACCCCCATTCCTGTCCGGCCAGGCGGCGTGCTCAGATAAGGGTTTGGTATGGATCTTGGGAAAACTCCCACGTCGTTTTTTCGGGGTAGGTTTTCCCCTTACGATCCATACCAAACCTAAGGGCCTGATATGCTCCTGGAGGGGAACCCACACCGTTTTTTTTTTTTTTATTTGGCGCAGAGTTCCCCTTCATGGTCAGCGCAAGCTGAAAACGATTCAGGCATTCATGTGCACCGCTTCAAGCCATGCAAAGGCAGCTACGCCGCCTGATATTTACCAATATTTTGCCAGCGTAGTGAAGTGGCATGCGTAAGTGTCCGAATTTCCCGCTCACGCATGCGCAATACACAAATAAACCTCCCGCAGGTTTAAATGTATTTGCCGGCGCAGCGGCTCGTTTTTGCAAAAATCACTTTCATATTCAATTCGGCCCGTAAATGTTAAACAAACACATGTCACTATACTTCCCCACATCACCCCACATCCCCCCCTAATAAACTCACTCCCAAACACTTTCTTTTTACATTTCTAAATGCCGTGCACCAGGTCCATAGAGGCGCAACATGCGCCCCCTCCTGGGCGCACTCTGCATTATAGTAAATAAGGAATTGTGCTGCTTTAGCACAGTAGTATGGGATTGCAGCAACAAGGGTGGCTGCCATTACCTTGTGCATGCGCAGCAGTGTGTGTCTGGATCCGCCCTATCGGTTTTGTCACAGATTATGTTATTAGGGGCACGGCCAAGCACTCTAACTCCTCAGTTTATATAGTTACATCCAACCAAGGAGGATTACACCACAACAAATGTAAACCAATGTTATCAGGGTACTGTGAGGCTCTTAATCGGCATATCAAACACCAGGGATTGAACTCAATAGCCCCATCTTGTGATTTATAAAATAAAATGCAATCACTGAGGAACTCAATATCGCCATTGTCTGCAAGAATAATACATTGCAAGACACACTTGGATTCTAATAAAAACTAGCTAAATTAAAATATAAACAGTCGATTTGGCACCAATCCTCCTTATTTTCTACTCAATAAGGAGATTCAGTCTCTTTATTTATCCTGTACTGTTATCCCTGAGAATTTAACATAAAACCCACATTTTGAGTTGTCATCATAATAGGAATAGTGGGGAAGTCCTCCAATGGTGACCCTGGTGACAGCCAGGGATGCCTTCATTTGGAGGGATTTTCTCTCAAATTCTGTCTTGGTTGTATTTTGTTTTGTATTTAGTTCTACTTTAAGCCATCATGGGTGATTCAGAACAAGTTGATGTATGTTTGTGAGATGTCCCAGAGTTCACTAGCAACCCACCAAGTAGTGATGCATGGAAAAGGATAAAAAAAACTCTGCAGACTGCATATTCAAAAACTGTTTACTGGGGCATGCTTGTTCTGGGTCAGTAACTCCGTCAGCAGTGATCAAGGAAAAGGATGAAAAGCTTTGCAGCCACTATCTTTCAAAACAGTTTACTGGAGACAAGACATGCTTGCTATGGGCCGAGTCATCTAGTAGCTAACAAAGGAAAATAATGCAGCCTTGAAGCCTACAATTTCAAGTTCAGCAATGGTAGCTCCCATGTGTCTATGCCCGTTTTTTCAGGTCAGTGACTCCTTAGGGTATAATGTGAGGACCAGGATGACAGCTCCAGAACCTTCAACTTTAAAATCACATTGCAGTGGCAGCTGCCATATATATACTGTATATCCTTGCAGGTTTTCTTAACACCATGAGAGCGGGAATAAGCTTTTTGTATGTTGAATTGCAGTGTAGACAACACTCCTTATAGAAGAATGAGCACGCCCTAAATGCAAAACCTTGGTATTTGCAAACCAAGCAGTAACATGTTCCACAGACAAACTGCACAAAAATGATGAGAATTCTAGAGAGGGCAGGAAGATTCTGTCTGCTCACCTACTAAAATATACATACATGTCTGTTATGTTAATGGTCAACTCATTGTAAAATCTATAAAAAATATTCCTGAGATGAGTCCTGCTACAAGATGTGTACAGAAGCACCATATATCTTTTATATACATTCTGAGTATTTCATTTTGTCCTAGTTAATTGTTTTTAAACATGACATAAACTTAAATAAATTACGGTATACCTTTGAAAAATGTGCAACTATTTATGTCTTCTTCTAGTACCCTATTTTCATTTTACAATACACCTACATTGTACATATAACAATATTGTAAAGATTAATGTGCTTTGTCATTTCTTTTATCTGCCAATATGCCTAAAGCACCTTTTACATCTCTCTAGTGTGTCGCAGCATGATGCCCCACCATGTTTACATTTAGTATTTGATGTGTTAACATATGTTTTGCTAAGGCATTTTATTGATTTTTATGGGCTGCCAGTAATGCCCCTTTCACACTGGGGCGGGAGGCGCAGTGGCAGTATAGCGCGGGCTATACAACACACATAAATCTGGACATGCACCATTTTTTTCCCACAAACCACAACACACAGATAGTCCACATATGTGCCCTGTATTGTTGCAAAAACTCACTTCATTGAATTTTGATGGCTAGGTGCATTGGGGTCCCATTTAAAATGATTGACTGCACATTGTGGTAGGGCATTGTAAGACATGCAGCTTACATGGTGCTACCACAGCACATAGGTGTGTAGCTAGTCTCATCAACTCTGTAGCCCCTGCCTCATGGGTAGTGTGCATTATATTGCAAGTATAGGCCTTGATTCAGGTACATAAGTTTCTTCTAGGCTTTGTTTGTGTATTCTCCCTAATGATGTTGATGAATATATACAGTCCCTGACAAAAGTCTTGTCGCTTGTGTACAAATTGACCTGAAGTGCCGCTAAAATATATTTCTAATCAAGATTTTGTTACAAGAAATGGGTCATTTTAATCCCAACAGCTTTTGTAATAATGTTTCAGTGCAAAACGAAAATGACAAAAAGTATTCTAATATTCACAGCTTGGTAAAGCCCATTGAGTACATTTTTGCCAAGACATAAGTGTTGTCGCCTTGTTATATGAGCTTCACCTGTGACTAATAATGGATCAATTAAGTCTCAGGTGTGTATACAAAGAACACCAGTGCACTAGACCTTCTCAACTGCCAACTAGACCTCTACAAACATGCCTAATGCCGCGTACACACCATGGCCCAGATTCAAGAAGCACTTGCGCCCGCGCAACCATAGTTGCGCGGCGCAAGTGCTTACTTGCTCCGGTGTAACGAGTGCTCCTGATTCAGGAACCTCGTTACACCGAATGCAGCCTAGGATGTGACAAACATAAGCCTCCTTATGCCTTCACATCCCAGGCTGCATTCTTGCGTTGGCCGCTAGGGGGCGAGGCCTTTGTGATCGGCGTGTAGTATGCAAATTGCATACTACCACCGATTCACAAGAGTTGCGCGGGCCCTGCGTACGCAAGGTACGGAGTTTCCGTACGGCGCCTTTAGCATAAGGTTGCTCCTGCTAAAAGCAGGCGCAGCCAATGCTAAAGTATAGCTGCGCCTCCCGCTCGCGACGTTTAAATTTTACGTCGTTTACGTAAGTGAACCGTGAATGGCGCTGGACGCCATTCACGTTCACTTACAAGCAAATGACGTCCTTGCGACGTCATTTGCCGCAATGCACGTCGGGAAAGTTTCCCGACGGAGCATGCGCTGTTCGCTCGGCGCGGGAGCGCGCCTAATTTAAATGATTCCCGCCCCCGGCGGGATCATTTACATTAGGCAGCCTTGCGCCCGGCTGCTTAGCATATTGCCCGCGCAATTTACGGAGCAACTGCTCCGTGAATCGCGGGCAAAGCGCAATATTTGCGTGGGCGCAGAGAAAAAAATTTGCTCTTTGCCCACGCAAATATTGAGCGATTCTACTTGAATCTGGGCCCATCACTTTATGTGATGATAAAAAACGACGTTTTTAAAAACGTCAATTTAAATGACCGTGTGTGGGGGAAAACGTTGTTTTATGTCTTGTGAAAAACGACAAAAAAAAATTGAAGCATGCTTTAATTTTTTGTGTTGTTTTTCAAAACGTCGTTTTTTGTTTCACAAAAAATCACTTAGGTAGATTCACAAAGAGTTAGGCCGGCTTATCAGTAGATAAGCCGACCTAACTCTGAATCTACGCCGGCGTTTGTTTAAGCGTATGCTCAAACAGAGATACACTTAAACAAAGCTAAGATAGGCCGGCTTGCGCCGTTCTATCTTAGCTTGCAATGTTTCTGATGGCCGCTAGATGGCGCTTCCATTGCGGCCGGCGTAGATTATGTAAATGAGGGGATACGCCGATTCACTAACAAACGCCAGGCCTACGCCGTCGAATTACGTTGTTTCCGTAAGTGATAGGCCGCCTAAAGTTAGAGCTATGCTCTAGTGGCCTAGCCAATGTTAAGTATGGCCGCCGTTCCCGCCGCAAAATTCGAAATGTTAACGTTGTTTGCGTAAGTCGTCAGCGAACCGGGATTCGTACGGCGTACTTAGCCGCAATGCGCACTGGGATATGTAGTCGCCCGGCGCATGCGCAGTGTCAAAAAACGTGAGGTCAAGCCTCATTTCCATACAACACTCCCCCCTCCAAGTCATTTGAATTAGGCGCCCTTACGCCCGCTCGTTTGAGGCTACGCCGCCGTAGATTAGCAGGTAAGTGGTTTGAAAATCACTACTAGCCTAACTAATTTACGGCGGTGTAGCCTAAACAGGCTAGGCTAGGCCGTCTTAAAGATAAGCCTATCTACGTGAATCTACCTAACTGTGTTTAGCAAAAAACTAAGTTTAAAACAATGTTTTTAAACCCGCGCATGCCCAGAAGCTAGTTATGAAGCGAGCTTCAATGGAAAAGAGTGGTGAACGTAACCTCGCTTTGCTAGAGCATTGTGAAAAAACGATGGTGTGTAGGCAACGTCGTTATTGAAAATTGAAGTTTCAAAAACGTTGTTTTTTACTTCACAAAAAATGTAGTTTTTTTTCATCACATAAAGTGATGGTGTGTACACGGCGTTAGATTTACCCAGAGACTAAAGTGTTGATTATCAAGAGGATGAAGACCAGATCCACTGCTGATGTGGCAGACACCTTCAATGTGTCTCAGCGTCAAGTTCAGAGGATAAAAAAAAGATTTGAAGAGACTGGAGACATTTTGGACAAGGCCAGGTCAGGCCGACCCCGCAAGACAACTGCTCGAGAGGACCGTTTGTTGGCTCGAAAATCCAAGGCCAGCCCATTTTCCACTGCAGCAGAGTTCCACGAGACCTAGTCACCAGATGTCCCTGTGTCAACCAGAACAGTTTGTTGGATTCTGTCTCGAAATGGCCTCCATGGTCGAATCAGTGCCCACAAGCCAGCACTAAACAAAAGACAATTGAAAAACTGTATGGCATTTGCCAAGGGCCACAACCTGCTAAAAGGATGGACTCTGGAAAAGTGGCAGAAGGTGGATTTTTCAGATGAATCTTCTGTTGAATTACACCACAGTCGCCGCAAATATTGCAGGAGACCTACTGGAACCCGCATGGAGCCGAGATTTACCCAGAAAACAGTAAAGTTTGGTGGAGGCAAAATCATGGTCTGGGGTTACATCCAGTATGGGGGTGTGCGAGGGATCTGCAGGGTGGAAGGCAACATCAGTAGTCTAAAATACCAAGAAATATTAGCTACCTCTTATATTCCCAACCATAAAAAAGGCCAAATTTTGCAGCAGGATGGTGCTCCATCGCATACTTCCATCTCCACATCAAAGTTCCTTAAGGCGAAGAAGATCAAGATGCTCCAGGATTGGCCAGCCCAGTCACCAGACATGAACATCATTGAGCATATGTGGTGTAGGATAAAAGAGGAAGCATGGAAGACGAAACCAAAAAATATTGATGAACTCTGGGAGGCATGCAAGACTGTTTTCTTTGCTATTCCTGATGACTTCATCAATAAATTGTATGAATCCTTGCCAAACCGCATGGATGCTGTCCTTCAAGCTCATGGAAGTCATACAAGATATTACATTTGGATCTCACAGCACCACTACTTAATTTGCTGACATATTTTTGGATTTTCAGTAAAGTTCTTCAATTTCTGTATAGGCGACAAAACTTTTGTCTTGGCAAACTTTGACCTTTCTGTCTTGATTAAATGATGAATCTTTTTTCAATGAAACTAATTTATTTCAGTGCATTAAACATCATTTGGGAGGGCTTTAGCTTTTCATATGAGCTATTTCTAACACCAAGTGATTAATTAAAAGTCAGGTTAATAGCAGGAGTTTCTACAAAATAGAGAAGCGACAAGACTTTTGTCAGGGACTGTACGTATGTAAATTAAGACAATGTCAGAACACCAGGGGTGAATGCCTGGAATGCAGACAGCCTGGGTTTTCTGGCATTCTAAATGTTAGTACTGCTTGGTGCAAAGTCCAGGTGCAACAGGTGATAGATAGGCTATCCTAGATTTTTACAGGTTTCCGGCAGCTATCGGCACCTAAATGCCATTCTCATGTACCAGGGCTAAACACCCAAGGCCGGATTCAGATACATTGGCGCATATTTATGCCGGCGTAGCGTATCTTATTTACACTACGCCGGCCCAGCGCGGAGAGGCATGTACTGTATTCAGAAAGATATTACTCACCAAGATGCGCCAGTGTAACGTAATTTAGACAGCGTAAGGCGGCGTAAGGCAGCGTAAGTGTAAGTGGGCGTCACCCCATGCAAATGATGGTCCGACCGTGTTGCACAGAGTTACGTCGGGCGTATCTTAAACGGTGCATGCGCTGTGACGTGGACGGATTGTCTGCACCCATCTGCGCATGCTCTCAACTACGCCCAGCGTAACCCCTAAGATACGCCGGCTCAACGCTTACATCCAGTGCATAAATACGCCCATAGATGCACCCGTCAAGTGCAAAAGTACCCAAGCATTTTTTAGTACTGCTAGGACTTTTGCATTTTGTTGGAGGCATGTCTGCACCAGTTCCTAAGAGAAGGAGGAAGCTCAATTTCTCCCCTGCTGAGAAGGCTCTGATTATTGAGGGCCTGGATAAATATGGCGCGTGCCTCTATGGGGCACAGACTGGCACTACCAGCAAGGTGGAGAAGGATCGGATTGTGCTGAAAATTACAACCCAGGTGAATGCCGTTGGCGTTGCGGCTCGGACCACCAGGGATATCAGCAAAAAAAATGAATGATCTGCGGCGTCTTGTCAGAGAAGCTGGTCAAGATCCGCAGACATGCCAGTGGCACAGGAGGAGGACCAGCCACCAACATCACCCTCACTGCCGATGAGATTATCGTTGCCAGGTGCCTGGATAGGGAGCTGGTGGAGGGCCTGGAGGGCTTTGATTCTGTCGATCAGCCCTTGAGAACAGGTAAGTGTGTTTTATCTTCTCTCTGGTGTGTAGCATGTGTGGGGGGGCAAGGGAACATGTGACAAGTGTGTGGGTCCACCAACATGTGATTGTTTTGTGTCATCCTCAGATGTCCAGGAGGTAGCTGGGCCCTCGTCGGCTGCTGGGCGACCCACCCCATCCCTGGTCGAGAGTGACCCCTCCTCACCTATTAAGGAAGTGGAAGAGGAGCAGTTCACTCTAGAAGACAGGTTTTATTTTTAAGTTGGAGGAGACCCACATACCTGAACCCTCCCCAACCTCCTCCCCCATCAGGGATAGCCCCTCAAGGGCCACCTCCTCCATCAGGGATAGCCCCTCAAGGGCCACCTCCCCCATCAGGGATAGCCCCTCAAGGGCCACCTCCCCCATCAGGGATAGCCCCTCAAGGGCCAACCCATCCAGCCTGACCCAAGCCTCTTCTGCCCCAAGGAAGGCAACCCAGAAAACAAGGGGTGTTCCGGAGGCCTTGGAGGCGAATTTGGCCAGGGACCAGGCCCGCCAAACCCACTATATGTCAGCATTAGTGGGGGACCTGCACAAGGTGGCAGAGAGCCTGGCCTCCTCGGCTCAGACCCAGGCTGCCTGTGTGCTCTCTGTGCAGCAGGCCCTCACACAGCAGGAGGGACATAATGTCGCATTCATTTACAGCCTGCAGGACGTGAGTGCCAATTGCACTGGCATTCTTACATGCATGGGGGATCTGCAGGCCACCACATCAGGCTTAGTGACGGAGGTGCGGAGCCTGGCAGAGGCAGTCCAGGCCAATACGGCTGCCATGCAGGTGGAGGGGAGGAGCCTGGCAGCTGCTGTACATGAGGAGGGGAGGCAGGCACGGCGCCACCAGCGCAATAACACCACCCGCCAGCTGCGGATGCAGGCAGTGACAAACAACTACCTCCGCCGCATAGCCCTGGCATTGGGGGGCAGCCTGGCAGCCAGGGAGAGACCGGGGGATGTCTGTCCACCAGATAACCCCCCCACCTGAGGCTCCCCCCAGGCGACTGCGGACCAGGAGCCTAGGCACTAGGCGCAGCCCACGCCAGGGCAGATTTTTTATTTTTGTTGTTTTTCTGTTTGGCTCAAATGTTGAGTTTTTTTGGGGATTTTGTATACTCAGGTGATGAGTTTTTTTATTAGTTGCACTCAGGTGATGTTTTTTTTTTATTTATAATCCCTGCACACGGTCAGGAGTGCAGGCTACAGTGTGGCTGGTGTGTGAATGTGGGGGGTGACACTCCTGCCAGTAAGGGGTGTCACCCTCGGTCGGAGAACTTATCCCCACGACCCGTGTGAATGTGGTATGAATGGTCAGCAACATACTTGGAGCCTTGCCGTGGCGTTGCTGCTCCCAAGTCCTGCTTGTTGGACTTGGGCTAATCCAGTGTTTCTCAATTCCAGTCCTCAGGCCCCCCCAACAGGTCAGGTTTTCAGGATTTCCCTCAGATGAAAAGGCTGTGGTGATTACTAAGGCAGTGAAACTGATCAAATCACCTGTGCAAAATAATGGAAATCCTGAAAACCTGACCTGTTGGGGGGGCCTGAGGACTGGAATTGAGAAACACTGGGCTAATCCAATGTGATGTGGATGTGGGGTGTGTGTGCTAGGGACCACAGTGGTGTGCATGCGTGCATTCTCCTTGTGCCATGATGAATGTGTGTGTTTAACTTGTAAAGATACGTTCCACAAGGTATCTCCTGACTGCTGATCCCTCAGCAGACGGGGTAGCCTCAGGCAGGGGGGCACTTTGTCACTGTCACTCACCAACCAGCCAGCTGTTCCCATACACGTTCTGTTCGAATTCCGTTGGGATGGTGCTTTGACGGTATATGAAGCTGTCATGGCTGGCCCCTGGGTGTTTGGCACGGACGTGGCATATATGGCATTGGGCATCAGCTATCACCTGTACGTTGATGGAATGCCAGTGCTTACGATTGCAGTATATGTGCTCTGTGTCACGGGGGGGCCATAGTGCCACATGTGTGCAATCAATGGCCCCCACAGTGCATGGGAATCCTGCAATTCTGACAAAATCATTGCCTTCTGCCGCAGATGCTCCTGGGTGGGTCTGATGAAGTGGTGGGACATGCGTCTGAGGATTGCGGGGACAACCTGGTGCACACATCTGCTCATGGAGGATTGTGACATCCCAGCCACTACTCCACTTGTTCTTTGAAAAGGAAATGCAGTGTTGCCAGTACCTTGACCAGTGGCTGCACTGCATGTACGCGGTGTGTCTTGCTGGTGATGTCATCATGCAGGGTTCTGGCTAATTCCAGGATGGTAGCAGGGCTGAATCTGAAGATGCGATACACCTCAGATTCACCCATGCCAAAGACGTCTATGCACGTTCGGTATATCCTCTTCCGTGCCCCCCTACGTGCCTGTAGACGCAGTAGTGCTATGACCACGGCTGCCCCTGGCATGTTGGCATACAGATGTGTTGTCCTGCAAGTGTTGTTGCTCAGCTCGTCTGAAATGGTGCTGCTGTAGCTGCTCTCTAGCTGACTTGAGCAAGTCTGGTGCAAAGTTACCCCTGCTTTATGAGGGGTAACTTTACGCCAGATATTCCACTTACGTGCACCGCGCGTAGCCTGCACCGGCCAAACGTAAGTTTCTGAATCGCCGTATTGCGCTCATTTGCATATTTGAATACGAAAACAATGGGAGCGGCAGATGAGTCCGGCGTAAATATGCGCCTACGATACGCCGGCTTAAAAAAGTTACGTCGGTCGGAGGAAGCCTATTTTACGGCGTATCTAGTTTTCTGGGTACGGCGCATAGATACGTCAGCGCAAATTTACACTTACGCAGCGTATATCGAGATACGTCGGCGTAAGTGCTATCTGAATCCGGCCCCCAGTGTGTATGAGGCCTAAATTAATGAGTAGCAAAAATGATTACATTGAACATGTAGTTGAATTGCTTGTTTTTTACCTATCATAGGTGTGCGCAGCCTATTGCATCAGAGTGTGCACCCCTAAATTCAAACACACATGTGTGTGTATATACTGTATACATACACACACACTTTTATAACAGAAATCCCATGTCTCCCACGAGGTGCAGGAGTCTCCCGCATTTCAGGAGTGGCTCCCGGACACCCGCAAGTGCCTTGCAATATCCCAGAAGGGCTGATCCTGGGTGGGTGCGCGGGGGAGAGGTGATGTCAGGTCATCTGTTGTGGTGAAATGTTCTAAACCTGGTTCCTCTGCCTTAAATCCACACCCCCTATTCTCCCATTGGCTCTGGAGAAGCTCTGAATTTTTGGCGTGGAGAGGAGTCGGAGAGGAGTCGGAAGAGGAGCTGGCTGGAGGGAGGATGTGAAATGTCAGCACCGACAAATGGTGCGGACACTGAGCTGTCACAGGGCTGAGAGAAGGAGGAGGAGAGTGTCACCCTAGGAGCCTGGACATCACCACTGCTCAGATAAGACACCCCTCTGGTCTATGGATAATGAGTTTGCTACCTACTTGAAATGAGTTTGCAACCTCCCTTAAATAAGTTTGCTACCTACCTGACATAAGTTTTTGCAGGTTGGGATGTCTGTTATAAATATATGTAAACAAACATTTTAAAATGTATTAAAACATTTTTTAACCACTTGAGCTCCAGAAGGTTTTGCCCCCTTCATGACCAGGCAGTGGCGGTCGCTCCATTAGGGGTGCAGGGGCGCCACCCCCTATCTATGTGCCCGGCCCCTAATTTACCTGCAGGATGCCAGACGCATGGCTTTGAATTACCGTATTTATCGGCTTATAACACGCACAGGCGTATAACACGCGCTCTAACTTTAAGAGGGAAGTTTCGGGAAAAAAACTTTCCACAGCCCCCTGCATATAACATGCAGGCACAGTTTACCCTCTATTTTCAGGGTGAAAAAGTGAGTGTTATACGCCAAGAAATACAGTAGTTTTTATTTTTTAGAAGCACGTGATTAGAGCCTGAGGCTCTAATTGACTTACCAAAAGGGTGGGCTTGGGGGCAGAGCACTGTGCCCGAGCCCACCTAGGTGTGTGACAATTTCAAATTAATATTGGCTATTGTCTTCCTGCTTCTCCTCCCAGACAATCAGGATGCGGGTCTTAAGACCTGATTGGCCAAGAGGAGAAGCAACTGAATTAGACGGGAGCAGGGAGGGAGTCGCCGAGCAGGAGACGCAGGGGGAATCCACCAAAGCTGCCTGTAACCTGGATGGGGTAAGTGTGGGGGCGAGCAACCAGGAGTTCGACCGACTGAACATACACCGGGGGCGGGTGGTTTGTTTGCTGCCTCCCCCAAAGAAATTGAGCAACAGCCGCCACTGTGACCAGGCCATTTTTAACTATTGAGCACTGTGCGACTTCAACTCTCAATTATGCTATCATGCAACATTGCACCCAAATAACATTTATAAAAAAAAAATTCACACAAACAGACCTTTCTTTTGGTGGAATTTGATCAACACTGAGATTTTTATTAAATTTTTTATTTAACCAAAATAGACTCGGAGTTCTCCAGTTCTTTGTGTGCCGTGTAGAGGCTTGAAACAGCACAGATGGAGCATAGAGGATTTTCCTCCAGTGATAACGGTATATTTCCCCCCATCGACCACTTACTTATGGCTGGAAGTGGAGGACTCCCAGGATGCCATCTCTGCTCTGCCTCCTTCAGTTTCAGCTGCTTAATCAGAAAGAGCAGCCACCTGCGAGTGTGTATGAAGGAGAGTTCGGCCACACCCCTGAGCCCTCCACCACCTCCTCAGCCAAGGGATATACAGCTGGGAGACCCCGACAGCTGCAAGCCTCAGTATGCTATGTACAGAGAACTAGAGAAACACTGCAGCCGGGGTAGAAAGTCAAAGACAGACCTTTCCGACCTAGTGACAGATGGTCACAGAGATGGTGAACCCAAGCACCCCCCTGGAGCTGCTTTTGGATTATGGTGTGCCCAGGCACACCCGGCACACCCCCTGTGCACACCTATGAAAAGGATCATGAGCTTAGGAACATATATAATAAGCTATGCTCAGTAATTTCTAATGCACTGGCCAAGGTAAAATTATAAAAAAAATTAAATTATTAAAAAAAAGGAACACGTGCAAAGGGTACATCTGATTACTTCAGTTCCTCAAGATTAACTAACAAACCTTGTTATTTAGCAACTGTAGGTTTATTTACTATTTTTATAGAACATAGGTGTCAAACACAAGGCCTGCAGGCCGAATCCGGCCCTCCAGGCCATTTCATGTGGCCCTCACAGCTCTCCTGCGGCTGCAGGAGAGCTTCAGCTCTTCTCTGGTCCTACTCCAGACCCTTACTTTCTGCTTTCAAGCAATGCATCCAGCTTCTTCCCAGCAGAAGCAGAAGGAAAGGGGGGTGCGCTGTGATGTAAGGGAGAGTGGGGGAATCAACTTCTGATGGTGGGGGGGCTCTTGACATCTAATGTAAGGGGAGGGGATGCGCTGGACAGATACAACCAGCCCTTTTGAGGGCAATCACAATGCTGATGTGGCCCACGATGAAATTGAGTTTGACACCCCTGCGTATAGAATAAAAGGGTATCTCATATACATGCTTTTTTTTACAAAAGCTGTCTCTTCCTACATGGAATTTTACTTAATAACATAATTTAACTGAATAACATTAAGAGTCAATTTATATCTAGGTGGTCTGTTGCAGTGTGTTTAATGCACACAAGGTATACTCTATGTTAATGGGCAATTCACCTTAAAGCAATCTATGCATTAAGGTGAAAAAACATCTGATGCTGCCAGCCCCCCCCCCCCGAGCCCCCGTTATACTTACCTGACCCCTCGAAAGTCCTGTGCGGCCCCGAGATCCTCTTCGCCGCTCAGCCTGGCCGCTGATTGGCTAGAGCGGATGGATTGAGAGCAGCGCAGCCATTGACTGGCAATGCTGTCAATCACATCCAGTGACGAGGCACGCCGAGGGGTGGGGCCGAGTGATACAGCTGCTTGCTGTATCACGGGAGCGCGCCCGCAATTACTCACCACCATGCGAGCTCTCGCATGACTGTGGTCAGTACTTGCAGTGGAGGACCAGAGACAGCCGCCGAGGGACCCCAGAAGACGTGGATCAGGGCCACTCTGTGCAAAACAAACTGCACAGCGGAGTTAAGTATAACATGTTTGTTATTTTAAAGGAAAAACGTTTTTTCCTTTAATAACCCTTCAAGGTAGCCCATTCATTTGAATAAGCTTCCAACACACCAAAAACTGGACTTGCACTATTTTTTTTATTTTTATAACACAGCATTCCACAGTGCACGGGTGTGTTGTTTTAGTGTGTAGGGTGCAATGCAAACAAACACACTAACACACATAATCTATGTTGCTATGAGCTGCAGTAAAGTGCAAACATTCTATAGACATCTGTTATGTCATATTTTTTTTCAGTAGAGAAGAAAAAATGTACCGTGAAGTGATGTCTTTAGTGGCTAACAATACAATATTTAGGAACACCTATCACTGCATGTGCAGAGACGTGAAAGGGCCATAAAGTAGGTTATTTCTTGAGTTTGAATTGTGACAGGTAGAAAGTAGCAGATGGAAAAAAAAACAAAAAAACATTCCAGATCAGAAATAAGTGGCGGTGATGTGTGTGTTCTTAAGACCCATGTCACACATGTAGGTTGTGGAAATGTTGGTTGTACTCCATGTCATCACAATTCATAGTAGTTTGTGTGGTGTGTTGCAGTGCAACTTCTTTAAAATGGCACACTATTGAAAAAGTACAGTAGGTGCAAATCAAGCTGTGTGCAGCACACTGCCATGTCCTTACCATATATTCTGATAAACTGTGTTAAAAATTGCTAGAGGTCCATTTTTGCCACCTGTTAATGCAATGCATATTAACGCACAGAATCCTGCATTCAGTAACACAATGCAACAGTGTTTATTTGTCACTGTGTTTATTTGTTCATTTTAACTATTTGTTGATAGTCACTTCATTTGAAAAATAGAATTAAAGTAAATAATCAGTTAAGTCAATTAATATCCCTAGGCTGACATAATTTTTTCAATGCTTTCTGTAATGCAATTAACAAACTCTATAAAGGGGCTGTAAGCCTCGCTGACTTCTTGCACCTTAGGCAAATGTTTAGGGTTTCCTTCTATCCACCACTGGGACCTAGCTGTCTAAGGCAGTCCTCACGTTCTATCTTTCACCTTAATTTAGGCCAGTACCTGGCCACAAGAGGGCAGAGTTGAACTATTTCTGATCTAACTCCTAGTACAAAATACATTACAGGTAATAATGGTAAATTGCTAAGTGGCATTTCAGTTAGCAGTAGTTTACTATAATCACAGATTCGGTGCAGGGGGTGGGTGGGGAGAGAGGTGACTAAGAAAAAAGCCCTGACCTCATTCAGCAACTACGTTAAGAAAACAAAATGAGCAAACAGTGTGACCAGGCAGAGGGAAAGATAATAGAATACTAGGATGCATTACTAGAGGGCAGTGGCATCTCCAGCTTTCATATTTAGGGGGGGCACATGGGGGGACAGGGACAAAAGTTGGGGGGCCAACTATAAAATGCAATTTTATATATATATATATATATATATATATATATATATATATATATATATATATATATATATATATCCTGGGGCCCTTTACTACGATCCCACAACGGGCCCTTCCACATGATCCGCAGTGAGCTCCCTTCCTACTATACTGGGGCCCCCCAGGGTGGCAGAAAACAAGAGATATATGTCACCAGCACACCAAGAAAATATAAGGGTCCAAAGCAGTGGGAGAACTCTCAGGGCTGCAAAGGTTGTCTTGCCACCAGGCCCTGGTGTTCTGCCACTGTGGGGTTCCCTAGCTGTCCTGTCCCTGCTATTGACAGCGCTGGTCTGGCATCTGTCTCTTTGGCAGCGGCGGCAGTCTATTAGGACCTAGTGCTGGTGACATTATGGGTGCATGCAGGGGAAGGCTGACACTATTGGTTATAGAGAGCCTAGCCCCCAGCTGGTCACCTAGCAGCAGTAATGCTGTATAACCTTCTCTGTTGACATGCTGATCGGGATTTGTGATCCAGGTGATGCTCCCAGTCAGATCTAATAAACACAGTATTTATTAGCATGAAGAGTACAACCACATATATTTAATCAAACGTATGTTCAGCAGCCATGTGGGCTCTATGCCTGTAAAGTGTGGGCTTTGATCAATAAAATCACTGATATTTAACACTAGGATTCGACTAGGAGCATCACCTGGATTGCATCCCGATCAGCATGTCAGAGAAGGCTCCACTGCTGCTAAGCAACCTGCAGGGAGCTCAACTGTCTACAACCAATAGAGATGGGCTCCGGTGTGTTTGAAATCCCACATGCCCGATCCCACCAGAAAGCCGACACTCCACAGTGCTAATCACAGCCACTGAGACAGTCCTGATCTGTGCAGCTGTGGACTGGGAAATGTCTCACTGCCTGTGATTAGCGCTGTGCAGTGTGGGCATCCTGGCAGGCTCTGACATGTAGAATTTTGAACATGCCCAGCCCATCTCTAACAACAAATTATGCTGGCCCTCCTGTACATCAGCCCCATAAAGTAACCAGCACTGGGTTCCTATGTGCTGCCGCCGCTGCCATGGAGACAGAGACCGGCGCTGTGAATTCCCGGGACAGGACAGCAACTCTGGTTATTCCAGCACTGGTCCACACTGGGAGGATTCCCCCATCCACCTATAATGTGTATGTAGCGCTGACATTCTTGTATATTGATGTGTGTTTGCATACTTTAATACAACGTCTATGGACATTGCTATGTTTAAGTATTTGGAGCCATCTAGTGACCAAATACTGGTAATGCAGAAAGATGTTTTGTTTAGTATTTTGGTTGCCTTGGAGACGAGGAGAGACCAAAATACTGGTAATGCAGAGAGATGTTTGGTTGAGGATTTTGGGTTGCCTTGCTAGCCTTCTGGATGCTGATGCCGAGCTGCTGGGGAGCGAAGGCAGAGCTCGGAGAGCTAGAGGACAGTGGCCGGATTGCAGAGACCGAGAGACACTCATCCAAGCATCGGAGAACCGGATCCATCCAGCGGAGCTGAACAGAGCTGACAGAGAAGCAAGTTGCAGTCACAGGACACAAAACAGAAGGGTGTTGTCCAACAGAGGAGTTAAGAAAGGTACCACTGGGGACAACAAAGAGGGCTACTATGGCATGAACGGACGCGAGTGTTTAATATAAAATATTTGTTTATTTGAAAAATAGAAATAGTACAAAATATAAATAGACTGGAATATCAAAAGGACATAAATACCAACAGAGCTAATAAGCTTTGTTAAGCAACCTACCAATAAGGCCGGTCAATGCCACGCTAAGGAACAAGGTTCGTAGAGGTGTGACACAGGTACCACATGTAAACACAAACAATAGACAAACATAAAAACAACAATGAAGGCGATCCGGACGCCTAGTGGAGCGTTTCTGCTGAGAATTCTGGCCAAAATCGACCAAATAGATTACCAAGGATTAGGTTATAATGAATGATCAGCAGAAATGGCCCTGCAAGGGGGAACTGAATAAACCTGGTAATGGCTGCACCATGTATAAGTCCTGTCATTCAAAAAAAAGACCCAATTGGGGTCAAAAAAAGGGGGAGATATCCAATAAGGGTGACAGTTCTTGTAGGTGTAACAACCTGTGAGGAAAAAAGGAAAAAAGAAGAAAAAAAGGGAGCAAAGACCAATGTAGTCCCTTTAGATTTTCCTATAATTTCCTGTATGGAGGAATAGGAGGAGAGAACTTAGGATAAGGTACTATAAATCATTCCTATGATTATGCTACTTAGCATCAGAGTTATTTTCCTTGCTCAAATACAGGGCATGAGTGGGCCCCCGAGTTCCTATTGAAGATGCATTATTATTAAGAGAGGAACGATCTTACCAGCTGCTGGATGAGTAAGTTCAAGGCCACCCTGTATTGAGAAGTCCTCCCGTCACTGCATAGCACAATTGCAGCTGCTGCTGGCAGTGTCTGCGATCCTCCAGATACGTCTGCGCGATGTAGCCTTCAATGCAGGAAAGACCAGCTGTTAAAGAAGCCGCCTGTTGTAGTATGGTGAGTTGCGGTTAGCTTCTTCCGCATGGGGTAGCGGATCTAAATGCTTTGCGGGGAGTGCAGGTGCCTTGTAGCTGTAAGGGTAAGACCGGGGGACACAGCCCTGTGTTGTGGTCCGTGCGTGCCTATTCCTCCTCCTCAGATTCCTCAAATTTCAAAGGCGGTTCGGTTCCCGCGATGCTGAGGGCGTTTGCTATGGTGGCGTCCGTCGCCCAATGACGTCAACGCGTTTCGCAACGTGGGTGCGTAGCTTCGTCTGGACAGGGAGGGGAAGGCGTGCGCCGCTCCTTTTATGCTATCAGCGCGCGCCTGTCCCCTATCGGTAATAAAAAGAAAACAAATCGGAGTGTTTGGGGAATAGACTCATGGTGCTTACTAATATGATGCCTAAAAACATTTCCTCCAATGCGCAGAAAACCTGACATAACATTACACAACAAAGGACAAACGTATATGTGGGCTCATGCAATAAAAACACCACCGCAGTTTATACAGTAATACATGTATGCGGGGAGTTAAAACTGCAATGTATATGCGAGAATGCACATCACAAGGCGCTTATGTCAGCGAATGGGCCCAGTTCTCTCCGCCTGGTAAGATGTGGAGACGTGAGTATACATACATCCAATCCCCACCTTAGGCAGGGCTTGAACATAAGCAGTGTCCAGAAACAGACAAAGGATCACTATAAGGTTACATAGAATTGTATTATAGTTCGATGCCCATACTAGAGTCTAAGTTTTGTATAGCAGATACTGAGGCTCATACTATTCTTCACTACAGGCATAATATAAAGAATGGAGGTGCATGCCATAAGGATAAATGGAGAGGAGAAGACAGAGAAGGGAAAGAAGGAGAAGGGAAAAGAGGAGAAAGAAAAGGAAAGAGGGGAGGAGAGAGGGGAGAGAGACACATACAAGTAAATGAAGAAGAAGGAGAGAATAGTATATATATATATATATATATATATGGATGGTGGTAGGACCGCCTGGCCATAAAACAGAGAGCCCACGATGAGAATGGAGCCCATAATATTGGGGTATAGCATAATGGCAGTAATGGACCAAGGATTAGGTGTGTAAGGAAAAAAGGTTTTTACAAATAAAATTGATAAAATAAATGTTTTCAACTGATATAGTTCATCTATGATTTTAGCCTTTGCAAGCAAGCAATCCCCTTTTGTTATGACACAACTGTCACCCTGAAATGTGACTACATTGCCTTGGTTAGTGAGTTTCTTTACTGACAAAAGGTTGCTTTCAAGATCTGGCACATACAGAACATTCCTCATATGGATCTTTTTAGTGATATCTGGAGAGATAGGACAGTATAGAAAGCCATCTCCTATTCCCACTGATTTCATGAATTGTCCATTAGCTGTAGTTATCCCTTCTGTTTTGCTTTCATCAAGCTGAGCGAAGAAACTTCGGTCATTTGTCATGTGACTTGTAGCACCTGAGTCCACACACCATGCTTGCACAGAGGTGACACCATTTTTGGATCCAAATGCATACTCCTTTGTTTCTATGACATTCTTAGCTTGTTGCAATGCACTTTGTTTTTGCATTCTAGCTTTCCAGATTCTACAATCTGCTTTTAGGTGTCCTGGTTTCTTGCACACAAAGCATTCCCGCTTTTCTAGCTGCACGTTACTGTGTTTATTTTTGTATTTCGTCTTTAAAGCCGTCTCTGAACACACACTCACATTACTCATGCTTTCAGTTTTGCGCTTGTATTCATCCACAAGCTTGCCTTTAACATATTCTAGTGTTAGATCAACATCTGGACGTGCATCTAGTGCTGTTACAAGTGTCTCATAACTTTCAGGAAGTCCACTTAATAATAGCGCTGCAACATGGAATTCTTTTATTTCTTCTCCAATCCCTTGCAGTCTCTCCACCATCTCTAAGGTCTGTCTTATATAGTCCTGCATGTCCTGGTCTTTCTGTAGCTTAGTCTGATAGAGCTTTCTGATTAAATACAGTTTATTGCTGAGATTAACTCTTTCATGTGCTTTCTGTAACTCTTCCCACATGTCTTTAGCAGTCTGACAGTTACATATATGTATGATTTGATCATCATCTATGCACAGGGAGATTGTGCTCTGCGCCTTCTGATCTCTGTCTAACCACTCCTCTGTGGGCTGTGCAGGTCTTAGTTCATTTATACATTTCCACGTACCTTCTCTTATAAGCAGCATTTTCATCTTGAATTTCCAAGATTGGTAGTTCTGATTCGTCAGATTTGCAATGGAGAACTTTGCTGAGGGCATGGCAGCTGCCATTTCTGCTGTTTGTCTTTCTGTTGCTGTCTCCTGCACTCAATTGCTTTAGCTCACTGTATCTGGCTATATCCAGGGGTAATCTGTATTATATCCTGGGCTTCTGTAACATGTCCTGGGCCCATAACCTGATAGATATAATCTTTCAGGGGCTAAACAAAGTACAAGCAAGACAGTCTGGTGTTTCTCTGTGAAAAAAACTGCGTCAGGAGCAGGAACTCTTTTATTACTTATGAGGCATAGACAAAACATGAACTCACAAACGTAACACTGCCATCTAGTGATCATACAATATAGTAGGCACACAGCAATGACATATAGTGAGTGTTGCTCATTAAATACAAACCTTGTATGCTAACAGTTCCACAGAGGAACTGAAACTGAGAAGGCTTGAGGCCTATCTAATTTGACGTTTCAAGCGATTTTAAAATAGTTGTTGCAGTTACACCAGGAGCATTTTCACTTCAATTTGACTCATCAAAACTGTGGATTACAAATCACTTTAGCTAGCAAAGAAAAGAAGATCCAAGACCAAGTACTTTAAGTGAGATCTCACGCATAGCTAATAAAGTAGGGGGAGCTCCCAGGTATAAAATGTTTATGTATACTGTTTTCAAATAGCTTATGTTTAAATCAATTGTGCTGTCGTCTTACGTTGGGATGACAGCACAATTACTGTAATCACTTCTTTGCATATTTCACAGTAAAATATATCTCTGGTTAAGTATCCAGTTGTTGTGGCGTACTGTTTTTCTCACTCCAAGTGCAGTCAGTGGATCCTGGGGTTATAATACAGGTATTTTGTATTGTCTTACATTATATTGTATTGCATTGCATCACAGCTGTGCCAAGGGGATTGAGCCAAGTTAGTGGGGTTTATTGGTAGAGTGCAGGCCCAAATTAAACCAGCAGCTCCTTCGGGGGTCAGTGCTACATGTAGATGGGGAATTGGATCATTTCTTTTTTTTTTTCATTCAACCTAATAGTTGAATAAAAAAAAGTGATCAATGTATGGGCTGCCTAAGAGCTAAGATCAGCCATAGACAGTTTAAATCTCAGCTGGTTCAGCAGGAACTGGCTGAGATTTGAACCATTAATGAGCAGATTCTCTTTTGATTATCACTAGTGGTTGCTGTAAAGCCACTAGTGATAATCACTGTTTGTCAGGAGAATATAATTGCTGGCCAGGAGGGATATTCCCCTATCAGCACTGTCTGTGTTGATTGGGGAATCATGCAAGTTTCTTTCCTGCAATCTGTGGACGCAGGAAAGAAATTTGCACCGTATATTACCTGGCTAACTGAAAGTGAAAGTAAATTGTGAATGTCTTGAAAGAACAGGAGAGGGGGAGGGAGACAGATGGGGGGGGGGGTGGAGATAATGCAGTTCAGTAATTACAGTGTACTGCAGTCTGCAGTGCACACACTTACCCATGGTCCAGGCTAGAATCTCAGGCATCATTCACACACAGCCAGGAATGCTGCTGATTTTCATATTTCTAGCCCACACATCCCCTCTTTTGAGATACAGTACACTGGGATAGTGTGGGCGGGACTGAAATGAGGAGGAGCTGTATTCCTCCCTGCTCGTATGTGAGGACAGTGGGGGGGGGGGGGGGGTGGCTGGACTCGCTGGGCTGTAAAAGAGTGTCATAGACTGACGCTCGGCTCAGCTTACAGTCACCACAGGAGAAACCAGTCTGTTTTTTTAGTAACTGAGATGAAGGCTTGGGCCCCTCCCCCCCCATCGGGCAGCTGTGGTTGTGTGAGCGCTTGCATTATGCAGTGTCAGCGAGCAGAGGGAGGGGGAGGAAAGCCCTGTAGAGCTGACTGGGGATGCTCTCCCTCTCAGGAGAGACTGTTACTCCAGCGGCAGCCCGAGCAAAATACAAAAAATGCAAAAAAATTATATATTTTTTTTGGGGGGGGGGGCACATGGTGGGGCATAGCATAATGTTGGGGGGGGGGTCAGGGCCCCCTCTGGCCCCCCTCCCTAGGGTTGCCATTGCTAGAGGGATCACCAGCAAGAGGAAGGAGGTTCCGATTCCTCTATATAGATCTTTAGTGAGACCTCATTTAGAATACTGTGTCCAGTTCTGGAGACCTCACTTACAAAAAAAGATATTGATTAGATAGAAAGAGTCCAGAGACGGGTAACACAAATAGTGAAAGATCTGGGGGATAAAACATATAGAGAGCGACATTCAGGAACTTAATATGTACAGTCTGGAGGAAAGAAGGGAAATGGTAGACATGATTGAAACCTTTAAATACATCAAGGAGGTGAATAAGGCTCAGGAGGGCAGTTGTTTAAATGTGAAACCAAAATCAAGAATACGAGGACATGACCTTAAACTAACTGGAGGAAAGTTCAAATCGAATCTCATGCCTCGTGCACACGATCGGTTTTCCCGGCGGTCAAAAGTCCACTTTTCCCCTGTACACACGGCCGGTTTTCCCGACAAGAAAACTGCCATGACAGCTTTGGTCGGGAAAACAAGCCGTGTGTATGCTCCACTGCAGTGTTTCCCATAGGAAAACTGCCGAGCAAAAAAATGCAGAGAATCATGGCGGGAAAAAAAAGAACAAGTTTGCTCGCAGTTTTCCTGTCGGGAAAACTGCTATGGAGCATACACACGGCCGGTTTTCCCAACCAAAAGCAAACATGGCAGTTTTCCCGTCGGGAAAACTGATCATGTGTACGAGGCATCAGAAAGTATTAATTTAATGAAAGTGTAGTTGATGCTTGGAATAAACTTCCAGCAGAGGTAGTAAGACAGTCAACAGTAAATGGCTTCAAACATGCTTGGGACAAACATAGATCTATACTCAGAAAAAAAAGTAAAATAAGCTCTGCCATCACTTTTCAACGTTTCTAAATAGTGACAGTGGGCTGGAATCAGGTACCTTTGCGCTTTTTTTGCTGAGGCGCAGGGCAACGTTTTTGCCCTGCGCCCCCACAAATTTACTGCGCTACCCGCGATTCATGGAGCAGTAGCTCCGTAAATTGCGTGTGCGCTCTTTAAAATTGCCCGGCGTAAGCGTGCGCAATTTAAATGATCCCGTATTAGGTGCGTTCCCGCGGCGATCGTAGAGCGCATGCTCCGTCGGGAAACTTTCCCGACGTGCATTGCGGCAAATGACGTTTTGGCGTCCAGCGCCATTCACGAATCACTTACGCAAACTTCGTAAAATTCAAATTTCGCGACGCGGGAACGACGGGTATACGTAACATTGGCTGCCCCTGCTAATAGCAGGGGCAGCCTTACGCGAAAGACGCCGTACGGAAACAGCGTAAACTGCGTACGCAGGGCTCGCGCAACGTTGTGAATCGGCGTTAGTATGCAATTTGCATACTATACACTGAGCACAACGGGAACGCCACCTAGCGGCCATCGCAAGAATGCAGCCTAAGATATGCGGGCATAAGAGCCTTATGCCGCGCATATCTTAGGCTGCAGTCGGCGTAACGAGGTTCCTGAATCAGGAGCATTCGTTACGCCGGGGCAAGTAAGCAATTGCGCCTGTGTAACTATGGTTACACAGGCGCAATTGCTTCTTGAATCCAGCCCATATAATTTCCTTGACTGCCATGTTCCAACTTTTTCTTTTGAGCGATCTACGTTCTACAATAGACAAAGTCCTCACACTTGGGCAGCGGGTTTGTCTCCAGGAGGGGGGCTAGGGTGATAAGATGGAACTAGTCCACAGACAGGCAACAAAATATGATAAAAGGTTTGGGGGATAAAACAAATCAGGAGAGCTTTCAGGAGCTTAAAGGGGTTGTAAACCCTCATGCTTTTTTTTACCTTAAAGCGGTGGTTCACCCTAAATAACAATTTTCTACCATTAAATCCAGCATACTAGCGTGAGCTACAGTATGCCTTTATTTATTTTTTTTGGCGCCGTACTCACAGTTTAATCCGTAGTGAAGTTTCAGACTCCCCGCGGGGAATGGGCGTTCCTATGCAGAGGGAAGATGATTGACGGCCGACTATGGCGCGTCACGCTTCCTGAAAATAGCCGGAGTAGGTCTCGGCTCTTCACGGCGCTATACGGCGCCTGCGCACAGACTAGGAGCTGACTGCGCAGGCGCCGTGAAGAGCCAAGTCCTATTTCGGCTATTTTCGGGAAGCGTGACGCGCCATAGCCGGCCGTCAATCATCTTCCCTCTGCATAGGAACGCCCATTCCCCGCGGGGAGTCTGATACTTCAGTACGGGATTAAACTGTGAGTACGGCGCAAAAAAAATAAAATAAAGGCATACTGTAGCTCGCACTAGTATGCTCGATGGCATGCTAGAAATTTTTTTTTTAAGGGTGAACCCCCGCTTTAACCACTTGCCGACCGCCCACCGCCGTTATACGTCGACAAGTTGGCTCGGCTGGGCGAGAGCACGTAGTATGACGTCCTCTCTCCCAGCCGCCACTAGGGGCCCCCGCTCGCCCCCGACTCCCGTGCGTGTGCCCGGCGGGCGCGATCGCCGCCGGGCACACGCGATCGCTCGGTACAGAGCGGGGACCGGGAGCTGTGTGTGTAAACACACAGCTCCCGGTCCTGTCAGCAGGGGAAATGCTGATCTTCGGTTCATACAATGTATGAACCGAGGATCAGTGTTTCCCCTAGTGAGGCCACCCCCCCCCCCCCCCCACAGTAAGAACACACCCAGGCATACTTAACCCCTTCCCCGCCCCCTAGTGTTAACCCCTTCACTGCCAGTGGCATTTTTATAGTAATCCAATGCATTTTTATAGCACTGATCGCTATAAAAATGCCAATGGTCCCAAAAATGTGTCAAAAGTGTCCGAAGTGTCCGCCATAATGTCGCAGTACCGAAAAAAAAAATCGCTGATCGCCGCCATTACTAGTAAAAAAAATATAATAAAAATGACATAAAAATACCCCCTATTTTGTAAACGCTATAACTTTTGCGCAAACCAATCAATAAACGCTTATTGCGATTTTTTTTTACGAAAAATATGTAGAAGAAAACGTATCGGCCTAAACTGAGGAAAAAATGTTTTTTTTATATATTTTTGGGGGATATTTATTATAGCAAAATGTAAAAAATATTCATTTTTTTCAAAATTGTCGCTCTATTTTTGTTTATAGCGCAAAAACTAAAAACCGCAGAGGTGATCAAATACCACCAAAAGAAAGCTCTATTTGTGGGAAAAAAAGGACGCCAATTTTGTTTGGGAGCCACGTCGCACGACCGCGCAATTGTCTGTTAAAGCGACGCAGTCCCGAATCGCAAAAAGTACTCTGGTCTTTGGGCAGCAATATGGTCCGGGGGGTAAGTGGTTAATGCATTCTATGCATTAAAGACCTTCTCTTATGCTGCAACCACCCAGAGCCCCCGTTTTACTTACCTGAACCCGGTCTTTTTCTCCCCGGGGACGAGCACACCAGCTCTAGATGGTGTCTCATGTCCTGATTGGACAGATTGATAGCAGCGCAGCCATTGGCATCCGCTGCTGTCAATCAAATCCAATGACGTGGGTGCCAAGGGGAGGGGCTGAGTCCTGCTTTCTGTGTCAATAGACGCAGAATCAGGACTCAGGAGCGCACCCGCACTGGTGTCCTGAAGAAGAGCGCTTCTCCAATGGGGCACTTAAGAAGAGGAGGAGCTACCAGTGCCGCTGAGGGACCTCAAAAGAGGAGGATCGGGACCACTCTGTGCTTAACCAACTGCACAGTGGAAGTATGACATGTCTGTTATGTAAAAAAAAAAAAACTTTAGGAACCCTTTAATTTGTACAGGCTCGGAGAAAGAAAGAAAAAGTTGAAATACATCAAGGGGGTGAATAAAGTTCAGGAGGGAAGTATTTTCAATATGACTCGAAAGAGTCAGTTGTGGAAGAGCGCTGCTGCTTTATCAGGAATTACATTGCTAGTACGTTTTTTGTTTGTTTTACCCCATTCAGCAGAGCTAATTATTCCCTGTATGACAAATGTTTGATTTTAAGCATATGTTTATTTAAGAAAAAAAAAAAAGAAGAAAGCTCTGTTTTACATATTTTCCCATATTTGACCAAAGCGTAAACCTAAAAATAAAAATGTTTCCAAGAATCTGCTACCAATTGCTTTCTCTTTCACCATCTCTAAAAACAATGTATGGTTAAAAACAGTCTTAAAGGAGTACAGAACTTAGAATAAAATATACACATTATAATAAAATACAGTAAATATATATTTTTTTAATGTACTACATCTCAAAGACATGGCAATTCTTTTAACTGGGAGCTGTTATATGATGATATATGATAGGATGTTATGATGGTCCAGTGGTTTCTGAGTCACTGATCTGGAACATGCATACCGATTAGAAATTCAGACAACGCTGTCTCCATACTTGAAGCATCTGAAAATACTGAAGCCAATGACAACCAACTGCATTTTAAAAAGGGGACACCAATAGAGTAGGGTGACCACGTGTCTCGGATTGCCCGGGACAGTCCCACATTTTGCAGGTCTGTCCCGGGCATATTCATTCCAGGACAATACAGTATCCCTGAATGAAACTGACACAGCCACCCGCCCCCCCCCCCCCCCGGGCCAATCTGATGCCCCCAAAAAAGGCAGCCACATCACCGCTTTACTCACTGGCAATACTTGTCCTGGCCGGGAATGCCTGGAGGAGCACAATCCCGCCCCCTGCTTGTGACTGGAGAAATCATAAATCCCGCCTCTTGTGTTCGATAACTGTGCTGTGATTCGTTATAGCACAAGCTGATTTTTGGGAAGGGAGGGTGTACCTGAATGGTAGTTTGGAAATGTGGTCACCCTACAATAGAGGCCTGCATATGTGATTAGAGAAATAGAGTAAGGACTAAAGGGACCCCAAGGGCCCAAAAGACCAGAAAGGGGAAAGTAAGGGCAGAGGGACTATATCGGTACTTTATAAGGAAAAAGTAGAGAGAAAAGGTAATAATGATAAAATAAATATATCAGTTTTATTTAGCATGGCATCAAAAAACAAAGGACATACAAAGCCATAAAATACATCAAAAAACAATGGATAGCGATGGACATATTGCACGACCGACCGTACAGGTCACGAGATGTAATTTAACCCTGAGCACAGGGTGACGGTGAGAAGAGGGGGGTCATACAATGCAGGATCTCAACTAGTTTCGCAACAAGGTTGCTTCGTCGGGAGAATTTCTAAAAATGATACATAATTGTTAGCATCACAGGCTATAGACATATGGATAAATATGTAAAAAACAGTCAGGTGTCAGCAAACAAGAATTCGGGTATCAACAATATATAGAAAAGGTAATTAGGGGAAACATGCTGTGTGGCTTACCTATACAGAGAACAACCACTCGCTAGGGAGCCAGCAGCCAACCGCGGAGGAGACACTCCCGCGGCGATCAGGGGGGGGCAACTGCAGAGGTGGACCTGTTTTTACTGTATATGAGTATAACATCAGTGGAACTGAACAATATAATAAAGTGATAGTGAAATGAGAGTGCCACTGTGATAGTAGTGCAAAACACCATATATAATGTGTAAGGGCTCTCACATGGAGCGGATCCGTATTGATCCGCTCCGTTAGCCCGTTTGGCTCAGCAGGGATTCCTCCGTTAATCCCCGCTGAGCTGTTGGCGGACAGGGCGGTCCCCGCACACAGTGCAGAGACCGCCCTGTCTCTCCTCCGCTTGCCCCTATGGGGAATCGGATGAATACGGACTGTGTCCGTATTCATCCGATCCGTTCCGCTGGACAGAAGAAAAATATCTTTGCGGACACGGATGGTTGCGGACATTAGCGGATGCATCATCTGCTAACGTCTGCAATCCCATAGGGATACATTACAAGTCGGTAAACGGACTTGTAATAAACGGACCGTTTGTCCGTGCGTGTGAAAGGGCCCTTAAGAATCAGTGACGAAAAGATTTAGAGACCCAGAAGATCATGTGCAGTAAAGAGAGAACTAGAAATAAATACAATTTGTGGAAGCAAAAAAAAAAAAAGGAGAAGGAGGAAGAGGAGGGAACTATTGAAGAAAACAAAGGGGAAGAAAGGAAAAAGAAAAAAGGAAAAAGGGGGGAGGGAAGGAGGAGGGTGGGAAGAGGGAGGGAAGGTTAAGAAGGGGGGGGAGAAGGGGGAGGGGGGAGGAAGGGAGGGAGAGGGAAGGGGGGGGTTGAGGGGAGAGGGAGGGAAAAGGAGGAGGAAAAGGGGGGGAGAGGAAGAGGAAAGGGGGGAAAAGGGGGAGGAGGAGAGGAAAGGAAGGGGAAGGAAAGAGAGGGAAGGAAAGAAAGCAAGAGGGGGAGGAAGATAGGGAGAAAGGAAAGCAGGGGAAAGGGGACCAGAAAGAAATAAGGAAGGAATGAGGGGGAAAGGGGGAGGAGAGGAGAGGAGGGGGGGAGAAGGAGTGGGAAGGAAGCGGGGAAAAAAGGAAATAGATAAAAAGGGGGGGAAGGGGGGTGGGTGGAGATAACGGGAAGAGGATTGGAGTGACAGGGCAGGGAGGAGGGAGGTGGAAGGGGAAAAAAGGAAAGGGAAAAGGGGCACAGTGTAGGTGAGTAGTACTAAAATAATATTTACTACTCACCTACACTCTTCCCGTTATCTCCACCCACCCCCTCCCCCTAATTACCTTTTCTATATATTGTTGATACCCGAATACTTGTTTGCTGACACCTGACTGTTTTTTACATATTTATCAATATGTGTATAGCCTGTGATGCTAACAATTATGTATCATTTTTAGAAATTCTCCTGACGAAGCAACCTTGTTGCGAAACTAGTTGAGATCCTGCATTGTATGACCCCCCTCTTCTCACCGCCACCCTGTGCTCAGGGTTAAATTCCATCTCGGTGACCTGTACGGTCGGTCGTGCAATATGTCCATCGCTATACATTGTTTTTTGATGTATTTTATGGCTTTGTATGTATGTATGCTTTGTATCATTCTCCGTAAATATCATCATCATTAAACAACAGGGTGGGCAGCTGTGTGCTGCCATGAAGATGCGTCAGGAAAGGAAAATTACGGAAAGGTGAGCATACAATTTTCCGTTTTCCTGACGCATTCATGGCAGCACACACTGGGATATAACTCGCTAGTCGGGCGGGTTCAATGCAAAACGTTTTTTATTTTCTTATAGAGCCGAAGAATTGGCCCTGAAGATAGATCTGCCAAACTCGGAAGTCGCCAACAGAGCGGCGTCCACCCTATAGTGGGTGATGAAGGTATGCCTGGAGGACCAGGTTGCTGCTCTGCAGATGGTCTCTGAAGAAACTCCACAATATGCTGCCCAAGAGGTAGCCACTGCCCTGGTTGAATGCGCTTTGATGCCCTCTGGGATCTCCAGCTGTTGAGTGGAATATGCTTTCCCGATCGCTTTAACTAGCCAAGAGGCGATGGTTCGAGAGGAGGCTGCCTGACCTCGTCTGGCTCCGTGAGGTATAATCAGGAGGGCGTCCGTTGACCGAAGGTGGATAGTGGCCGACAGGTAGTTAGAAATTGCAGACTTAATGTCCAAGGCATGCGGTTCACCATCTTCGTTAGAAAGACATGGCAAGACGATGTCCTGGCCGTAATGGAAGGCCGAAGTAACCTTGGGAAGAAAGCGAAACGAAGGCCATAGTATCACCCTGTCGGGCAGGAAAACTAAGTATGGCTCTTTCGACATGAGAGCTTGCAACTCCGACACTCTCCTAGCCGAAGCAATGGCAATGAGGAAGGTCAATTTCAGGGTCAGGTCCCATAAGGAGATTGAGTTGAGTGGGAAGAAGGGAGGATTGGACAGCGCCTCCAGAACTACTGAAAGATCCCAAGCCAGAAAGGATGGTTTTCTGGGCGGCCTAATCTTAATACATGCCTTTATGAACTGTATTATCAACGGGTGTAGGGCCCATCTAGTGCCCGTTTTGGCCGACAGAGCGGAGATTTGTACTTTCAGGGTGCTTGAGCTCAGGCTTTTGTCAATTCCTGTTTGCAGGAATTCTAGGATTTGGTAAGGATCCGGAGAGGCGTGATTCCAACCTTTGAGTTGTGCCAAGTGGGCGAATCTTTCCCAAACTCTGGTGTAGACCGTGTTTGTGGTGATCTTCCTGGCCTGCATTAAGGTTGCTATAACTGCCTGGGAACATCCTTGTTCTCTAAGCCTAGCCCTCTCAACCTCCAGGCTGTCAAGTGGAGTCTGTCCGGAGCCGGATGGAGGAGCTGACCTTGGTGAAGGAGGTCTGCTGAGACCGGTAGGTGGATTGGAGGTCGGGTATTGAGCTGCAGGAGAGTCGTGAACCACGGTCTCCTTGGCCAGAATGGTATTATTGCGATCACTGTGGCCGATGACCTTCGGAGCCGGGATAGGAACCTTGCTATCAAGGGAGTTGGGGGAAAGATGTACCCCAGATTGAAGTCCCATGGATGAAGAAGGCAATCTGTCCCTTCTGCTGTCGGAAAGGGTACTCTGGCAAGAAACCTTGGACATTTGGCATTTACTGGTGTTGCCGCTAGGTCGATCTCTGGAGTCCCCCATGCCTTCGTCAGAATGGAAAACTCCCGTAGGTTTAGGGACCACTCGTTGTTTGAACGAAGTTCCCTGCTCAAGAAGTCGGCTAGCGTGTTCTGTGCCGCTGGAACGTAAACTGCTCTCAGGTCTAATAGGTGAGCCTGTGCCCATTCCATTATGGGGTGAACCACTTCTAGTAGAGTGTGGCTTCGGGTACCGCCCTGTCTCTGGACATACGCTACCGCTACTCTGTTGTCCATCCGGATTAAAACGAACTTCCCCTGTAGCAGAGGCGCGAAGGCTAAGAGGGCCTGGAACGCAGCTCGGAGCTCCAGTATGTTTGAAACTGTGCCCCGAGCAGGGAAGAGCCACGGTCCCTGGGCTGTCTGGTCCTGGTAGTGGGCCCCCCAGCCCTTCTCGCTGGCATATGATGTCACGATCTCCGGGCTCGGAGGAGCTATAGGTCTGGATCTCCTGAGGTTGGAAGGATAAGTCCACCACAGAAGAGCGTGTTTCACTCGGCTGGGAATCCTGATGCGTTGGTGCATTGAAGCTCCGTCCCATTGTTTCAAAAAGATATTCTGGAAGGCTCTCATGTTCCATTGGGACCACTGTATCATGGGAATGGTTGAAGACATCGAGCCCAGTATGCTGAGGCAGGTTCTGGCTGACACGAGCTTGGAGGACAGTAGATTCCGTACCTTCTGAACTAGAGGTTCCACCTTCTCTAGGGGAAGCTGTACCCTGTTCCGTTTTGTGTCCAATTCTGCCCCCAGGAATATCATCACTTGTGAAGGTTGAAGGCTGCTCTTCCGCCAATTGATCAGCCAGCCGAAACCCTGAAGGGCAGAGATCAGGATCTCCCGCTGGAGGAGCAGAGTCTCCTGGCTCGCTGCTAAAAGCAGAATGTCGTCCAGGTAGTGATGCACGCAAAGTCCCTTTTCCCTGAGGAGTGCTATGAGAGGTAGGAGGACCTTTGTGAATGTCCTGGGTGCCGAAGAGATGCCGAACGGTAGGCATCGGAATTGGAAGTGCTGTTGGCTGATGGAGAAGCGTAGAAACTTCTGGAACGCAGGATGAATTGGCACATGGAGGTAGGCGTCGGAAAGATCCACCGACAGCATCCAATCCCCTAGATTCACTGCCAGAAGGATAGATTGAAGACTTTCCATCTTGAAAGCTTCTATCTGGATACTCCTGTTGAGTCGCTTGAGGTCCAGAACGGGCCGAAGGTCCCCTGACTTTTTTCGGACCAAAAATAGAGGGGAATAAAATCCCCTGCCTCTTTGGTGCGAAGGAACTTCTATGACAGCTCCCTTTAGAATCAGCTCTGAAACATATTGGACGAGAAGCTTCCTTTTGTCCGGAGAAGATGGAATCTTGGTGGGTTGGAAGACGGTGTGAGGCAATGCCCCCATAAAATTCCACTTGTGACCCTGATCGATCGTGGAAAGAGTCCATGGGTCCTTTATGTGCTCTGACCAAACTTGCGCAAAAGCCCTGAGCCTGGCGCCCACCTGAGCTAGGTGGGCAGGCAAAGCTTCAAAAAGACTTTGGTTGGTCCCCCGCGGTAATGGCTTTGGTCTTCTGGGCCTTTGCAAAGGGAGGGCGAGTAGTTCTCCAATCTCTCCTAAACTCCCTGCCGGGGCGATAGGTTCTGGCCTCCCTGTATCTCTCAGGCAGATTACGCCTGAAGGTAGGATTCCTCTGAGGCTTGGGCCTTCTGTCCGAGGGAATGAGCCCCGATTTTCCTCCAGTGACCTTGGAGATCGCTGAGTCCAATTTAGCGCCGAACAGGTTTGTGCCATCGTATGGTATTTTGCACCAATTTGACTTCGATGCTGTATCGGCGACCCAGGGCTTCAGCCATAAGGCTCTGCGGGCCATCACTGAAGCCAACATGGATCTAGCCGAGGAGCGAATGGCATCTACCGAAGCCCCTGCCACAAAGTCGCCAGCCAGTCTGATTTCCTGTAAAGTGGATATCACCTCCCCCTGATCGGTACCTTCCAGGATGGCCTTCTCAGCATTGGTTGCCCATGTGGAAATGGCTCTGGCGACAGCCACCGTGGTAATGGCTGGTCTGCATGCCTTCTTTAGCTCCAAATCAATCCTGCGATCGAGGACATCTCGGAACGAGACCGTGTCTTCTATGGGCAGCGTGACATGCCTAGCAAGTCGCATTAGAGATGAATCAACGATGGGAGCGTTGATGAGGGAGGAAACCTTAGACTCCCTTAGAGGGTATAACTTAGCTAGTTTATTGGACAGACCAGGCCGCTTGTCTGGTTTTTCCCACTCGTCTTTGATGAGGTCCTCTAATTCCTCAATGAAGGGGAACAGCTCGGGGTCCCTCCTTAATTCTGGAAAGTATTTCCCCACCTTCGGGGGATCCGCTACAGGTTCTTCCCAGCCAATGGCATCCTTGACAGAGCGTGCAAAGGGTTCGACCAAGCTAAAATCGAACCCTGACATCATCTCCTGTTCCTCAAGATCGCGAAGGGCTCCTGTTAGCTGGGAATACGGACTAAAGGCCGAAGAGGTGCCCGGAGTGGGGTCATCGCAGGCTAGCGGGGCCACGGCCCAGGCTGCTTCCTGTGCCGGCTCTCTTGGACGGTCAGAAGCGACTCTAACATCCATCTCCCTTTCCTTCGTTGCTTCATTAAAGCAAGAGTGACAGGCTAGCTTCCCTGGCATTGCAGTAGCACCGCATACCCAGCAGGCGTTTGCTGCAGGACGGGCATGATAACGTTCACGGTGCGATGATGGAGACCGTCTGCGGTGGGACCGGCTGCGACGGGAACGGCTGTGGCGTGATCGGCTATGCCTTGATCGGTGGTAACGGGAGGATGATCTTGACCGACTCTTGTGAGACCTCCTGCTCGATACATGCCTGGATCTCTCCCTGCGCCGTGAGCTTGCGTCTCTAGGCCTGGTGGGACTGCAAAACAAAGCAGTGTTCAGTGGCCGGCTCTCTTTTTTCTCTTCAGTACTTACCCATCAAATGATGGCCTCCATACCTCGTTTGCTGGTAGTGGTCTGCTAGGGCAGTGGGCTCCATGGAGAAAACAGCAGCAGAAAAGCAAAAGAATGGTTAAAAAGGGTAGAAAGGATAAGATGAGGTGAGCCTGGCAGAGGAGAAGAGCTAGGTACCTTGAGGAGAAATTTGCAGGAAAAATGGCAGAGCAGCAGCTTGGGAAAGGGGAAAAAAACAAAAAAAGTCACTTTTCAAATTTGGCGCCGCCGTCGCGGCGCTGATGACGTCATCGCGCATGCGCAGTAGCGCCGCGCGCGTCCCGTCGCCATCTTGGATGAGGGCGAGTAGGAGACTGCCGCATCATCAGAGCGCTGCGCTCATGCACAGAGCAGACGGGAAGCGCTGAGAGCGGAGGGGAAGCATGGGACAACACAGCCCAGCAAGCCTCAGAGGAAAAAAGGTAGAAATGTTTAAAAAACGAATTGTAAGCATCCATACAATGCATTGAAGGCACACATACAAGCATATAGATAATGAAAAGGCATACAGGAAGAAGGCTAGGCACAAATACCTGAAAAATAGGGAGACCCACTGCCAGACTTCTAAGCTCATTTAGTGCTTGTGTGATGCCAGGAATTTTGCCGGGATTTAGCCCCTGAGACCACCAGAGCGGGGATCCCCCATATAGCTCTATTAGAGACTGTACAGGGGGGACTTCCAAACAGGAGAGGCTGAACCTGCTGGGGCGATAGCGGTAGGAGGCAAGCTGTACGTCCACGTCCTTGTCAGGTGAGGATAAAAAAAGAGAATGATGCCGGGTGTCTCCTCTTCGAATTTATAGCTAACCAATCCTGTCAGGTTGTGGGGCGGAGTCACAACCCAGTGTGTGCTGCCATGAATGCGTCAGGAAAGCATAATGTGAAATTGCCATAAACCATTGTAGTTCACTTTAGTGTAGTTATACCCAGGGCCAAAACCAGAGGGGGAGGCAGATGCCCGGGTGTCATATTTAGAGGGGCAGTTACAGAGGATGACCTTGACTAGGAAATGGTGGCTGGTGTGAAAAAAGCTCTGAATATGGGGGGGGGGGGGGGGTTACAAGGGAGATACTGGACAACGTGAGGAAGTGCCTGGAGGTCCCAGATTAGGAGAGGGGGTGTCTGGAGGCCCTGGACTAGGACAGCAATTGTCTGTTGGTCCTGGACTATGAGAGGGGAATCGTGGAGACCCTATGGCCTAGGAAAGAGGGTGCTTAAATGAACTGCCAACTTCAGGGAGCAAGAGCCTGGACCTAAAGCCTGGCCTGAGGAAGAGCCTGCAGGCGAGAGACCAGTTGGCTGGCAAGAGACCAGTTGCATGATAGATGTATTAATTACTCAACATCGCCTCTTTCCTGCTATCTGACCCACATTCACATGGAGCATATGCCCATACCGGGCAATCAGAGAATGAACGATAAATAAATAAATAAAAAAAGGTCTCTTTCCCCAGCCAGCACCCCCCTGCTCCGACTTATGAGTTTTTTCCTACTTTGTGTACCTCCATATTGATGTTCTTGTGGGTGTGACTATTTTTTTCTATTTCGGGCACATGTCACTCCAGCTCCACATGCAGGCTCAAGACCCGGTTTATAAATTCCCTCCCCTGGCGGAGTGATTCATCTCCCTGCTCTCATTGCAGGGGGTCGCAGAAGTCACCAACTCGCCATTGGGACTAGGCCCAATGTTGCAGGGGGCCCGTGTGCCCGCCCCCATGCCTGTATTGTTAGGGAGGTGGCTGCCTGATGTGTAAATTGGCAGTGCAAGAGCTCAATCTCACAGTTTACACTGAAAGTGAAAGCAAAGGGAGACACGTCTTTCAGTGTGTGCTGTGCTCTCTGCCTCCCCCTACAGTGCAGTACCTGGCCTGGAGAGTGAAGGTATAGTGCTGCTGCAGATTTAAATAAAACAAAAAAGCTATCTATATGTATGCATGTGTTCAAAATCAGGGGGCAGGGAAGAGGCATATAACTGACAATAGTAGATGGTAAATTTTCACAGTATCCCCCTCAGGAGAGGAGACCATAGACCAGTGGTGGTGCATTCATTAAGGGCACACGGGAGCCACCCCCTCTGTAGTACGGATAGATTCATGCATTGCAAAACTCTATCCCTGTGCGCTGTAGCCACCCCCTATTCAGGCGCCCAGCCCCATTTCAGACACCGGGCGCCTGAATTACAGTGGCGGGTGGTGTTTTTGAAGCACCTGATTAGAGCCACAGGCTCCAAAAAGGTGTACTGGAAGACACGCACGGAGGACACAGGAGCCATTTCCACGCTACTAGTCCCACAGCTTGCTGCCTGACCAGCCACCACGATGAGGTAATTGCCAGGCAGACAGCAGCTGCATACTGGCACAGAGGCTTTAATTGGTGGGCACATTGGCTGCATATGAGGTTTTTGTTTCAGTATTTCTTCAGTCCGTTCGCACACCCCCAAAAAGTAAGTGCCAACTGCCACTGCTATAGACCCTTCAAATGCACAGATTTTGGATATGTGAGGAGACTATTCTGTTGAAACAGCATGGCCATAAATCTGTCATTTTTGTCCCGGTTCCAAAAAAAAAGTTGCCTGCTGCTATGTAAATCTAGCCTCATGGCCTCTGCCATGTGCAACTGCAGGTCGCCCTTAGTAGACAGCTACTGTATAAGAGGTGTGTGTGCACATACCACACACACACACACACGTTACTTTTAAACCTGAAGCTTTTTTTCCTGAACTGAATTTTTTTTTGTTAGAGTGGGTTCATAACAAGAAAATATTCCTCTGAAAGGCAATCCAGGCTCAGATCACTTTTCAGAGGCAGTGAAGAGGCACTATATTGTGCCATGACTGGTAAAAATGTTGAGAAACACAGATCTAGAGGAACTGATCTCTCCAAATTTTTCCTGCAGCTGCTGAAAGCCTGGAAGGGAGCAGGGATGGGGCTGAAGGCAGGACTGCAAGATAGGCTGTAAGGTGGCCCCATGATTTCCATCAGCGGCCCTGGAGCAAACAGCCTCCCCCCCCCAAAAAAAAAAAAAACAGCCCCAGGCATCAGATGTGCTAGCTACGCCACTGGTTATACCATTGCACATTTAGGTTAGTCAATATTGCTGTTTGCTGATGGTCTTTAGAAAATTGCCTTTTTGTCAATCAGCTTTTACTGGATATGCTCTTGTTTTTCCGTTAGGGAAAGTTTATAACCAAATGCAGGGTTACAAAAATTTGGAAGGGACTTTGGAAAAACATAAGATTTGTTTGCCTTTAGCTACATACACTGGCAAAGGCACAAACAGATTATGAACAGACAGCAGATAAAGCTTATTCCTTCCTTTTTATTTCCAGAAGTAGATCACATGTTCTTTTGATCACACACGCCAGAAAGCAGTATGAATAAATCAGTTATGAGGCATTATATAACAAGAATGTGTTGGGCTTCTTGAAAAACACATTCACTGCAAAGTATATGAACAGTAAAACATTTACAACCAAACTGAAATAATTAAAAAGGTATCAGTAAAAATATTTCACTCCTGGGTATAGCCTGGTAGGGTCAGCTACAGCTGTCATTACAACATGGGGCTGCCATTCCTGGCCTCCTTTTAAAAAAAAATACTAGTTGTGGATCTGGCTTCCACAGCTTTAAATAACTGACCCGGCACAAGGTATAATAAAGTCATAAAGGTTGGGGAAAAGCCAGAATTCCTGCACTGTAATCTATTTAACTTCAGTACCTCTGGGTTTGCTTACCTGGGTATAAAAAAAAAAAAAAAAAAAAAAAAAAAGTAAAGACTGACAATTTTCAGAAGCAAAACCACAGTAAAAAAAGTCCACATAATAGAACAGAGAAGCCAAGATTTCCTGTGGCAAGATCTGGACATATGACTTCCCCAGGGAACATGAGCAGACAGTGGTTAACCCACCAACTTGAACTGAAGGGCAACACATACCACTGTGTAAAGCACAGTATTCAGGTTGCAATAGTCTTGGCTAACAAACAAAAAAAAGATAGAACAGTCTGCTGTATGAAACCATTAGCATACATGTATAGATGGTCCAGATTTTACACCTGTCAAGAATATATAACAGACATCAAGTTTCACGGGAGTCTCCCACATTTTTGCTACGGACACCTGTAACAGCTAGGCGATCTCCCGGCTGGCACCGTCACAGCCACAGACAGAAGACAGAGCAGCCCGAGTGGCCTTATAGAGTATGACTGCTCGGTCTTCTGTCTGTGGCTGAGTGACAGGTGTATGCTGGGCTGATGCACTGTGAGCTGAGGGGGGGGGTTGGTACAGTCTATGCTGCTAGAACCCTGAAGCAGGCTGGGGACATTTTCTAGCTTGGGTCTGGAATTCAGCAGGGAAGGAAGCAGATGGGCAGAGGAGGCTGGGCGTCATGATCTGCAGGCTGTAGCGCCCCAAAAAAAAAAAAAAAACCCACCACACACTTTCCCCAATCAAGCAGACTTTCAGGTGCCACTCTGCACAGTAATCTGTGTGACAAGTACATAAGAGTCCTGGGGCCAGATCCAGATCTTTAGATCCGCATAACCCATCTGATTTACGAGCCGCCGCCGCAAGTTTTTGAGGCAAGCGCTTTATTCAGAAAGCACTTGCCTCTAAAGTTGCGGCGGCGTATCGTAAATCCCCCAGCGGAATTCAAATTCCACGGCTAGGGGGTGTGTAACATTTAAATCAGGCGCGTCCCTGCGCCAAACAAACTGCGCATGCGGCGTCCGCTAAATTTCCCAGCGTGCATTGCTCCAAATGACGTCGCTAGGACGTCATTGGTTTCGACGTGAACGTAAATTAGGTCCATCTGTATTCGCAAACAACGTAAAAAATTCAAAATTCAACCCGGGAACGACGGCCATACTTAACATAGGATACGCCGCATATAGCAGGCGGAAAAAGCCAAATGCAAACGACGTAAAAAAAATGCGCCGGGCGGTCGTTCGTTTCTGAATCGGCGTATCTCTTCATTTGCATATTCCTTGCATATACAAACGGAAGCGCCACCTAGCGGCCAGCGTGAGATTGCAGCCCAAGATCCGACGGTGTAAGTCACTTACATGTGTCGGATCTTAGGCATATCTATGCGTAACCTGATTCTATGAATCAGTCGCATAGATACGATGGCCGGACTCAGAGATACGACGGCGTATCAGGAGATACGCCGCCATATCTTCTTTCTGAATCCGGCCCCTGGTCTCTTCTATACCAATCCGCTGGTCAAACAGGAAATGTCATGTACTTGTCGCACAGGCGATTAACACCCGAAAGAGGAGAAGGTATGCTTGACTGGGGAAAGTTTTTTTTTTTTTTTAATTGCTACAGCCTGCAGACCCCCAGTCTCCTCTCTGCCTCCATCCATCTGCTTTCTTCTGAGGAAAGCAGACAGGGATGGCTCACCGCCCCCGGACCACCATTGGCCCAGCAGCGAAACCCCCAGGACCAACACTGGGCCCAGCAGCCAAACCCCAGGATCAGCAGCCAGACCCCAGCAGCCAAATACCAAGACCAGCAGCCCAGACCAGCAGCCGGACCCTTGGCCCTAGCAGCTGTGTGATTAGGCTGCATTCCATTGGGGGGGGGGGGTGCAAAGCGTCCCCTCCCTGAATAGTTTTTTTTGCAGGTTGGGATGTCTGATAACCAGGTGAGTGCTTACTTCCTTTCAGTCCGGCCGGTAACAGTTAACTCAATCTTCTGCCGCGTGGTACGGACCCAGTAGGGAGGGGATTAAGAGGAAGGGAGTTTAGGCATGTTGGATTTAGTTATTGTGCACTTTTTTAATGTATATTAATTGATTTTATGGTACAGTGGTGTTTCTTGAAAATGTTCAAATTGTATGCACAGTATATGCAACAGCAGTATTTGCACTGTATATTGCATATCATGAAATAAGTGAGCCCTAGGCACGGAGGAAAAAAAATAAATAAAAATGTGGCTCGCAAAACTCACCTTAGTGAACAGTAGGCATGGTTTAAATTGTGCTAAAATATTGGGTGTGGTTAGAGTCTGGGATGACAGTGCAGAATGTGGGAATGTTAAATACAGAATGTACAGTTTTACATGTACGGCAGTGGGTAGTATGTACAAGGAGAGGGATGTACATATTACGGATATAAATAGGTTATAGCACTCAGTGTTTAGAGATCAGTGTCATATATAGGTTATAGCACCTATTGCATGAGCAGTCAGTCATTGTCACACTGAGCCTGTTCTAGAAAAAAAAAGAGATTTTTAATACAGCTTACCTGTAAAATCTTTTTCTTGGAGTACATCACGGGACACAGAGCAGCATTCATTACTATATGGGTTATATGGAGTACCTTCAGGTGATAGACACTGGCAATCTCAAACAGGAAATGCCCCTCCCTATATAACCCCCTCCCATAGGAGGAGTACCTCAGTTTTGTAGCAAGCAGTATGCCTCCCAAAATGGTCCTCAAAAGAGGGGTGGGAGCTCTGTGTCCCGTGATGTACTCCAAGAAAAAGATTTTACAGGTAAGCTGTATTAAAAATCTCTTTTTCTTTATCGTTACATCACGGGACACAGAGCAGCATTCATTACTATATGGGATGTCCCAAAGCAATGCTTACAATGAGGGGAGGGAGAACATCTCCAAGACAAAAGGATTTAATTTAGAGGTATACTCAAATCATAATAAATCCAACTTAGTTGAGAAAAATAATCTTAAATTTTAAATTTAACTCAAAAAAAAGAGGAGCCCCCGGAATCCGAGGGTCTCAAACTGCAGCCTGCAGCACTGCCTGCCCGAAGGCAGTATCAGTATTCCTTCTTACGTCCAACTTGTAGAATTTTGTAAATGTGTGGACAGAAGACCAGGTTGCCGCCTTGCAAACTTGAGCCATAGAGATCTGGTGGTGTGCTGCCCAGGAGGCGCCCATGGCCCTAGTAGAATGAGCCTTTAATGATACTGGAGGAGGCAACCCTTTCAAGCCGTAGGCCTGAGTGATTAATTGCTTAATCCACCTAGAAATGGTGGATTTTGCAGCTGCCTGCCCCTTCTTGGGCCCATCCGGTAGAATGAACAGCACATCTGTTTTCCGGATCTTCTTTGTAGCTTTAAGATAGGCCTTCATGGCCCTGACAATATCCAAGGTATGCAGCAACCCTTCCTTTCTGGAAGTAGGTTTAGGGAAGAAGGATGGTAATACCAAATCCTGGTTCAAATGAAAACTGGATATAACCTTCGGTAGGAAGGAAGGATGAGGGCGGAGAACGACCCTGTCCTTATGAAAAATAAGATATGGTTCCTTACAGGATAAGGTCGCCAGTTCCGAAACTCTTCTTGCGGAAACTATGGCAACCAAAAATACTAACTTCCTTGTCAGTAAAACCAAAGGAATTTCAGCCAACGGCTCAAACGGTTGTTTCTGTAAACTTGACAGAACAAGATTTAAATCCCACGGACAAAGCGGGGATTTAACTGGAGGTTTAATACGTAAGACCCCTTGAAGGAAGGTCTTAACCAGCGAGTGGGTGGCCAGCGGCCGCTGAAACCACACTGACAGGGCAGAAATCTGTCCTTTGATTGTGCTTAATGCCAATCCTTTATCCACTCCTAGCTGGAGAAAACTTAAAACTCTATCGATGGTGAACTTGCGAGGAAGCCATAGCTTGGACTCACACCAGCCTACATAGGCCTTCCAGACCCTGTGATAAATCACCCTAGAGACCGGTTTCCTGGCTCTGATTAGGGTAGAGATTACTTTCTGAGACAGACCTCTACCCCTGAGAATCAAGGATTCAGCTTCCAGGCCGTCAAATTTAGATGCCGTAAGGCAGGGTGGAGGATCGGACCTTGCGATAGCAGGTCTGGCCTTAGAGGCAGAGTCCAAGGGTCTCCCACTACCATCCTTAGGATTAGTGAGTACCATGCCCTTCTGGGCCATGCTGGAGCTACCAGGATAACTGGTATGTGCTCCACCCGGATCCTGCGCAGCAGGCGGGGTAGTAACTGGAGCGGGGGAAACGCATAAAGAAGTTTGAACTGATGCCAAGGGCAAACAAGCGCATCGGTTCCGCAGGCCATCGGATCCCTTGAGCGGGACATGAACCTGTCTAGCTTTTTGTTGAGTCTCGATGCCATGATATCCACGTCCGGCACTCCCCATTTTTGGCAGAGTGCTTGAAAGACTTGTGGATGCAGAGACCATTCCCCCGGCCATAGAGTCTGGCGGCTTAAGAAGTCCGCCTGAAAGTTGTCCACTCCTGGAATGAATATTGCCGATATGCAGGGCACATGAGCCTCTGCCCATAGGAGAATCAAGCTCACCTCTCTCTGAGCGGCTTGACTCCTGGTTCCCCCTTGGTGATTTATGTATGCCACGGCCGTGGCATTGTCTGATTGAATTCTCACCGGGAACCCCTGCAATTTTGACGTCCAAGCCCTGAGGGCTAGTCGAGCAGCTCTGAGCTCCAAGATGTTGATGGGCAACTGCTTCTCTGGCTTTGCCCAAGTACCTTGGCGAGTGCAACCATCCAAAATTGCTCCCCAGCCCGTCAGGCTGGCATCTGTGGTCACTATCTTCCAAGCCACTGGGCTGAAAGACTTCCCCTTCAGTAGATTCTGGGGGTCTAACCACCAACACAGACTTTGTCGGACTCTTGATGAGAGCGGCAACGGGATATCCAAGGCCTGTGGCCTTCTGCTCCATGCTGACAGGATGGCTGCCTGTAGGATGCGAGTGTGGCTCTGGGCGTATGGTACCGCCTCGAATGTGGCCACCATCTTGCCTAGTAACCTCATACATAGGCGAATAGTTGGTTCTTTCTTGCTTAGAACCAGTAGGATTAATTCCTTGATGGCTTTGACCTTCCTCAGAGGTAGGAACACTCTTTGTTGTTCTGTGTCTAATTTCATGCCGAGATATTCCAACTGCCTTGTGGGCAGGAAAGCTGACTTTTCTCGATTTAGGACCCAGCCGAACCTCTCGAGGTATTGGACCGTGAGGGCCACTGCTCGCTCCAAGCCGGGAGACGAGTGGTCTATGACTAGGAGGTCGTCCAGGTATGCTAGGATCGTGACCCCTTGGATCCTTAGCTTGGCTAGGATTGGAGCTAGGACCTTCGTGAACACCCGGGGGGCCGTAGCCAACCCGAAGGAAAGCGCCACGAATTGGAAATGACGCGAAGCCACCATAAAGCGTAGGTATCTTTGATGTGGCTGATAAATTGGAACATGAAGGTAGGCATCCTTTATGTCTATGGACGCCATGAAGTCGTCCTTTTGGAGTGTGGCAGCTGCTGACCGCACGGATTCCATCCGAAATGAGCGGACCTTTAGGTATGCATTTACCATCTTTAGGTCCAAAATTGGCCTGACATCTCCATTGGACTTTGGGATGATGAATAGGTTGGAGTAGAAACCCAGCCCCTGTTCCAGGACTGGTACCTCTACTATTACCTCCTGGGAAAGTAGATGATCTAATGCCGATCTTAATGCGGCTCCCTTCTCCGGATCGTTTGGAATCCTCGACTCCTGGAAATGAGGAGGAGGAAACCTTAGGAAATCTAATTTGTAGCCTGTGGCCACGGAAGACCGTACCCACTCGTCGGGAATGCTGGCTTCCCAAATCTCTGAAAAGAGTCGCAGCCTTCCCCCCACCTTCGTGGGTGGGGGCGCCCCTTCATAAGGTTGGCTTGGGGGCTGGTTTTGCTGGTTTGCGAAACCACTGCTTTCTGCCTCTAGCAGCCTGTCCTTGTGACTTGCTGTTGAAGCCGAAGTTTGCTTTTGCAGGAGGCCGTCGATACTGCTTGGCATTAGAGGGCCCCTGCCCAGGGGAATACTGTCGTTTAAACGCAGGCCCCTGATACTTCTTCTTAGTTGGCAAGAGAGTACTCTTGCCGTTTGAAATGGTCTGAATGTATTTATCTAGGTCTTCTCCGAAGAGTCGTCCTCCATGGAAGGGGAACCCTACCAGGAGTTTCTTGCATGGGGGCTCAGCCTCCCAGCTTTTTAACCATAAGAGTCTTCTCATATGGATAAGGGATAACGATAAACGTGACGCTTGCTGGATAGAATCCCTGATTGCGTCTACCGTAAAACATATGGCCTTAGGGACATCCGAAAATTCTTCTGCCTGCTGGGCAGGAATAAGTTTAAGCATCTGCTTAAATTGATCCGATAATGCTTGAGCGACCCCAATCGCAGCCACAGCTGGCTGTACTACTGCCCCTGCAGTAGTGAAGGAGTTCTTAAGTAGTGCTTCCAAGCGCTTATCAACTGGATCCTTGAACACCTGTATGTTTTCTACAGGGCATGTTAACGATTTGTTAACACATGAGATGGCTGCGTCCACTGCAGGAGTAGCCCATTTCTTGGAAAATGTATCTTCCATAGGATATAGGACAGAGAATCTTTTAGGTGGTAAGAAGATCTTATCTGGCTTGTTCCAATCTTGGAACAAAACTCCCTCTAATAGAGGATGGATCGGAAACACAGCATTGCTTTGAGGCGCCCTCAGTGAGCCCAAAGCTGAAACTGTCGATACTTGGAGATCCGGTACTGGCAAGTTGAATGCCTTATGGACCAAGTCCGACAATCCTTGAATCCACCAGCTCTCCCTCAGGGAGACTGCCCCAGACTCCTCTGTATCCGGATCTTCGATCCCTGAACCTACTTGGTCCTTGTCCAAGAGGTCGTCCAATTCCCCTGAGGAAAGGACCTCCTCTTCTGAGGGTCCGCGCTCGGGCGACGGAGATCTATTCCGCTTACTGCCCCGCAAAGCTGCGGCTATCATTTTTCCCATGCTTTTCTGCATCTCTTTTAAAGAGGTGAGTAATACCTCCTCCGTGACCATCTTAGGGTTGGACTGACCCGCGTCAGCTCCAGCCCCAGATCCCGATGGCCCCAAGGCTCCCTGTGGGGAAAGCAGCGGCATAGCTTTGTCCGAGACCTCAGACTCTCTGGGGGAATCCCCACCTCTTGTACCCTCTGACCCGGATGCCATGGTACAATACCGAGGTACACCTGCTAGCTTATTGGTACCTGGGACTATAAATAGTTAAATGCCCAAACACCTGTTTGGGGGACAAAAAATGCTTCCTCTCCCCTAGATGACACTTTTTTTTTTTTTTTTTTTTCAATCTAGGAAAGAAAAAAACATTCTGTCCCCCTGAGTAGTATTGCAAGAAAAACTATGAGATGGAAAAGAAACAGCCTATTCCTAGGCTTGAAAACAGTCTTCTGAAGACTGCAATATTCTTTCTGGCCACTGTGTGTCCTCGGCGCCCCGTGCTGCCGCTCTGGTCTTTCCTCCCCAGTTCCAAAGTATTGAATGAGCTGTATGGAACAAACAAACAAGGAAGGGCCGCCCCTTCCTTAAGCCACTGACCCGCCCTTCCCCCCCAGCAAACTCAAACAGGAAATGCCCCTCCCGACAGGGGGGGGGGGTTGGGAGGAAGGGACCTCTCTGCTCCAGCAAACTGCAGCCTGCAGCCTGGAACCACGAGGAGGTCAGCGTTTTGCCTGCTTTGCAGGCTCTGAGGAGGAAGACTGAATGGAGCATCGCCTGGAGGCTTGCAGGTAAGCACAGCTCTCTGACACACACATATACTTTTATATCACACAGGCCCCACTCAATGCTTTTCCAACACTACAAGGGAGGTCACATCTTATGGGGAATAATACATATAGAGCCATCCTATCTTTATGATATGTGACTAGTTTGCCAGATGCATGTCCCCTGTGACCCCCCAGAAAAAACCTGCTAAGAACCAAGTTCCGCAAGTTTTCCCCTCACTTACCTGCTCCATGCCGCAGGACTTTGCCAAGCAAGAGGCCCAATCTTCCCCCATCTCGGTGGGGATGTCTAGACCTTCAGGCCCTGGGTTCCTATGAAGGATCCACTGTCCTGGGCCCATATAGCACCCTGGCAACAGAAAACATTAGGTACCCAAAGGTTTTCTAAGTTCTGGGCCCAGGGTCCAGCTCTCTAAAAAGAAAAGCATTATGGGCTATACCCCAAGGGTTTGGGGTCCGGTTACTGACCACTTTAGCGCTGAGGCTTTTTTGGACAGAACCGGTTAGCTCACCTAATCCCAAGGATGCGGAGGCAAGCTAAACCATGACTAACACCTAAGACACTGGCGTAAAAACTGAGGTACTCCTCCTATGGGAGGGGGTTATATAGGGAGGGGCATTTCCTGTTTGAGATTGCCAGTGTCTATCACCTGAAGGTACTCCATATTACCCATATAGTAATGAATGCTGCTCTGTGTCCCGTGATGTAACGATAAAGAAAAAAAAAAAGCACACACCAAGCTACTGGCAAGCACTGACCTGCACACAAGACAGGCTGCTGCTCCATACACTCTGCCACCTCTTGACAGAGTTACCGTTCCCCCATGGTGGGAATGTGGCCTTTTCTCCCTCTGCTAATCAGGTGGGGGGGGGGGGACAGACAGTTAGGCAGGGTGTGTCCTTGTGTAGAACCCCTCAGGAGAAGTTGCTAGAACTGGCTTACCTCAGTTGCATGGCTCCGCCATCCCTCTCACCCCAGCCAGTCCCTCCTCTTCTAGTGCTGCTGCATCAACTGTTGACAGAAACCTCAACGGGGGCCCCCCACAGACCATTGAATTCTCAGTTTGCCCCTGGGTGCTGTATGTACTTAATGACAGGCACTGCTGTAGCACCCGACACATGGCTCAACCATGGGTGCAGTGTGTCAGAGCATTAATCCTCCCCCCTCAGGGCTTATGTGCAGTGCACACATTGCATCCATGGATATGGCATGGTGTTGTACACATTGTAGCAGCCTAGTTTATGACCCTTTGTTATATTTGGCTAACATCAGCCACCATCCCCACCCCTTTGTTTACAAACCAGCCGTCAGTATGGGAAGTCATTATTCACATTTATACAAATATGTTAAAGACATTGGTCCAGTTTGTTTCAGTGTGTCTGTGGAATCATTCCAACATGATTAATGAGATCTACAGGGCTTCACAACCAAATTGATGGATTTAAATGTTGGTTTTCTTAGCCCTTTCTTTAACTGGTTCTTTATGTGCAGGGGAATGACTTACTGATCATGTGACCACTAGCCGTCACCGTGGCTGCATGATCAGAATACTGGCAATACCAAGACAGTGATGCTCGGTCACTGCACTGGAAGCACACGCAGCACTGTGTGGGCGGTAAAGCCCACCAGTGGCAGCCCGTCTATTAGGGGTGCCCCCTCTCACCAACCCCTTTATGCAGCGGATAGATATGCATGAATCTGCAGCAACCCCCTTTTCACGTGTCTGGCCCCTTTCAGGGCACCGAGTGCATGAATTACAGCAGCCAGGTTTATTTTTTTATTTATTTTTAAGCACCCGATTCCAGCCAGAGGCTCCAATAGGCTTTAAAACAGGGTGGGCTCAGGTGGCATAGGATGCAACTGGAGCCCACACAGGTGGTGTTGAAAACAGCGAATTTAATAACCAGTTTCCCGATTGGCCAAAAAGTTAGGCAAGCCTATTGAATGCCTAGCGCCAGGAGGAGCAGAGGGGAGATGCACCGGAGCATCAAACCCAACCGGCCACCACACATTCATTACATGGTTGGTGAGAGGTTAAGGACTTTTAAACATGATATGCTTCTTGGGGTAAAGAGTTTTTTTTTGGCACCCCTTTTAAAAGGGGGCTTTTGGATTCCTAAACCCATGTCCATTGGGCAGGATGTGGGTTTCGAAGCCCTTATCATGCAAACATTTGCTAGAGAATGCAGGCAAGATACCATCAACTAAATGGCCTTGTATGGTTCCACATTCTGGCCAGCTGTGCTTCATGCTCAAAATAAGGCTCTGGTATGATTTTGAGGGGGATGCTTCCCCCCCCCATATGTTGGTTCACCTTAAATGCATACCAGAACCTCCGTTTTTTTTCTGGGGAAAGAAAATAAGGGTCTGGTATGTATTTTGGTGTATTACACCCTTCTCTTTCTGAAGGAAAAAAAAGTGCAGCAAAGAAATGGGACACTATATACATAAACAAGTTTATTACATATGCGATTTATGCTTACAGTGGCTTGCAATTTTTTGGTCATTGAAATCTTTTTCCCATAGTAAATATAAAATGCAGTACTTCCAGCTAACCAGTCTTCTACATATTTTACAAATCAAATGCTTTCTAGTAGTCAGGACCACAAAGGCTCATCATAATGGTTTCATAGTCTCCTTTAAGTTTTTCTTCCTGTAAATGTAAAGATTGTGTATTAACAGTAAAAGTCAATAGATATTGCAAAAAACAAAACAAAAATTTTACAATGTATATTGGATTATGATATCACTAAAATCGTTCACTGCCAGTGTTTTCTAGGTGAACATGGGAGATAAACAGGGATAAATGAATGCAGAACTAATAAGGTCATATGGAAGGCTTTTGGACTCCTCAGGGTCTTGTCTATACTCAAGAATTCCGTGGGTTTCAGGGAATTTTTTTTTGGGCTGAACTGTCCTCATACAGTAGTTATTATATGCTACTGTATGAGGACAGTTCATCCCAAATGAAAAATTTCTACCTGTGGGTGAGTCATACTGGCCCCAAAACTAAGAGGGCTATTCAATATACTGATGGCAAAGGTGTACTGATTCAGCCATCATCCTTTATGCTACTAAAACTATTTAGCAAGGAGCTGCTCAAAGGCAGTGTGAAAATTTTTGAGGCAGAAGCTTAAGCTCCAGTTTATAGCCCCTGTATATAATGATGTTCTAGACCAGGGGTGTCCAACCTTTTGAAGAGCGAGGGCCACTTAAGAGACTTGGTAAACGTCTCGGGCCACAATGAGTGGTGCGGGCAGATGACAGGCCCATGTCCACTCTGCATATGCAGAGGAGGAAAATATATATATATATATATATATATATATATATATATATATATATATATATATATATATATATATATATATATATATATATATATATATATATATATATATATATATATATATATATATATATATATATATAAATAAATTGTGTAATATATATTTTAACAGGATCATAATGTTGAATAAGAACCTATACCAACCTTAATAGCCTGGCGCAGGGATTTTCCATACAGCTTCTTATAGTGATATTTGATCTCTTTTAGGTCAATTTCATTTCGAGATACCAGAAGCCTAATTAAGTCTTTATGCCTGGTTCCAGATCCCTAATATGAAAGAAAAAAACAAAACAAAAACTGTAGAGTATTTGAATGGGATGTTGCTAAAGAATGCAATAAACACATTGGGGCAGATTCATGTAGATCTGCGGATCTTTAGATCCGCTAGATCTACCTGGTTTACGATCCGCCAGTGCAATTTAGCGAGGCAAGTGCATGATTCATAAAGCACTTACCTCGCAAACTGCACCGTCGGATCCTAACTCCCCCCCGGCGGAATGCAAATTCCGCTGCTAGGGGGAGTGTACAATTTAAATCAGGCGCGTTCCCGCGCCGATTTAACTGCGCATGCGCCGGGGTGAAAAAGCCCAGTGCGCATGCTCCAAATGACGTCGCTACGACATCATTGTTTGCGGCGGGTACGTCGTTTGCGGCCATCGGTATTCCCGATCGCGGTACGCAAACGACGTAGAAAATTTAAAAATCGGCGCGGGAACGTCGGCCATACTTAACATTAGCTACCCCTCATAGAAGCAGGGGTAGCTATCCGCCGGAAAAACCCGAACGCAAACGACGTAGAAAACGAGCGGCGTACGGACGTGAATCGGCGGTTTTCCTCATTTGCATATGCGACGGGTAAAAAATCGCGACGACACCTAGCGGCCGGTGGGAGATTACAGCCCAAGATTCGACTGGTGTAAGTCACTTACACCAGTCGGATCCAAGGGAGATCTATGCGGAACTGATTCTTATGAATCAGTCGCATAGCTCCGACGGTGGGATCTCACAGATCCGACCGTCGGGTCTCACAGATACGACGGCGGATCAGGAGATCCGTCGTTGTATCTATTGATGAATCTGCCCCATTGATTTACACCAAAGTTGATACTTTTTATATGCCAAGCAATATGAAAATGACTAGACAATCATTGTAAGGTGATTATATTGCAATGCAACCTAAATTGATACCAGGCATTAAATACCGTTATCTACCATTTCTCCTCATCTAGTACCCCCTGGGGACTTAAACCCAAGCAAGCTTTTTTGAAAGATTAAACTAAATCTCGGATCCATTTAAAATCTGCATACCAGCACACCCGTCAAGCTTGACCTCACAGGGGAATGTCAATTGCATGTTGATGCCAGATTTCATTTGCATAATTTGTCTCCTTCAATGTGCACCAAGAGAAACCTGAACTGACATAGGCTGCCTGCTTCTGAAAAATGCTAGTTACCTGGCCGTCATGTCCTTTGGCTTACATAAAGTTAAAAACCCTGAGCAATAATGCATTCACAAGTTTAGAGTTGTTCCGTGTCAGTTATTTAGAAAGCCAGGCAACTAGCATTTTTCAGAAGAACACCTCAATGTTTTCCAGAACACTTTACAGCATCAGTAAACTCATCTACATTTCCATTTAGGTTGGGAACACCACCAAAAGTAATCCATCCCTAAATAACTTACTATTACAAGCCAGATAAATCCCTTATTTAGCTTTTTTCCCCAGGCACGTGACCCATCTTCTCCACACTTCAGGACCCAGGTCTGTATGCTGGCCAAGTGTATCAGGTGACCTGTTGCCATTGTGCATGCCAGTCTTCTACCCAGACTGAAGAGTGGATTCAAAAAAAATTTGTGGTCATGGGAAAAAAAAAAAAAAAAAAAAAAAAAAAAAAGAAGAAGAAGATCAGCCTGCAAAGTGTTTCCAGTGAGAATGAGGAAGCTACTGGTGGCAGGATCACCTGGTAATTTGAATTTACTGAAATGGTATTACAGAAAGAACTGAAACATGCAACATTTTGAACTCTCCAATGAAGACCTTCCTTTTGGTTAACTGACACTATTAAACATTTCCATAGTTATAGAAGTTAGGATCTTCACCTTATCAGTGCTATAAAGCCAAAAAAATAAAACATAAAAGTTTAAACCCACTTGTAGGTGCATGGAGTACATGTAATGTTATACATCAGAGGCACACATATCCCAAAGTATGCTTGAGGCCCTAAACTAAACCGGTGATAATCTTTGGTGCTATACATAAGCAGATCTGTACCTGCATTTGTTTACAATACTGTCATGGGCCTCTTTACACAAAGGGACCTTAATCAAAGGCAAAAAACACTGCTCCAAATATTTCTGTTAGGGGCCTACTCATACATCTGATGTGAACATGTGCATTGCCTTTCCATTCATTGTTAGTGGCGACACCACAAATGATGTACGTGGTTACAGGGCACCACAATACATGGTTATGCCCAATTTTATATTCTATGTTGGAAAAAAAATAAAAAAAGTGCATGTCCATTTCTTGGATTCTTTCCGTGTGCCCTAAATGCAACACAAGTTGACATGAGGGGGGGGGGGGGGGGCAGAGAATGACCAATTAATGTTGGAGCACATGAGGACATCAGTGCGCGTTAATTTCTGGATTCTGGTCTTTATTGTGAGCAGTAATAAAATAAACATACCTTCATTGACAAGTAGAATCTTTCAGCAAAATAAGCCGGTTTGCTCGATGCAACCTTTACTGAAAAATGATACAATTGTTAGAAAATCCATAAAAAGGGTTACATTTTTATTGGCAAGAACACATGCAGTCAATGTATGCAAGAGTTTTCCCAAAACAGTGTTTACTCTTGGATTTGCTGTTTTGTGCTTGGTGGCAATTAGACAAAGTTAACTTCAGATGCAGTTAAATACAAAGCACACAAAATCTGCTATTCCAAAAAAAAAAAAAAAGGGGAAGAAGGAGAATAAATGCTGTAATATATGAAAGCTAAAATATATAATTTTTTGTAGGATTAGATTTAGGGGTACGATTAACCAGTTATACCACTTAGGTGCTAATAATCAATTTCATATGTAGATTGAAACAGTCATTAATTGAAACAGCTGTGTAGGAGGCTTAAATATGGGTGGAGGAACAGTCAAACTCTGCTACTAAGGTAGGAGATTGTGGAAGAGTTTCATGTCAGGTGTCATAGTCACCATGGCAAGACTGAGCACAGCAAGACAAGGAAGTTATACTTTTAGCTGGGGTTTAATATTGCCTAAAACACCCAGGTGTACAAGTTTCAATCAAACAATGCCACATCTATTGTCTGCTCCTACAGCATTTGTACATAAACATTTGTATTCCAATGATAGAAATCACTTACCAAGGGATATCAGAGTGCTTTCAATGTCTCCCTTCAGCTCAAGATCTATAGCCTTGGCCATATCATTTTTGCTGTAAACGCAATACTTTGTGAAAACTAAAATAAAAAAATAAAGAAAATCATATGAGTGATATCTGCAGACTAGATATTGCACTAATATCACAATCCTGTAATGCATGCACTGCATCTTCAATGTTTCAGATTACAATAAATCTTTTACATGGTACACAGTTGCCCCTGACGACGTCAGTGTGACGAAACGACTGACGCCTTACGGAGCTGTTGTCCATTTTTCCTTGCAAGGATCATTTATTTCTGATAGTATATTAAATTTTTGTATTTTAAATTTTGTCAGAATAAATCCTTCTGTTTTGAACGCCTGCACTATGGGATTTTTTTCCTTTTTTATCTCCATTGCGGCCTAATTACTGTCACACTTTTGTGTACGTTCCACACACCCAGCTATACACCTGTGACACTCCTGGAAGGACTTGCAAGCTGTAGATCTGAGCCGTTCGGTACGGGAGTGACGGAGGAACCATTCAAGGATTCCACAGGATTCATTCATCTACTTAGCCAGTGACCGCCCTTCTCAGGGGGGTCAAAACAGGCTATCTGGTAAGCCTTTAATTTACCTTCACGTTGTGGAATTTCCTGCACATTGGATGTTCACTTTCTTTGAACTCACTGAAGTTTTTCCTTTTGGAATTTCAATTGTGGATTTTAATCAGATTGAACCGATACATGGACTTCTTGCTCACGTGCAATTGTTTGATGTCACAATATTTATTTAAAATTTCTATTTCACTGATTTTCATTGTTTATACTCAAGGTGTAATTTATTATCCAGCGCTACACTGTTTTAACACATTCTATTTCACACTCGATATCAAGGTTGTAGTGTCTAGCAGCAGGAAGTCCCTAAGAAACCATTTCAGTCACTTTATTCATTTAACTTAATTTTTTACCTAGCACAAATTTTCCCTTTCCTTTTTTACACATGGTACATACAGCATTCAACTAAAAAGTGCTACAGTAAGCGATTATTTCACGTGATGTAATGAGCATGACTAGTTTAAGACAAAGCCATACAATACAAGCCAACAGAACATTTAAACCTCTACTCCAGTATGCAAAGAACAGTTAGAGGGAGCGCCTATAATCTGTATATGAAATACAATTTCTGAAAATCTAGATTAAAGTAATTTCAGCAGTGCCAAGACAAAAGGTCCTCCAATAGCAATGGGCAAAGATGACAAACTGAGCCGCCCCCCACCCCCTTTATATGCCGGCTTAGAGGATCCTACCTCCAGCAGTCATCCACTTATCAATAGGAAAATTTTTATTTAAACGTGGATTCATTGTAAGAACTGAGGCCGTGCATGGTGGGAGACCCCTGAGGCAGAGAGGAGCCATTTAAAACCAAGCATAAACCTATGAGAGGTCGCAGGTGGGGTGATCATATATTATATATGTAAATACACATGGGGAAATCCTTGGGTATTAAGAATATTCGGCAAGACCTGCATGAGAACCACATCTATAGGTTTACCTTTTTTTGCAATGGTGTTTGGTGAATTCTAATGTGCACATTTGTTACATTTTCTTATTTGGCAGTCTCACTTCTGATGCTGCACTACATTATTGTCTGATAATACAAAGTTGAATATAATTAACAAATGGCTATTTGGAATGTATTGTGACATTGGGATTGTTTGGGTGGATACATGCATTGATTGAGCAGCCAAGCTTGTAGGTGGTTTCAGTAGAGGCATCACTGCACATGCCATTGTATTTTGTTGCAATTAATTTATTTTCACATTTGTTTTTCAGCAAATTTATTCATAGTTCTGATCTCTGAAGTGACAGTGGTGAGTCACCTTTGTCCTCATTTCAGCTTTATACATTCATATGAATTGGAGTGAACAGATTCAAAGCTATTCATACCAGATCTAGGCAGCACTCTGCACAGTCTTCATTCCGGTCAGATAGGGACTTTTCTGTGTTTGTTTACTTACCTCCACCTGCAATTTCTGTTGCCAGTGGAGAGTTGGTGGGGGGGGGGGGGGTTAAAAAAAAAAAAAGCGGGGGGATGTAAAACCGCAGAATCTGACAAAACTTAAATAGAAGCTGTCAGCTGTGTGTACAGACACCGACAGGAGGGAGGAGCTGGAGTGAGCACCCCACTCATGCACACTTCAGTGCTTAGCTGTGCCTTCTCCCCTCCCAGTGCAGCTTCTATAATCCTGCGATTACCGCTACTGACTTCTGAATACAGGAGAATGCTTTGAGGGGGGGAGAGAGAGAGAACACAGCTTCCCAGGCTCTCTACTGCTCTCCTCACTGCTCCAAGCGCTTTCATCTGACAAGAGTGTTGATGCAGCTGTCACTACTCCTGTTAGCCATATAGTCAGAATGGCAGTACCCTCATCCTTGCCCACCATTTTTCCCAGCCCTGGATTTCAGAGACTACTGGTAAACATTATTCATAGACGGGGGGAATGTGGGACTTTAAATGAGGCACAGGCCAGTGCCTCCATCCCTGGTTCAGATGCGCAAAAAGGGGAGTTGGGACTTTAGATGAAGCAATATGAAATGCGGAGGTAAGAACATACATACACTTGATTGCACAAGGTAACAATATGATGGATAAAAAGGTACATGTAAATTCAGATATAAAAACATAATCATAAGGATAAAATAGTTGATGTAATTATACAAACATGACCAATGAACTGGCCTAATAAATGCCAAGGTGGCATGCCCGATAGCTGTGTCTGTTCACAGGACATATGAATACATTATGTTATATAGGCAGATGGATATCATATCTAGTATAGCTGTGGCATCAGATATAGCTTGATGCGTTTCGTGGATATCTCCACTCATCAGGAGCAGATGTGACAAAAACCAAACCATACCTGGTAAACATTACAACTCAATGCATTCACTGAAAGGATTCCAGTTTTGGACTCTACCTTTCTGAAGCTGGGGAAAGCTCCTTGAGCTGAGAATATTTATGAAAACGGATGTATCTGTTCCTTTGCGCTTTTCTCCTGCTTCATAAAGAGCCTGCAAAATTGAAAACAAGACCTCAGAAAATCAGATCTACTGTACATGGGAAAAAAAAAAAAAAAAAAAAAGTGGCCACTTTATTACCCTGGCATCGTTGTCAGCCTGCTCATCATTCACAGGTGCACTTTCGTTGCGTTCACCCTAGGAAGCAAAATGTTAAACATAATTTGAATGCAAATGCATGTACAACTAGTGTTGCTCACGAATATTCGCATTGCGAATATTCGACTCGAATATAGCATATTCGAGAAATCGCGCTATATTTCGAATTTCGCGGTGAATATTCGCAATTCCGAATATTCGCATTTTTTCAATTTGATTTTTAAAACAGATCACATCCTATCGACGTCTAAAAGCATTGCTGGTATGATTAGAGACCCTGGGCCGAGTAGCTAAGCTGAGGCGATCCTTTTATGTGGCCAAATTGAAAAAAAAAAAATTGCGATTTTTCGCTATTGCGAATGCGAAAATGATTGCGAATTTTCGATAACTGTGGTAGGAGAACTCTGATTGTCTCTGATGCAAAAGGGGGGGGCTTTGTGTATGTGTATGTTATGAATATTTGTATGTTTGATATTATTATTTTTTGTAAGAAGGAAAAAATTGCGCATACCTTAAAAAAGGGGAGAATACAGCAGCAACTCAAAAATGTTATACAACATAAATTAATACAAGACAGAAAATGGAGTCGCTCTACAAGAATAAAAAATATGTCTAGTGACAAGACATGTGGGCAAATTATAAAATAAGCAAGCGCAAATAACTTGTGAAATACACAGTGAAACAAATATATAAAGAAATATAGTCCCAATAATAGAAAAATAATCTTTCATAAAAATGTCTTTGATATGTGAAGTGAAAAAAAGTCCAAAGCATGCAGCATGAACGTGTTCAATCTTCAAGGTGTTTGATTGACAAATGGCGGTGACAGATGGATAGAGTAAAGAATCACCACCAATGCAAAACACTTTTTATTTTCTATTGTAAAATATCACGAATATTCTGAGCCAATCAGAGTGCTCCTTCCGCATTTGCCGAATATTCGCAATTATTTTGTATTGTAAAATATCACGAATATTCTGAGCCAATCAGAGTGCTCCTTCCGCATTTGCCGAATATTCGCAATTATTTTGTATTGTAAAATATCACGAATATTCTGAGCCAATCAGAGTGCTCCTACAGCATTTGTCGAAATTGCGCAATAAATATCGCATTCGCATGTTGCGATATTTCGATAAAATATCACGAATATTCTGAGCCAATCAGAGCGCTCCTCCAGCATTTCTCGAAATTGCGCAATAAATATCGCATTCGCATGTTGCGATATTTCGATAAAATATCACGAATATTCTGAGCCAATCAGAGCGCTCCTACCGCAGTTATCAAAAAATCGCAATTATTTTCGCATTCGCAATAGCGAAAAATCGCAATAATTTAATTTCGATAAAATATCACGAATATTCGAATTTAGCGAATATATCTCGAATATTCGAATATATATTCGAGATATATCGCGAAATCGAATATGGCATATTCTGCTCAACACTATGTACAACATGGAACCACTTGAATTAAACGTAATGGGCTACAGCTTCCCTTAACAGAGTATATACACTGTGTATGTGTATGTGTATATATATATATATATATATGCACACACACACACACACACACACACACACACACACACACACACACACACACACACACACACACACACACACACACACACACACACACACACACACACACACACACACACACACACACACACACACACACTTAACCCCTTTTTATTTACCCAAATTGTTGCAAATAAGGATGGAGATATATGACTGACATGTAGTCAGTAACTACTATTCATGAACTTATATTCTTACTATTGATGGGAGACATTTTTGGTCGCTATTTAAAAAAAGTACCGTATTTATAGATCTACCAATTTACAATTACTTAGCACCTTGTCACACTCACACCAACTATTGGGTTCATTCTAATGCAGTCAGGTTCTGTGAGACTGCCTGCTTTTTTTACCTGAGAGCTGCAATGCACACCTCCCTCTCCCCTCCACCCATTGTGATGTGGGGGACAGGGTGGGTGAATCCCGATGGGCATTAGCACCACTCTGCATGCATGGCACGGCTTTTTTCAATATCTTGGCAGCCTTGCGAAGCAATACTTGCACACCAATCAAGGATGGCCGTTTCCTGTTAGACAGTCCATTCAAGTTTTTTTTTGGACACATCACTCAACACCTGCATCTTGGTTTTTAGTGCCCACCTAAGGTAATCATTCTGGAAGCTTTTTTGCTTTGATGTTTTCTTGGGAGGTTTCTTTTTCATCCCATCTACCTTACCGGCTTGGTAGGTCTTGATCACTACTTCCATTACACCAAGGTTATGGATCATCTGCAGCACCATCTACCCACTTACTCTTCTCCATAGTCACCATATGGTTATGGAATATATATATCTCCATGTTAACAGCAAACATAGTTACATATTTTACTGTTATAGGTATTACTCTGCATCAGAATAGAACATCGAGACCTATTCCTTTGGGGGCTATGCTTATGTCGATGTGCACCTTTTTCCATGGGTCTGTGTGACCACAACTCCCAGGACAGACACCCAGCAGCCCCCTTTTTCCAGTACTGCACGCTTGAACTTGAGGCCATGTTTGTAAGTAATATGTAATATTTTTGCCATATCAACCATCACATGATACAAAGTACAAATTGGCTTAGATCATGTGTCAGTGCTTTATGATGACCTCAGTGGTTGGATATCAATGAAATGCAATATGGCAACGATGTGAAAATTAAATATAAAAATAGTTACATATTTAAAATTCTCTCAATTGCAATGTGCCATTTTAGGTTTTTACCTAAATGATCACAATATGACCCATTTATCTAGTCATGTGCCTCATTTAAAGTCCCAAGCCCCTCTTGCTACAGATATAGGGATGGAAGCGCACGACTAATTTGTTATGTGCTTAATTTAAAGCCCCACAAATACCCCCACCTTTCCCCTCCTTTACCCAAAGGGTTCCCCCCCCCCCCCCACACACACACACACACACCTAAAATCAGATTGGTACCATTCAATAAAGTTCTCACTGTACTGGATGCAGAAAAAAAAAAATAGGCAGAAAGCATTTAAAAACGGTTACCAAATTGACCTTTGTTCCGATTGGAGGAAAGAGACACCTCCCCATCACACATGAACAGATGTGAGGCTGTCAATCTGCTGGAGGTCCCTCCCGTCACCTTTTTACCTCTTGGCGTCAGGAAAACTTGTCAGAAATTACTCATGCTGAGGGGGAACAAGGCAGCAGACAAACACTTTGTGCTCTGGATTGAGAAAAGTACACACTATAGAGGAATATGCTTTGTTCTCGTGTCTGAGGTTTACAACCCCTTTAAAAAGTGAATGTAATCAGACACAGGTAAAGCACTGTTCCTTTGTGTGTCCTTATAATGGTGCAGTAAAAACAAGTATACCGTCTTTGGATCAGATTTATGGATAAGTGAAGTATATGCAGAATTGTGAAGTACCGTGGTAATGCAGTTGGTAACCAGAGAAAGGCTTCAGCTAGTAGGGGTAGAGTTTAAGCTGTGTTTAGCACATACCACTTCAATGGCTCCATATCTGTTCCAAACTCTGAAGTATTAGGTGATAACCAAGGAGCCAGCCCTAAGCTGTCCCTACACCCATTTATAAATGATATTGGGTCTGAGATTAAAAGTAACATTTCTGTCTTTGCAGATGACACCAAGCTATGCAGTGGAATAACGTCCTTACAGGATGTCTCCAATTTACAAGCCGACCTCAATGCTCTGTCTAATTGGGCGACTATGTGGCAGATGGAGGTTTAATGTTGATAAATGTAAAGTTATGCACTTGGGGGCGAAGAATATTCATGCATCATACATGCTAGGGGGGAGTACAACTGGGGGGGGGGGGTCTGTAGTGCATAAGGATCTGGGGGTTTTAGTTGATCATAAGCTCAATAATGGCATGCAATGCCAAGCTGCGGTTTCCAAAGCGAGCAAAAGTCCTTTCTTGTATTAAGGAGAGGTATGGACTCCATGGACAGAGATAAAATGTTGCCCCTGTACAAATTAGTAAAACCTCATCTGGAATATGCAGTCCAATTTTGGGCACCAATTCTCAAAAAAGGATCGAAGAACTGGAGAAAGTGCAGAGAAGGGCAACCAAACTAATAAGAGGAATGGAGGAGCTCAGCTATGAGGAAAGATTAGAACAACTAAATGTATTCACTCTTGAGAAGAGAATAAGGGGGGGGGGGTATGATCAACATGTACAAATATATAAGGGGTCCATATAGTGAACTTGATGTTGAGTTATTCACTTTACTGAGGACAAGGGGGCACTCTTTACGTCTAGAGGAAAAGAGATTTCCCCTCCAAATACAGAAAGGTTTCTTTACAGTAAGAGCTGTGAAAATGTGGAACAGACTCCCTCCAGACTTGGTTCTGGCCAGCTCAGTAGATTGCTTTAAGAAAGGCCTGGATTCTTTCCTAAATGTACATAACATAACTGAGTACTAAGATTTGTAGGTAAAGTTTATCCAGGGTAAATCCGATTGCCTCTCGGGGGATCAGGAAGGATTTTTTCCCCTGCTGTAGCAAATTGGATCATGCTCTGCTGTTTTTTTCCCTTCCTCTGGATCAACTGTGGTTATGGAGTTGGGTGTATGGGATTGTACTGTGTTTTTTATTTTTTGTGGTTGAACTGGATGGACTTGTGTCTTTTTTCAACCTGACTAACTATGTAACCTCAGGATTGGGAACCTTTCCCCATACTTTTCACTCCACTACAAGCAGGTTCCTGTCCCTGACATCCAATCGCCAAAAGCACCCCAATGTGATGTGGGTTCGCTTATTTAATAAGGTTCCCTCACCTAAAATGGCCACTGAAGTCACAAGAATTCAGTGTCCAGACTACTTCTACTCAAGGCACTGTGTGGAATCTTTAAGGGTTCAATACCTTTGCGACTTCCCATCCCACATAGTGGTACAGAGCCACCTACAGGCAAAAGGGCCAACAGCACCTGCCTACAACTGACTTCATAATATGAGCGCTCACTAGAATGTTGAGTACTGTAGTATGCAATTTTGGCCCCATCAGAAAAACTAGAATAAGGCCCTTTAATTTTGCATGGCAATCATATCCTAATCATGTTTGATTAAATAAAGCGTTTGTTACTCAACATTTCATATTCCAGATTTGTGCCTTCTGTACCATGCATTTGTATGAGAAAGTCGGTTTCCTTTGTATAGCTTTGTTTATATGAAATTCCTGGTATTCCTGTCAGTCCCTCTGCTTTCCCATTAAAAACTGACCACACCAAGTAGAACACAACACCTCAGTCAGTGCTGCTCTCCCTCAATGATCAGACTTGTCCTGACACATGCAAGTGTGTTAACTTAATGGGTCGTTTAACAAGGGAATCATTTACAAGTCACTTTAAAAAGCACAGAATTCTGTTAAAATAGAATATCCACATACCCTTGTCAATTTATACATACAAAAGCAATACAATCTGATTAGCATAAAATGCAAAAATCGAATACCTTAATGAGTGCTAGAAGGGCCTTTTGGAAGTCTCCAGATGTGTCAGAAGCAACATCTTTAGCAAGTTCTTTCTTAAAATCTAATGGGAAAAGAAAAACCTTGCTTAATGATGCAACCAGCTCTGCCCCAATGTAATCCCACAACATGCAGAAGCTAATCCTACGAGTCAATTTATTCTACCCATTTGCACACCTTTCGATGATTTAGATGGTTGCCATGAATTAGTATACCCAATTTGTCATGGAAGTGACAGTGCTTCACAAGAAAACATCTTGCAGTATTTAGCAATTGGCTGGGGTAAAAGCCTAATGGTACTACCAAAGTTTATAATGGCTCCCCAGTTAAAACAGGCAAGGAGCAAACGGTGTATTCCTTGACATGCACACGTCATACTCCATACAGCCATGCAACTTTGTTATGGCTGGTTAAAGATTTGTTTTTATCAGTTGTGATTGGTTAAAGGCCAACTGAACCTGAAAAAAAGTGTGCCAAGTCTCATTTACAATGGTCACTTTTGAATGAAATTGACCTGCAGTGTTTTAGAACAGGCAGTGCCAGATCATAGCAACAGCATGTGCCAACAGCTTCTATTTCAACAGTATGTTTTTACTAATAACTTCCTACCTTCTTTGTAAACCTTATTAATTTCTCTGATCTCACGATTGTCCCGCGATACAAGAATTTCAATTAAGGTACTTTCGTCTGTTCCAAGTCCCTAAAGAGAAGGAAAAAAAATAAAGTTGATACCAATGGTCATCTGAATGTGTGTTTTCTGAGATGGTTGTGCTTTTAAATACTCAATTTCTCATGTTGGAGCACCAGCATCCATGCCAAGATTACAGATTGCCCATTATGGCGGAAACTTATGCAGCGTGGCAACACTCTGCAAAGTGAAAAGCTCCCAAGAACAAATGAAATGGATACTGCAAGGGCCCTTTTACACTTTTTATAATGCATGTTTCTGCCATGCATTTAATACAATTGTATTTGTGTTTAACGCACACTTTTGTTTGCATACAAGGGCAGAGCGTCAAAGTAAATTAAACAGATCTTTTTTTCAATGTTAGACGGTCACCAAAAACTGAATTGGACTGCTTATCAAGCATGAACACATTGTTTTGCTGCATGTGTTTTCACTTCCAATACATGCAGAGCTTTAGTGCAGCGATATTAAAATGGGCCCTATTGTGTAATTTCCTTACCTTGACTGCATTCTTCAGGCAATGTGCATCATACTGGGCTGGGGTTTTCATCATTGCCAAAACAACTTCCTCCAAGTTGCTTGAAAGTGCTTTTTTCAATGCATCATCTAAACTCTGTAAGAATTAAAATATGTTACCACTATTTAAATACAAAGGTGCAGTTGAGGTCAATGGGGAACTACTATCCTATAGCCAAAAGGAATCTATAGCTCCATTGGAATATTGATCACCAGCTATATCATCTGTGATTACATCAAAATAAGACTTCTTGTGCAATTAGCGCAGCTCAGGATTACATCAGCTGGCTTTAACTTTTCTTTGTGGCAGTGAGGAGCTTCAAATTTTAAATGCATGCGGTTCACTGGCTCTCATACATGCCATTTTTACTTTATTACAGTATGTACAGTCATGTTACACAGTTCATATTATGGTGATCAGCCATCTATATTTGATGGCAAGTCCCCATAGTCTCTGGTATATACACCATATTAGACAGGAAAACCAGTGAAAAATGCTCTTTACCTAGCATCTTCATTTAAAGTAGGTGGTTGCTGGAGATTTCCACTTTCTGATCAGTGTAGTCACAATAGGTGAGAACAAGTTGCGTTGGTATTCCTTATACACCAAGAGTTTGTATTTGCTCAAACTAGAACCTTTATATTCCGAGCAACTCTGTTTCTCGCACCAACCACACCCTGTCTATGAAGACCGCCATCTACCATTTTAAAAGGAATGGTAGATGACCAGGGCTTGAAGGTGACCAATGCCAACCCATTAATTTGACCACAACGGAGTTAACATTTCAAAAGATCTTGCAAGACAGATAATTATAGAAGGGTTTCTGAACAGCGTTACATAAATCTGGGTACTAGTGACAATTGTCACTTGACCAGGATTTTCTCCTTCCATATCCTGCAATTGTAGCATGACCCATCAGATTTTATGATTCAAGTTTCTATCTACCTTTCCTGTCTGTTGTTGATAAGCAGCTTTGATTTGCTGGCGTTCACTGTTGGTTCTTTTAGTCAGGACATCAATGATGGTGCCTTCATCTACCCCTGTGGTAACAAAAACATAATATTCAGCAAGTCTTTTTTCCTGCAAAGATAATTGAATATACACATGACCAGAATGGTTGGCACCAAGATTCAAGCAGGATATGGTATACATTTTGGGTAGAGTCAGGAAAGTTGTGCGTTTATAGTAGTCTGTGTCCTATTTTAGCAGATTTCCACTCGCTTCTCCAGATTTCAAAAAGCAGCAAGAATATAAGTTTAGTGATAAGACTTGCTTCATCTAAAGCTGGGTACACATGAAGCAAAACGTGACCAGCCGAATTTCAACCTGCCCTCCCTGTCCAACAGAAGTCGATTGGTAGATCAGCTTTTATTGAATTAGACTGCTGGAAAACTGCCAATCAGCTGCTGCTGCTGCTCTGACCAGTGTAGTGGAATCCTGATGTCAGAACACAATAGCACAGCAGAAGATTCGTCAAGCCCCCTTGCCTGTGAGATTGGGGAAATCAATTAGACTGAACAAAACACACTATATACTCAGCTTAAGGATTTAGACAGTCGCTTTATAGTCCATGCCAATAAACAAATTTCAGTTTATAGTAGAACTGCAGGCTACAGCCAAGGTTTAAGTGGTACTAAACCCACAACAGTAAACTCAGTCTGTATATGCTACAACACATGCTTGTTCACCTCACTGTGGAACCCAAGGGGTTAATCCTCCACATTGCATAGAAAGGCCGTTTGATTTAGTCTTCCGATCCCTCCTTCCAGTGTCCCCAATCATCTGACAGTACAGAGCCTTGGGGCACTCGGTACATGCCCAGTTCTGCTATTTTGTTTTGTTTGTTTTTTGTATTTAGGCAGGTGCATGTGATCAGCACAGGGTCAATCAGCACTGTCCAGACAAAAGGTCAGGTGTCATGCAGCCTCATAAGACAGTTAGAGAATGAAGACTCCCAAGCTTTAACCAGACATTAGAAAAAGTCACAAGAATTCTATATACTGCTGATGAGAAAAGTTATTTAGCAGTTTTAGCAGATATAGTGAATGCAGGGTCCTGGTTTAGTAACACTTTAAACTTTCTCCCAACTCCCTTTTTAATCACCTGTACTAACTAACCTGTTTAGAAGAGAGATCTATAGGGAGACCTAAACTCAGCTGTTTTCCAGTATGCAGACATTATCAGCTCCATGCAGCCAGCTTTGGGTAAAAGGAGGGACAGCCGACAACGGATTCCCAATAGTATGGTTATGGGCGACATGACCGCCTTGGCTTTCCATTCATCGTTGGCACTTTTCTGTCCCCTGAAGCTGGCTGCTGGGCAGATCATGTGACCAGACCAAAGTGCTCTAAGAATAGGCAAGTATATGCATCTTCCATTCACAGGGTAGTTGAAGTCAATTTAAAGCAAAGTTTGTTTATTTCCAAACTCAAAACTTGCCTAGGTGGATGCAGCATCAATCCGATGCTGCATCTGTCCCCCCGCCGGCTCTCCAAGACTATAAACCGAGTGACCAAAGACTGCTGATCACTCAGATCCTTGAGCAGAGAGCTGGTGACTGTCAGATTTCCAATGACTACCATTCATATTGGCTCGACTAAGTCGCGCTGACTTCAAAGTAGTCCCTGCACTACTTTGGTCCGATTTTGATGCCACTTACATGCGACTTTGAAGTCACAAGTGTGAAAGGGGCCTTAGGATCTCAGTTCACGGAGAGGCTGAGCCAGGTGCTGGTCCAGGGTTGTGGAGAGACCGCGACCATCGCAATCTTGTCCCAGCCTGGACTGTCTCCAACATCAGCGGACGTTGGAAACGGGTCATTGGAGTGCAGAATGAATGCCTAGAAGTACCGCGAAACGAGCTCTGACTGTACTTCTCCTTTAAGTTAGCTCTAGCCCAGACTTTAATGTAGTCAAATGAGGAATAAATTATGACACCTTACACACACCACATAATTTCCCTAGCTCTATAAAATATGTATATGCATGTCAGGTAGGGATTAAGTCTGTTTGTTTATGACAAGACAGTGACAATGGAGTTGTGACAGAACCTTGTTTATCTCCGGATGCTTCCAGAACTACAAGTCATGCAGAGTGTTTAACAATCCTGTGAATTAGAGACCCTTACATATTAAAGCTGAAGTCTGGGGGGGGAAAAAAAAAAAAAAAAAACACTGCCTCGCAGAACACTGAGCCAATAATTCTCTTAGCGCTAGAAATTCAGCAGAAGAGGACAGGGTATCCCTATATAGAAGATTTCTAAAAGGACACAGCCATCTGCACAATGTGCAGCATACTTCATTACAGGTTAGGTCACTAAAGCTATAGATAATTGTTATATTTCTTACCTTTAGCTTTTATTGCTTTATCAAGATTAGCAGCATCTGTTGCAGGATTGAATCCAGATGTTGCTTGTAGTGATGGGCCACAATTTTCAGCCTACAAAGTAAGAGGACCTTGTATTGTGATCACATGAAAGCAATCTTTGAAATTATATGATTATTCAGGATTTATATAGCAATTTATATAACTGTTTGCTTTATAATAGACCATACAGTTCAAGAAGGTTGAAGAGCCCTGCTTTTGAGTGTATAAAGCAAAAAAAAAAAAAAACCCAAGCGATTCAAAAAAGGAAATGACTGGGTATACGTTGTTGGAATACGTGTTTAATGCCAGGTCCTCTAAGCCTGTATAGAATGCTCTAAAAAATAATTTTATTTGTTTTATAACACAAAACGCAACACCAGACCTGCATCCCGTTAGCCCGTTTCCCAGCTCGCCTTCTGACTCTGCTTAATCCCAATCTCTTATTGCAGACCTTGATTTGTATACTGACTTCATCCTCTGACTGCCGTTTTTTTGTACTTCAGCTAACAGACATTGACCCGGTCTGGCTCTTGACCCAGCCTTCCTAATTGGTACCTCTAACTGAATGTTACCAACTCTAGTTCTTGACCGTGACTGCATCAGAGAGTTTCTCCGCTTTATCTAAATGCCAACATTCTGCACAAGTTCCAGATTAAGCATCCATACTCATCTGACCACCCACTATCTCAAGTCCCAATGCAGGTATCTATGTCATTCCTCATTCTGCTACACCTCATCACCAACTCCAGATAGTAGTGGACAGAATGTGCGAGGGAAGCCTTCTAGTCAGCTTAGCCTCTACCAGGTATGCGGCACGCCCCTTATTGCTCGCTTCCACAAAGAGTACAGTCTAAATAACCACATTAATTCCTTAGAAACGTCTTACCTACAATGCAAAAAATGAATACAAATACATGTCAGCTTGATGTCACTGGCTGCTTGCCATTGCTAATCCCCATGTGAAAAAAAAAAAAAAAAAAACCTTGCCCCCCAGTCTCTGGTTTTACATTTTCTGTTACTGATCCTGGATGTGATGTATGTGCATTCATCAGGGTCAGACAAAATATTAAGTCAGTTGAAAAGGGCAGCCTGGCACCAAATAAGGTGAGATGAGCAGAAGTGGCCTATGTTTCTTCGAGTACGTTTACCTATATTTCACATACAAGTGAAGGTCCAAAATGTAGTCCCTTTGCCATTAGTCACCAAGAACCAAGTTTCTCCTATTTATTTATAGCTCAACTCCAAGCAAACAGCCATATACACAGATAAAAAAAATATGAGCAGTTTTATCTGCCAGATTGTCATTTGTCCATCCTGCCATAAGATTTATACAGCCCTACCACAAAGCATAGTCTGGTGAATGACTGTTCTAGAATGCAGTGGTGTTCTGTCTCCACCTACAGTCTGCTAACTGGACTGTGAACAACAAAATTATTAGATCATCTCTGCTCCCCTATCTGCATATGCCTGGTCCTGCCCCTCCCTCTCAAAGGCTGCTACTTTGGGGTTTGCAAGAGGCTGGGTACCAAGTCAACTTTAACACTAACTTCCCCTTTAATGAATTTGTGTCATAGCCACATTCGTTTTTGTTCATCTGCATTGAAGTTTAGCTTTAACCGAAGTCCCTTATTCAAATGTTCAAAGAACTTGGCCAAAAACCTCCTACAAACCACACAATCCTATCACTGAACCCCCCCCCCCCCAAATGCAAGCTATAACTTGCCAAGATTAGCTTTGCCAAGATAAGCAGCCTTGATGCCAATGGTAGGCACCACACCCAAATTCATTCTCCACTTATATGAAGCACATGTTAGAGTAAATCCATTTCCTTCACTATGAATATTTACAGTGAGGAAGTCATTCTGGTAGCCAGCATTTCTGAAATAAAAAGCTTTGGCTCCACTTAATATCTACCTGCAGCTTTGTCTAGTTTTAGACTCACCACCTCCATCACAATCTGATCATATATTCTTCTTTAGATCTACCAAAAACAATGTAGTGCAAGGGCAGCCTACCTAACCAGATATAAATTGGATAGTTTAGGAAGGCAGTTATGGTGCATCTAAAGTGTATTGAACAGAGATTGTAACATATGGTGACCCTTGGAGAGCCATACCATTTCATCTTTAATAGAGATCTCTATCCATCTATTGTACTACAGTGAACAAATGAAAATCTGTGCTGCACTAACCTAGCCTTATGAAAAGGCATGACTTCTGCTGATCCATTTGTTTTAATATGAGGGTCAAGAACAGATCAGTATGCCCATCAGGATTCATGATATCACTGGGAGGTACCAGCTCAAGTTAAATCTGGTAGAATGCTGGAATAGAGAACTTTTAATAGTCAAGTTTTAACCCTCCCTTTCTTTATCCAAAATTAGGTTTGCCTATAGCCTCTTTAAATTTTTTGTAGCTTTTATGCACTAGTGCAGGAACTTCCAAACTACAGTCATCCAGCTGTTGCAGAACTACATGTACCATGAGACATTATAAAACTGACAGTCACAGACATGACGGGAATTGTAGTTCCTGAACAACTGGAGGGCCATAGTTTGGAGACCCCATGGAGAATTGGAGTGTGCATGATTCCTATTGATTTGTATTTTTTGCAAGTCTCTTAACTTTCTGGGTCCCGCTCTCAAAGAGCTATACTGACTGGACACTTGCCTTCAAATGTGACTTTTTGGCAGCTGAGGTTCTACCGGTAACTTTGTCTTAGTATTTATGGCAGGTAGGTCAGCTTTCATACCATTGTGGAGGCCAGCTGCAGTTTACTTTCTGTAGATCCAAGCAGAGCTCCATCCCAGTATCTGCAAGAGTTCCTCCCAGGAGGAGAGATCCTTGCAGCACTTCAGTATTAGGCCTAAAGGCCTGTGAACAAGGTGGGTCTCATCACCTGACACGTGGTCTGGACTCTTGTCCTGTGAGGATGAGGGGGCATCTCATATTTAATATCTCACCCAGCATGCATCATCAGGCCCCCCAGAGCATTGATGGTAGGGTGACCACGTGTCCCGGATTGCCTGGGACAGTCCCACATTTTGTATGTCTGTCCCGGGTACCTTCATTCCAGGACAATACAGTGTCCCGGAATGAAACTGACACAGCCACCCGATGAGCCGACGAGGGAAACTGTTTGCCAGCCCAGGGTGTTCGCCCTGCCAAATGCCCTGCAATGCACCCAACCAGGGCACAGTAAAATCTGGTTGTTAAGGAGCGGGGCTGCAAAAGCCAGCGTCCTTATTAACTGATGAGTCATCAGCTGTCAATGGACTTCCCTGCTGACGGCCAAATAAAAAAAAAAAAAAAAAAAAAACAGTGTGGGGTCCCCCTCCCCTAGTGCCTTCCAGACCCTTTGGGTCCTTCCAGATTCTGATAACCCCTCTGCCTGCACTCCACAACCACCAGCCAGGGTAAGATGGGGACAAGGTGCTTTGGGGTGGGGGGGTAGAGACCAAGGAGTCTGGTATGAACTGGGGGGGCACAACATTTTGCTTTTTCAACACCCCCCCCCCCCCCAATAGCCGGGTGGCATCAATTGCAACTGAGTCAATTTAACTTGTTTTTTTCTTTAGAACATGCTGCAGCAAAAAAAAACATTTCTATACATGGTACAGATGTACCACTTTACAGGCAGACTAAGGGGACACCCAGGCACTATATTTAGAGGAATTGTTCATTTTTATTGTTGCACTTTAGGTATAATTATAATCACTGCTCCTGAAAAAAAGTCATTTTTTAAAAACATTTTTTGCATGGATACATGTCCCCCAAGGCAGTACCCGGACTCCTATACCCCCATTATGGCCAATTACTTGCATATAAGCCTTTAAAATTGGCATTTTTTGTGAAGGGGGTGTCCCTGAATGGCAGTTTGGAAATGTGGTCACCCTAATTGATGGGCTAGGACAATAAATCTCACAGACTGCCATCTGTAGAACACCCTGCTGGAGCAAGCTCAGCCCAACAAGTGAAAGATTGTACATTAAGTGCTTACAGAACACCAACAAGCAGATACAAATAAGCTCCCAACTTCCTGTAAAATTAAATACAAATAGAAAAATACTGCATCCCTGCACTAGTGATTGCCTTTTTACAGATTACGTTACACACCTCAGTTTTGTCTTGTGGGGTTTCAGCATCTCAAATATCAGAATTTAGTTCAAGAACCCTGCATACAGGTCAAGGGGCAGCCTTGCTATCCTGTGTGTATTGACAATATACTAGAATACTTTTAAGGTACAAAAGGTTCAGTAGGGCCAAACTTGCCATTTGTTTTGGTTTCCCTAGGTAACAGGACAATTGTTAAGACTGTATTCTTACCACAGTTGGCTATCTGCAAGATTTACATTAGGCTTTAACTGTGAAGTGCACAGTGACTGTAAAGTGTGACAAACTTTTGCAGCCTAAATTCACTTCTGTACTCTGCTGGTTGCAATGCAAACACCATCACCGCTCTTTGCAATGCTTTACTAACATAACTGTTTAAAAAAAAAAGTAAGATTTGTTGATGGTTATTGTTACCAACCACAAGGGTGACCATGTGTCCCAGATTGCCCTGCATTTTGCAGATCTGTCCCGGGCACATTAATTCCAGGACAATCAGTGTCCGGAAATGAAACTGACACAGCCGCTACCCCCCCCCCCCCCGGGCCAATCTGATGCCCCCAAAAAAGGCAGCCACATCACCGCTTTACTCACTGACAGCACTTGTCCTGGCCAGGATTGCCTGAAGGAGCACAATCCCTCCCCCTGCTTGTGATTGGAGAAATCATAAATCCTGCCTCTTGTGTCCAATCACTGTGCTGTGATTCGTTACAGCAGAAGCTGATTTTTGGGAAGGGAGGGTGTCCCTAAATGGTAGTTTGGAAATGTGGTCACCCTACTAACCACCCCTCTCTGCCAATCCCTCCACTGGCTTCAACTTACTTAGCAAATGTCAAAATCCTATCAGTATACAAAGCCACCCACAACTCTGCAATGCATAGTGCACTGATGCATTTGTCAGCATAAATGGGGTTAAAACAGGTGGGGGAGGTGGCATCACAATCGCCTCCACACCACCTCTGACAAGCAATCCGAACGCAGATAGCTCTTCAGGAGAGTGGCAAGTTTAGATGCACTTGCCTCATCTTGGGTCAATAGCCTACAAGTAAATAGACTACTAAAAATGCATTTGGAAAAGAGCCACTTCACACCAGCTACTACAACTGTATTGTAGTAGGTATCCTTGACAATTTTCTTCAGGGGATACAAGTTAATAGACAGCAGGAAGAAATGTCCATGGTTTGCATCTCTGCAATATCCATTTTGAAGACAGCTGGATCAACTTACAGCCACTGGTTCAGGTCCACCTTCTAGAAAATTAGCCTGAGCAAGGAATTGTTGCATAAAAGACATTTTGAATGAAGTGCCTATAAAAAAAAAAAAAAAAAAAAAAAAAAAAAAGTAAATTCACCAATAAAGAAAAAATGCAATTTAATCTAAAGCTGGACCATTCAAGCGGTCCATACAATAACAAGAGTTCATTTTTCACTTTAACCTCAGACCACGCATACCAAATTGATCAGTGCATAAAAGGTTTTTAGGAAGTCACCCTATTGATAGGTAGTCTTACAGCAGGAGGAAAGTTTGGAAGGGGGTAGCGCCAAGCACAACATTTTACATGAAAACAGCTTAGTCTCCGGACACACACACACACACACACACTTTTGTCCAATTCAGCCATGGCCATTTTAACAAGGTAATTCTGTTGACAAAGTGGGGGAGAGTTAGAACCTCTGTCAGGTGTGTATTGTCTGTTCCTCTTTTGGGAGGAGGATTCCCCTTAAATTTTTTGATGTGGTAACCACTGTCCTAGGGACAGGGAAATAAGCCCCGATGTGTGTTTCTGCTTGCCAACATTCATTGCAAAATTGAAAAAACATTGGGTGGAGTTGGCCTTCAATATTTGCTGCCATTTACTGAAAAAGCAGAGTTAGTTTACCGGTAACTGTTTCCAGTAGTTTTCCAAGGCAGCCCGAGAGATGGAGCTCCTCCTCCTAATCAGGAAACACATTGCCAATTAAATTTTGCCAATTAAATTTTCCTCCCCTTAAGGTGGTCCCTCAGGTCCCTGGTCAGTCACCCGAGAACTGAAGGCCGGAATCTGAAACGGTATAAAATATACAACACAACCCCACAAGGTTAGACATTTTAGGGTGGGATCGTGCTGCCTTGGAAGACTACTGGAAACAGTTACTGGTAAGAAACTGCTTTTTCCCCCAGTCATCTTCCAAGTCAGCCCTTGAGAGGATAATCAAGAACTCACCAAATCTAGGGTGGGATAACAGATTGGAGTTCTTTCCAACCAAAAGCCTGGTCCTGGCTGAAAATCAGATCCAGTCTAATGCTGAACAAAAGGTCGAGAATCTTGACCAGGTTGCAGCCCTGCAGATTTGTTCTGGAGTGGCTCCTGCCCTTTCTACCCATGAAGCTGCTAAAGCCCTTGTTGAATGAGCTTTAAGTTCTTTTGGCAGCGTTATCTCCATAACACTGTAGCACTCTAGTATGGCTGCCTTGATCCATCTGACAATTGTCTTTTTGGATGCTTGTTTACCCTTCAGTTGGCCTGCATACATGACAAAAAGCATCTGATGTTCTGAATTCATTAGTGACTTCTAAGTATTGAAGTACACACCTTCTGACATCCAGAAGACTTAGTTCCTGCTCTTTGCTGTTATTCTGTGAATTGCAAAATGAAGGCAAGACTATATCCTGGGATTTATGAAACGTTGACGTCACTTTTGGAGTAAATCCCGGATCTGTTTGGATGATTCGATTGTCATGAATCTTCAAAAAGGCTCTAACAGATAGGGCCTGTATTTCTCCTATCCTACGTGCGGTTGTGGTGGCTATGAGGAAAACTATTTGAGTTAGTCTTAAAGATGCATCTTGTAGCAGCTCGAAGCAAAGTTTGATGATCCCCTTGAGCACCACCGACAAATCCCACGTGGGACATTTGTGTCTTGGGCTGTTTGTATTTTGCTAGTGCCCTGCAAAAATGAGAGAGACCAAGGGGTCCTCTTGGAGCGTCTGTTCCAGATACGACAGCACTGCCATCTGAACCTTCAGTGTACCAAGCGCTTACCCTTTATCAGCGCCCTGCTGTAAAAACTCAAGGATGGTCGGTGTATCCATTTTTAGTCTTTTGTTTTCAGTGCACCAACTGTTAAACTTCCTCCAGGTCTTCTAAATTGCTCTGGTGTTTGGCTTCCTGCCACTCAGAAGTGTTGCCACCACTTTCTCAGAGTGTCCTTTTGATCTCAAGAGGTCCTCAGCAACCAGGCAGCCCATTTGAAACTTTGTTTTAGGCCTGTCAGGGGACCCAGTCACATGTCTGCCTGTGAGGTAGAAGCCACGGCTCTTCTGCCGAGAGACTAAGGAGTTGAGAACCAGGCTCTCTTGGGCCAGTATGGTGCGATCAGTACAAGTTTCATATGTTCCTGTAGAAACTTGTTTACCACCCACGGAATCAGATGAACCGGAGGGAGGGCATAGCATATTTTGACATTCCAAGGATTTTGGAGACAGTCTATCCCTAGAGGCCGATGTTGCCGATTTAGCGAGAAGAAACTCTTCACCTGAGCATTTTTTCAAGAGGCAAAGAGGTCTATGTTTGGCACTCAGCGGGCTGTAATTTCCCCGAACACCTCCAGGTGTAGTACCCATTCCTCTTGGGAGATCTCCTGGCTGCTGAGGAAGTCCGCTACTTGGTTGTCTTCCCATTTTAGATGGACTGCTCTTAGTGACAGCAGGTTCCCTTCTGCCCATCAGCAATATTTGATTGAAGATGTGGCTTAGGGATTGGCTTATTGTGCCCCCTTGCTTGTTCACACAAGCCATGGCTGGGGAGTTGTCTGAAAGTATCAGGATGCGACAAATTCTTAGCTGGTTATGGAAGAACTCTATGGCTTTGGCTATCGCCATAAGTTCTCTCCGTTTGAAGATGCCGGGGCTTCTTTCGGGGACCATCTCCCCTGCTAGGTGAGCTCCCCAACTGCTTGCATCTGGTCAATTTCCATAAGATCGGAAGTTACCAAGCCAGACCCCGATTTAAAATTTGTGTGGACCCTCCCACCACCACAGCGACCACTTCACGGATGTCGGGAGTAATACCGACTTGTCCAAATATTTCTCCAAGGCCCTGTACACATGATCAGTCCATCCGATGAAAACAGACTGAAGGCTGAAGTCTGATGGTCCTACACACCATCAGTTCAAAATCCGATCAAGTCCAACGCGGTGACGTAAAACACGACGTGCTGAAAAAAAAAAAAAAAAAGGAAGTTCAATGCTTCCAAGCATATGTCGACTTGATTCTGAGCATGCGCCGGTTTTGAACCGATGCTTTTGCGTACTAACCATTGGTTTTGACCGATCGGTCATCAGTTCCATTTTAAAGCAAGTTCTAAAACTTGACTGAAGGACAAAAGTCTGATGGGCCATACACACGGTAGGTTTGGACTGATCGTGTGTACAAGGCCTTAAAGAACCAAAGAGAAGATCTGAAGTGGTCTTAGATGGTACTTTGACATCAATACCAGCAGTCCAGTGGGCAGACCCAGAACCAACATCAGCTCTCTGATGGTAAAGGGAGAGGTTGTTCTGTATAGAACTCACCCTCCTGATGAGGGCCTTAAATCTTCTGCTCTATGGAACTGAGCAGATACCCAGGAACCGGATGTTCTGAGTGGGACACAGGTTTGATTTTTCTATGTTTAGAATCCAGCCTAGCGACTTCAGCCACAGTTGAGCTTCTGTGAAGTCTTTTATCAGCTGTGCTTCTGATGGTGCTGTGAACAGTAGGTCGTCCAAGTACGGTATTATGGTCATCTTCAACCTTAGAGGGCCCAGAGCTTCCGCCAACACCTTGGTGAATATCCTCGGTGACGAGGAAAACTCCGAAAGAGCTCTGTTCTGGAAGTGGTATTCCTTTCCCTCCATTTCCACTGCTAACCTTAGATATCTCTGGGATTCTTCTCGGATGGGAATGTGGAGATGTGTCCGAGATCCATGGTCGCCATGAATGTTTTTTTGCAGAATGTTTTTGACCAAGAATATGGATTCCATGCAAACATTTTTGTATTGAATCACTTTGTTCAAGGGCTTGGGATTTAGTATCAATCGAAACTTCCCGGAAGGTTTTTTCATCATGAAAACCCTTCCCCTGCCCCCCCTTCTCTGGGACTGGAGCAAGGACTTTCTGGTCCACCAGTTCCCCTTAGCAATAGTGGAAGAGCTTTGGCTTTTTCTGGATCCTGGGAAGTGTTAACAAAAATCTCTCTGGAAGACGACAATTGAATTCCATGGAGTAGCCCCTTGTGATAATGTCCAAAATAAATTGATTGGCTGTCTTCTGCCATTGAGGTAGGAAGGTAGTCAGTCTTCCACCTACTGGCCCTTTGTCATCACCGATTGGTGGTTTGGTTAGAAGAGCCAAAGAGGACATTACTCTTTGGTATCCCTTTGTGACCCATCCAGTTTTTAGGGTAGTCTCTTCTTGAGGACGTTCTCTTGGTCCACGAAAAAACCTTTTGTGAAGGCTTGCGTTCTCAGCAGGAAAGGTTTTCTTCCTGTCTGCGGTTCTTTCCAAGGCCTCATCTAGGCCTGAACTGAAAAGAAAATCCCCAGTAAATGGGAGATTGCACAACCTCGTTTTGGATGCAAAATCGCCTGTCCAGTTTCATACAAATCGCGTGTCTTGCTGCGACAGCTAGTAGTCCTGACCTTGCTGCCAACTTGATGGACTCTGTGGGTGCATCTGCAATGTAGCCAACAGGGATGAGCTTTGAGTTAGAGTCAAACTCATGTTCGACTCGAACATTGTCTGTTCGGCGAACAACAAACAATTTGGGGTGTTTGCGGCAAATTCGAAAAGCCGCGGAATACCCTATTAAAGTCTATGGGAGAAATCTAAAGTGCTAATTTTAAAGGCCAATATGCAAGTTATTGTCCTAAAAAGTGTTTGGGGACCTGGGTCCTGCACCAGACGACATGTATCCCAATGCAAAAAAAAAAAAGTTTTAAAAGGATGGCCGTTTTTTCGGGCACAGTGAATTTAATAAGGCCTAAAGTGAAATATTCCTTTAAATTTCGTACCTAGAGGGGTGTAAAGTAAGCATGTGAAATAGCGCATGTTTCCCGTACTTAGAACTGTCTCTGCACAAAGTGTCATTTCTGAAAGAAAATAAGTCATTTAAAACTGACTCGCGGCTATAATGAATTGTCGGCTCCCGGCAATTCAGAGAATTCATTCCTAAAAAGGCCTTCAGGTCTGGAATGGATATTAAGGGGAACCCTGCCGTCAATTAAAAAAAAAAAAAAAAAAAAATTAAAGTGGGGTTCCCCCCCCCCCCAAATATCCATTCCAGGCCCTTCAGGTTTGGTGTGGATTTTAAGGGGAACTCCACCCCAAATTTTAAAAAAATGCATATGCATGAAAGTTAAAAACCATGAGCCTTTACAACCACTGAATTCTGGTTTAAGAAATGTAGGGCTATGCAAGAAGTTAAGGAAGAGGAGAAAGTCCACAGATTAATTTACTAGTTGATTAATCTTTTTGACTATATTGGTTCATAATCTTTACCGATCAAAGAATCAGTGCATGAGCCAAAAATGACAGTTGCTCCAAATCAGATTTAAAAAAAAAAATACATTTTCAGCTCTGAATTGGGTGTGTCTGGACAGCAAAAAACAACAATTTCCAACTTCAGCCAAAGCTTCGCCTTGAGAAAAAAAAATAAAAAAATAAAAAGTGAGAAGCAGTTTTGTCATCAGGGAATCAACTGGGGAGATCTCTGCTCATTTTTTTTCCCTGACAGCAGGACAGAAAATTAGATCAGCAATCCAAGACAACTCATAGTACAAACCTCTCCATTATGAAAAATGTTGCTATATTGAAGTTTCCTTCAAAGAGATGTTCCATCAATGTCTGTCCCTCACATGGTCAGGTCTCCTTTTCCATTGATTAGTTTGTCATTTTTTTTTTTTTTTTTTTTTTGGTAGAATGCAGAGAATCATTTGAAATCAGAGTTGTTACATTTTATTGTGAGAATGCAACAATAGCCACAACATTTGGCTATCAAATTGAATCAAGACAGACAATATACAGTATGTTAGTACAAGTTGAGTGAGACCTGGTAGTGTTGGGTCTAGTGGTGTACAAAAAATATTTGAATGGATGATGATTGACTAGTAAGTAGCAAGCAAAGGGAAGGAGCCCTCAATTTTTAAGTCAACAAAAGCAATTGTAGTCGTCCGAGTAGATACACACGCAATTTTTATATAGCATTGTGTAGCAGGTGCCTCACGCTTCTCACCAGCTACCGCCAGGAACCAACGCTACACAGGCTCTCATAAAGAGACATAGCCTGTCGGCTCCTGCGATTCTCACCCCCTCTGTGTGAGAAGCACCCGCAGAAAGACTGGCCATCCATGCTGTTCCCTCCCCTGCTTTCCTATTGGCAGGGGGAGGGAGCCAATGAACAAGAGCTTCAAAAAGAGCAAAAGATTGTGGGACACAATCCTTAACACAAAACAGCCCCATAGGTTTTTCATGGGGCAGAACTGCATATCCCAGCATGCTCTGGGGGAAAAGAAGAAGACACCCAGAGGCCACAGTGTAATGTTCCTTCCAAGCATCCACAGCCAGTTGAAGACATCCTGCTTGAAGGGGATCCCAGGTGCATTCTCCTGGCACACCTGTACAGACAGCATGAAGTGTTCCAGTTGTGAGATAGCCAGTCAGGCTACCTGAAGAACTTGCCTCATCCAGGACTGTTCTTGGGCCTTAAATTGCAGGATTGGTGAGCGGGCACTTGCCCATTTTTACAGAGATAGACACTTAATGCAGATGTTGCCTGTGTTTATCTACACAAAAGAACACTGCTGTACTCAACCGCTGCCAGGCAGTAAAAGTGCTTTTTGCTCCATGAGTTACACAGCACACTTTGCATCACTCCTACCAAACAGGATTCCTAAGTGCACCAACTAAACTGGCTAGCCGAAGATTCAAGGTCTTCTTCCAGTTTCCAAGGGACTGAAGTTATTGGTGTCATAAGGGCACCCACAAACATACCCAGGGCTCAGTATATGTAGTACATGAGCGAGGTACACTATTGACCACTGAGCTAGATGCAAGGTTTTTGGTTTTGTGGGCCTGTGGTATCAGAAGACAGAAGGCAGCGGTCTGACGCCAGGGTCATTCTTCTGCTCTCCTCCTGCCTGGACTCAGAGCCCAATCCATTACAGTGTCTGTCATTTTGTGATCTGTCGATTGTTAAAGTGTTTTTCCTCTGCTCTCAGGATTATTCTTCAAGTACCCTGAGAGCCGCCAGACAGTACCGTTTAGTTCTATTGCTCTTGATCTTTAGTCATTATTGGACAGTTGACCCATTTGAGATACATTTGTCTACTGTTCAACCATTTTGTTACCCTTTCAAATAAATGTCACAGTAAAGACTATTTCTGTTTTACTACAATGTGTCTCATTGGTGGTGTTTGCACGAACATTATTGCCAGGTGTGCCAGAGGGACTGGGACTATTCCTGGGATTGAGAGGCAGAGTACATAACCAAACATATGTAAAGCAGCTCCTCCAGGGCATAGAGCTACAATTGCAATAGTATGTTGAGTTGTCTGACAATGTAGCACAGCCAATTAAACATAACATTAAGCTACATTTTTCATTGAAAACCTAATCTTGGGGTGTGTATAATTTTTTTATTATAATATATATATATATATATATATATATATATATATATATATATATATATATATATATATATATATATATATATATATATATATATATATATATATATATATATATATATATATATATATATATATATATATATATATATATATATTACAGAAACATGTTTTGGGGCAATACCTGAAGTTAGGCAGTTCAATACATAGATTACTTCACATAAAAGCTGCACATTAAACAAGATACACCACACACACACGAAAGGTTATGCAAATCTCAACCCAATCTCTAAGCTGATTATTTGCACATGTGGTTTCCTTTGGATCTAGCTTTTGAGAATGTCAGGGCCACGAAAGAAGTGGCCCCATGAGATTGCCACTCCGAACACCCATTTGTTTAATAAATACATTTTACAGTCAATAGAGGGCTATGATAATTGTTAAGTACATGTCTCCCTATGGCTGCTTTGCTGGTTCTTTCTGTTTTGCATTTCAGGTAACAAGCTGCCTGCTGTTACTAGGAAGATTTATCTCAGCTGCAGAGGACTGGATTGGTGACAAATCCTTTGGCGGGAAACATCTAGCCAATGAGTGTAACCTTTTACTTATATCCTCTCCTGTCACTGGGAGGAGTCAGCATTTACCTCAGTCTTCCTTCTGGATCTTTTGACCTGCTCTCCAACCCTCCCTCCCCTTTAATTCCCCTCGTCGCGGTCCCCCTTTATGTGGGTAATGTTGCCCACTTTGTAGGTGGACAGTGGTTGGTACGCTGTTACTTGTTTTATACAAGATATTACTGCTCGAGTCTTAGTGACTAAGCAAGTTGGTCTGTTATTGGGTACCAACAGTCCTGTTTGATATTGAAGATCTATCTTTTAGGGTAATGTTGCCCACTTTGTGGGTGGACAGTGGTTGGTAAACTGGTATTTGGTTGGTATAAGATATTTCTGCTTGAGTCTTATAGGTAGATTCAGGTACAATGGCCTTAACTTGCGGCAGCGTAGCGTGTTTAGACTACGCCGCCGTAAGTTAGCTAGGGAAGTCCATTATTCACAATGTACTTACCTGCTATGTTACGGTGGCGTAGCCTAAAGCGGGCGGGCGTAAGGGCTCCGAATTCAAATGTGTGTAAGGGGGGCGTGTTTTATGTTAATAAGGTTTGACCTTACTTTTGACGTTTTTTTTTACTGCGCATGCGCCTACATTTCCCAGTGTGCATTGCAGCTAAGTACGCCGCACGGCCTATTGATTTTGACGTGGACGTAAACAACGTAAATCCCGATTCACGGACGACTTACGTAAAAATTTCGAATTTCGACGCGGGAACGGCAGCCATACTTGACATTACTATTCCATGTAGGGCTAAACTCTAACTTTAGGTGGCCCATCTCTAACGTAAATGGTGTAAAAGTACTGCGTCGGCCGGGCGTACGTTTGTGAATCGGTGTATCTACTCATTTACATATTCTACGCCGACAGCAATGGAAGCGCCACCTAGCGGCCATCCGAAATACTGCAATCTAAGATAGGACGGCGCAAGCCGTCGTATCTTAGATATGTTTAAGCGTATCTCTGTTTGAGCATACACTTAAACATAAGTCGGTGTAGATTCTGAGTTAGGTCGGCTTATCTACTGATAAGCCGGCCTAACTCTTTGTGAATCTACCTATGAGTGACCAAGCATGTTGGTCTGTTAATGGTCAACAGCGATTTTGTTTGGTGTTTAAGTTCATTTCATAATTAAAATTGTTTTAAACCCAATAAAGGGGCCGCGGCCTAAACTTCTCCACAACCCTTGTGTTTTTTTATTTTAGGTATGTTCTTATGGTATGATGGGCATTGATAGGGTGTACAATCCCATATGGTTTTCTTGAATTTACCAAATATCTGAACTGTGTTAGTAACACACACACACACACACACACACACACACACACACACACACACACACACACACACACACACACACACACACACACACACACACACACACACACACACACACACACACACACACACACACACACACACACACACACACACACACACACACACACACACACACACACACACACACACACACACACACACACACACACACACACACACACACACACACACGAATGGCTCCAACTTACTGCTTTGCATTAATATTCTCCAGCTGGCTGCCCTGCTATTCCCCTGCTGGCTGCTGCTGAATCCCCATGATTGCTGGAATCCTATGGTCTTAAAAGATTATGTTCCACCCATCTTTAAAACATGTTCCAGCAGTTGCAGCCTCTCCCCCTCCTTGACAGTGAGCAGGGGGACCTTCTCCCCCTGCCTGCTGTCGTCATTTGGAAATGGTGACAATAGCATGGAGCTCTGCCCACACGGATGTGTCATTCATTCACAGCTTGTAGCTGTAGCTCAGTTCATTTATAAGCTCTGCAGCTTGTAAACAGTCAGCTCTTATGGGAGCTACAGGGCTTGTCTGATCAGGCTCCTTGGGTAAAATAAAAAATTGGAGCCAGTGCCTACCAGCCTGTTAGGGGGTTTAGAATGCTGGGGGCATGGCTTAAGGTCATGTGACTGCCTGTCATGGCAGTTACATGGTTTGAAAGCTCACAATCAACTTTCAGAAGTTTTCTGTTAGCCACCGGTAACGGTCGGGAGCAAGGGCAGGGCGCGCCCCCTCTCCGCACAGCACTGTTTGCACAAATATGTGGCCACCCTGCGCCAAGGCCCGGTTGCTGAGAGGCATCATTTGCGTGCGAGCAGCACCAAGGAGTTAAAAAGTCTAAAGTATTTACCTTAATTGATTATAGCTCACCACAGTGAGGGGAGGCTTTACTGCGGTGGTCAGTGACGTGCTCTCCCCCTCCTGGGAACTACATCTGTGCGGCAGGATGCACTCTACGTGTTCGAGACCTCAAGGAGGTGTGTATTACTGGGCGTGCCGCAATGCATACTGGTAAATGTAGTTCTTACATGAACAAGCGCCGCAAACCAGAAAGTGAATGAGAGAACAGAAACTAGAATGCCGGAGGTGATAGATGAAGGAATTTAATAGGTATTTACTCGTTTAACAGAATCATTACTCTATTCTGTATGTCTACCTTGCAGACAATTTTAGCCAAAAAAAAAAAAAATAACTATGTCCCCTATTTTGTAGGCGCTATAACTTTTGCGCAACCCAGTCACTATATGCTTATTGCGATTTTTTTTTTTTTACCAAAAATATGTAGAAGAAGAATACGGCCTAAACTGAGAACATTTTTTTTTTTTTTTTTTTTTAAATGGGATATTATAGCAAAAAGTAAAACATTTTTCTTCAAAATTTACGCTCTTTTTTTGTTTATAGCACAAAAAATAAAAACCGCAGAGGCGATCAAATACCACCAAAAGAAAACTCTATTTGTGGGCAAAAAAGGACATCAATTTTGTTTGGGAGCGACGTCGCACGACCGCGCAATTGTCAGTTAAAGCGACGCAGTGCCGGAAGCTGAAATTTCACCCGGGCAGGAAGGGGGTTTATGTGCACAGTAAGCAAGTGGTTAAAACCCCTTTAACGCAAAAGTGGCTAAACATGCATTAATGCAAAATGCTTCCAAGTGTTTTCTTTTTACAGCCTCTGGCTTCAGTACTGGCTTTGCAGCTCATTTTTTTTTTTTTTTTTTTTTAAAACACCTTGTGTGCATGAGGCCTAAACGTAATGCAAATGTTGTACAAGGTGATTGTTTACAATTTGAAGCAACCAAGTTTTCAAAACGGAATAGGAAACAATGTATGCTCACACCTTATACATAAGGAATTTCACTAACTACAAACAGCAGCAAAGCCTTCATCTTCGACAGTTTTACAGGCAAGTAAAAGATTGGCTTTCATCATCCTAGAAAGTGCAGGTGTAAAAGTAGTTAGTGTTTCTGGAGAACTAAGGAACATGAAGAGTCAATTTGAATGAGGAGAAGTCATATGTCATGTACCGCCCGAGGCAATAATTGCCACGACACACCCTGCGCCACCGCCCACAGAGCTCGTAAGAACAATGCTACAAAACAGCGTTGTACTAAAAAAACGTAGACATACAATCCGTATGGTTTGCGTGTGTATTTTATACATTTACTTTTGAGCCCAACATACACAGTATGGCACTATACTGCCATCTTTGCAGTTAGTACAGGGTTAACAGAAACTTGGCAGAAAATCTCAAAGTCTGGTTAATATTTCCTCATTGGAAAAAAAAAAAAAATCCTTTGAATGTTAAACTGAGACACTTCCACAGCTTGTTGTTACTTGTCGGTTTCCAGCGCTGTATTATACAGAAACGGATATGTTGAAAAGACAGATACAACAAAAGATACAAGCGCACGCCCTATAACTAGACATTGGACAGAAAACATTCTTTCCTTACACCAAGAAATAATGCAATACAAAAAATATATATATATATATATATATATATATATATATATATAGTACAGTACAGTACAACACAGGGATAGCGCAATCAATCAGAATTTAGTTGCTATAAATCCAATCTGATTTTGTTATTAGAAGTAAATGCACTCAGTTCCTTGCTCTGTTACATTGAGTGAGACTAGGTGTCTCTGCAGCTTTTTTGTTTGTTTTGTGTTTATGCAGCTTTCTTTTCTACAAAGCATAATGAGTTAATAAAAAAGTATTAAAACTAGAACCCACCTTGTGATCTTTTCAGAGACTGATGGTTTACAATCTGGGAAGTAGAAGACTGCAGTCTTGAGCTCTTGGCTTTTATAAAGAAGTTGAACAAACCACACCTAGTAACAGCACATACCTCTGAAATTGCTGGGATTGGTTGGCAAGCTAAGGGCTGTTTCAAGCAGCAATGCAAAAACTAACAGCAGATTATTTCCATCACAGAAACTTTCTGGCATTTTCTTATGGAAGGGCGTTTAGTACAATACAAATATCTGCAGCCTTTAGAAATTGACAGAATGATGTAGCGGATTTATAGTAATTATACAGAGCTGTAGTTATAGGCATAATAAATGGCTGAAAGCAAAACATTTATATAAACATAAAGTATGAGTCATACAAATAAACCAAGATAACGGTCAGTGTTATATGAGCTACTGGGCTTTTAACCAGTTTTAGGGCTCATTCACACTAATATTTTTTACAGATACTTAATTAGTGCCTTAACGTTAAGCAACACTTTACATTATATATTTATATATATATATATATACACATATATATATATATATATATATATATATATATATATATATATATATATATATATATATATATATATATAATGTATTGTACACTACTACACTCACATCAGTCCCAGCACTCAAAGAGCTTACAATCTAATGCACGATCGGAATTTCCGTGGATTTTTTTTTCAGACGGAATGTTGGCTCAAACTTGTGTTGCAAGAACGTGGCGACGTACAACACTACGACGAGCCGAGAAAAATTAAGTTCAATGATTCCGAGCAGCATGCGTAGAATTTTTGCGCGTCAGAATTGCATAAAGACGATCGGAATTTCCGACAAGAACTTTTGCCGTCGGAAAATTTGAGAACCTGCTCTCAAATTTTTGCTATCGGAAATACCGTCAGAAAATGTCCGATGGGGCCTACACACAGTCGGAATTTCCGACCAAAAGCTCACATCGAACTTTTCTTGTCGGAAATTCCGATCGTGTGTACGCGACATAAGGTCCATAACTCACATATACTGAGGAGGAGTTTTTCAAGCACTTTTGCATAAAAAAAAATGAAAAGCACAAGAAAAATGCATCCGTTTAAAATGAATACATTCGTTCACACTTGGGCGGTGTGCTTCCATTAGGGTTGCCCCCTCATCCCTTTAAACCTGAACACATATGAATTAAGCCTCGTACACTCACAATCGGATTTTACGACGGGAATTGTGTGATGACAGGCTGTTGGAGGAAAATCTGACCGTTTGTATGCTCCATTGGACAATTGTTGTCGGATTTTCTGCCGACAAATTTTGGATGGCAGGCTTTAAAAAATTTCCGCGTACACAAGTCCGTCGGACAAAAGTCCAAAGTACACACGTGCTCGGAATCAATGCTCACCAAACACGACATTAGCAGAAGGTGCCCAAAGGGTGGCACTCAAAAGCTGAAAAAACACCTACGTTCGCGTTTGTTGGCCGACAAGTGTGTGCCATTTGTATGCAAGACACGTTTTTGGCCAAAGCCCTTCGGACAAAAGTCAGTGGCTTTGTCTGCGGAAAATCCGATCTCGTCTGTACGAGGCTTTTTGTGTACGAGGCTTTACACAGGTTCTGAGGCTAATTTAATGCAGATAAGGTACCAAGTGAGTTTAATTGCCACCTTAATCATCCACAGAACCTGTGTAATTATTATGTGTTCCGTTTTAAAGGAATTAAGTGGCACATCCTGCTTGCGGTATTTTTGGAGCATGCTTTGAGATTTAAAAAAGACACACCAAAAATGCACCTTCCCATTGAAAGCAATGGATACGCAAAGGAAAATGCAGCGAAAACGCACCAGCAATGTGTTTTTAGGGAGGTTTTTCACATGTCCTTTAAAAAACGCACCAAAAAAACCACGCTAAAATCGCATATGCGTTTTTGCACCAGGTCATTGTGAGAGTAGCCTGAGGCCAATTTAGACAGGCACATGGACAACATGCAAATACCAGGCAGGTAGTGTCGTGGTTGGGATTTGAACTAACAACCTTAGTGCTAACCACTTAGCCACAGTGCTTCTGCACTGGATAAATGCAGGTCCCTGCAAGGGCACATGGATATAAATATATATATATGTATACAGTGGGTATGGAAAAGAATCAACCCCCTTTAAAATAATTAAATTTCGTTGCTTTGCAGCCTGAAATGAAGACAGACACAGTTTTTGATTTATCCAACTGTATTTACTAGTGCAACTTCCAAGTGAAAGATATAACACCAACATGTCAGAAACTGTTTAAAAAAAATTCAAAAACAATCACTGAGTTGGAAAAGGGATCACTCCCTTGTGTCAGTATTTTATTGAACCACCTTTTGCTTTAATTACAGCCTTGAGCCCTCATTCACACTGAACACGGCTTTGAAATCATTCAAGTTTATTTGAAATCGCACAATTTCAAAGCCGCATTTCAGTCCAACTTCAGGGGGCAACTTGAAAGACATCTGTGTGGGTTCATGCACAGATGTCTATGGGAATTGCCCCCAAAGTCGCCAAAAGTAGTGCAGGAACTACTTTTGGAAATCAGTGTTGTACCAATTGGGACGCTCCTATTGCCGGCAATAGGCTCAGATTTGACATGCGATTTGACCTGATGTGAACGGGGGCTTAGTCTGTTGGGATATGGCTCTACTAACTTTGCATATCTAGACTTTTCAATATTTGCCCACTCTTCTTAGCAGAACTGTTCAAGTTCAGTTAAAATTTATGGTGACCATTTGTGGACTGCATTCTTCAAGTCATTCCACAGATTTTTTATGGGGAATTACGTCTGGGCTTTGACTAAGCCATGCAAGGACATTCATCTTTTTCATTTGATCATTTTTTTGCTGTGTGCTTTGGGTTACTGTCATGTTGGAAGGTAAACTTTCTTCTCATTGACAACTTTCTGGCAGAGGGCAGCAGATTTTCCTGAAGAATTTGATGGTATTTTGCCCCATTCATTTTTCCTTCTGCCCTGACAAGTACTCCAGTCCCTGCTGCAGAGGTATACCCCATAACAGGATATTATCACCTCCATGCTTTATTATAGGAATGGTGTTATTTGGATGGTCATCTGTACTGGATTTCCGTCAAACATAACGTTTGGTGTTGAGGCCAAATATTGTAAAATTACTGTAATTTTCCTTTCCTGACGCCAAACTATGGCAGTATACTAGTGAAAGAGCTCCGCCTCTTGACCACTCCCTCAGGACCAGTGTATAGCATAAATTAAAGTTGGAGAAAGTCTGCTCGACTGGGCAAACCCTAGGACCAGCATGGGCCCAGCAGCCAAACCCCAGGACCAGCACTGGCCCCAACATCCAAACCCCAGGACCCCGCTCCAGCAGCCAGACCCCAGGACCAGTATGGGCCCATCACCAGACCCCAGCTCCAGCAGCCAGACCCTTGGCCCTAGCAGCCAGGCCTCACGACAGCAGCCCAGCCCCAGCAGCTGTGGATTAGGCTGCAATCCATGAGCACTGGTAAGGCTGCATTCCATGGGAACTAGAAAGTTCCTGCATTTAATTGGGGGAGGTTGGTGCCAGTGCGAAGCGTCTCCTCCCTGAAATTAGTTTTTGCATGTTGGGATGTCTGATATAACCTACAGTGCACAGTGGCCCAGGGCCTGTAATATACTTCATTTTGTACCAGGGGCATATCATGAAATCAGTGGGCTCCAGGCACTGAGGAAAAAAAATGTGACTCGCAAAGGTCACCTCAGCGAACAGTAGGCATAAATTGCGTTAAATATTGGGTGTGGTTAGAGTCTGAGATGACACAGTGCAAAATGTGGTAATGTTAAATAGGGAATATGGGGAAAAGGGGAATAGGAGTTTCAAGGCTCTCCTTTTCCTCATGGGATAACAGCAGCAGGGGTTTCAAGTCTCCCCTCAGGTCAGGGTCTTGTGGCCTTTGGAGAAGTCTTGTGACTGCCTGAAAGGGGGAGCCTTAAAATGGGATGGAAGGTTCTAGAACCCCCAGAGGTCCCTATATAAGGGGGGTATAGCTGTAGGATCTCAGGCAAAAGAGCTTCCCTCTGAGCCCGCAGCTTTATACCTCCTAAGGCGGCATGAAGACCTTGCTTCGGCAGCTTCTTGAGCGGGCCGAGGCTGAAGGCGGAGAAGGCTGAATCCGATGATGCCATTCCTTACCTCCGGACGATGGCGGCAGGGGTCCCTTTGTGGATAAAGCCGCGGCAAGTGAAGTGGATGCCAGCAGCGCAGCAGAGTCCCCCCCGGGAAGAAGATGTGGAGGTCCTGGAGGTTCCTGGTTCTGGGTCAGCATTTCGTAACTGCCGAAGGAGGAACCATGGAGGTCGCGAGGTGGGACCGAAGAAGGAGGAGCCAGAAGAGGCCGTACAGTCCACTGGCTCCCTCCAGATGAAGAGGAAGAGTGAAGATGCAGCTGCCTCCACCCGCACCGTTGTCAAGACTAGGGATGAGCCGAACACCCCCCCCCTGTTCGGTTCGCACCAGAACCTTCGAACGGACCGACCGTTCGCGCGAACATTTAGAACCCCATTGACGTCTATGGGACTCGAACGTTCGAATTCAAAAGTGCTAATTTGAAAGCCTAATATGCAAGTTATTGTTGTAAAACATGTTTGAGAACCCCGGTTTTGCCCCAGGGAACATGTATCAATGGAAAAAAAAGTTTTAAAAATTGTAGTTTTTTCTGGAGCAGTGATTTTAATGATGCTTAAAGTGAAAAAAAAAAGAAAAATTCATTTAAATATTAGACATGTGCACAACAAAAAATTTCTTATTTTTTGTTCCGTTTCGTCTCGTTCCATAGATTCGTAAAGATTCGTAATTCCGTAAGACTCAAGTTTTCCTATTCGGACCCGTTCGTATTTCGTAAGACGCAAGTTTTCCTATTCGGACCTGTTCGTATTTTCGTAACAGTTTTATTTTCGTTTATACTGAATGATTCGTAATTCTGTCTAATTTATTTTCGTTGATTCGAAATTCGTAATTTTGTTCGATAATAATTTTTGTTTAATGGATTCGTAATTTTGTATTTTCGTAAATACATAGCAACACGCGGCTAATCCATATTAAGATATACTTTCTCTTAAGCCCCGTACACACGGTCTGACTTTTTGCCAACAAATGTCAAAATGAGCGTTTTCCAAAAAATCTGACCGTGTGTACGCTCTATCGGACAAACTTTTTTGGTTTTAAAAGTCCGGCCAACTCCCTTCAGACAAAAATCCACGGAAAAGTTTGTTTGAAGTCCGATCGTGTGTACGAGGATTTACACTGTACAATGTGACTCAGCACAAAAGAGATAAGCTGATTGGCTAAGATATTAAGTAATCACTCACTGACTACACTGCCCAGTGTCCATTCAAAAGAACGATACAAGTACACAAATTTACGAACAGACAAAGAAACGGATTTACAAAACACACAAATGAAAATACAAACATACGAATGAAAATACGAACAGACAAAGGATTTAAAATATGGAATGCAAATCGTTCGTTATAGATGTCATTTTCGTTCTTTTGCTTTTTCGGGGGTTTCGTATTTTAGTAAGATTGTCCAATCATACGTTCGTATTTTCGCTTGTTTGTTATTTTACTTATTCGTAATTCCGTAATTTTCATATTTTGGGTCTTTCAGCTTTTCGGATGTTCGAATTGATACGAATGTACGAAAACTAACAAATTCGTACGAAAATCCATTCGTTACGAACGGGAACGCACATGTCTATTAAATATCGTGCCTGCTGGGTGTCTATAGTATGCCTGTGAAGTGGCACATGTTTAGAACTGTCCCTGCACAAAATGAGATTACTATAAGAAAAAAGTAATATAAAACTGCTTGCGGCTTTAATGTAATGTCTGGTCCCTGCAATATGGATAAAAATCATTGAGAAAAATAGCACAGACACAGACAGTACACACACACCACGTAGCTTTAGGTGCACACTGCAGAGGACAATGGCAGTATACACACCACGTAGCTTTAGGTGCACACTGGAGAGGACACGGGCAGTACACACACCACATAGCTTTAGGTGCACAATGCAGAGGACAATACCATGTAGCTTTAGGTGCACACTGCAGAGGACAATGGCAGTACACACACCACGTAGCTTTAGGTGCACACTGCAGAGGACACGGGCAGTGCACACACCACGTAGCTTTAGGTGCACACTGCAGAGGACAATGGCAGTACACACACCACGTAGCTTTAGGTGCACAGTGCAGAGGACACGGGCAGTACACCACGTGAGAATACTGCAGCTAGCACAATCACCTGCCTGCCTGTCAGTAAATTAGGAAGAGCTGATCTAGCTAAACTATACAGTGTATAAATATATATACACACAACACCTGGGATGCATATATATCCTCTACACACTGTAACTTTAACTGACTAGCCTGCCTGCCTGCTCTATCTACCTACAAAAAATGACACTCTCTCTCTCTCTCTCTGTCTTCTCTCTCTTAACCACACTACACAAGGCTGACCTGCAGGCGGCCTTTTATAGTGTAGGGCGTGTACTAAACCCCCTGAGCCATAATTGGCCAAAGCTTTGGCCAATTATGGCTCTCTGTTTTTTGCAAGCTGTGATTGGCCAAGCATGCGGGTCATAGTGCATGCTTGGCCAATCATCAGACAGCAATGCACTGCAATGCCGCTGTGAATTATGGGCCGTGACATGCCACTCGAACTTGGCGCAAACGGCCCAAAACGTTCGACTCGAATACAAAGCTCATCCCTAGTCAAGACAGCCTGCAATGCCAGGCTGTCGGAAGTGCCCAGAGCAGCCGTGGGTTCTAACCCAGGCTTAGTCAGGGCAGTGAGATCCCCAATTGCAGTCTCAGCTGATTCTGTTCAAGGTCCTATGGTAACTAATGTACAAGATGCCAATATCGCTGGTGAGTCTTATCAAATTAACCTTTCATCATCTTCATCCTCTACTCTGTTACATTTAATTTCTAGCTTATCTCCTATTGCATCTCACAAACCAGTGTTAGAGAAAAATGATGTGGCGGCTTCTGAATGGGCAGGTAGTTCTGGGGTCACTGGGCCCGGGCAGGTTAATTTACAATTTGGACCTTCACCTCCTTTTCAGGTGCTGTCTTAGAACAATTCTACATTGCATAAAGTGCCTAAGAGCTGTGGGAAAGATGCTGTGCCCTGTACATTGTCCCCATTGGGTTTTCATCTGTCCACCAGCACAAAGGAAAATATTTGGCGTGGTGAATTTGTAGATATCCTATGATTACTTTCTTCACAAAAAGAATACTATTCTTGTCTGGAAAAAGATAAAAGCGAAAATGATAAGAAAAGACCAGTTGCTAGGACATTTAATAATTGGCTTCAAGCATTCTCTATTTATGCTAGCATTACATGCAAAAAATTTCCAGAGCGGAGCTCGGGACTTTTCCAGCATGCAGATATTATCTTAGAGGCTTATAGAAATTTTGGGGGTTTATCGTGGTATTTCTGCAATTAATCTTTTAGGCCCCTTTCACACTGAGGCGGGAGGTGCGCTGACGGTATAGCGCCACTATTTTTAGCGGCGCTATACCGTCGGAATTGACACAGAAATTGCGGTGGTATTCGGCCGCTAGCAGTGCCGGTGGTAATACTGCAGTGTCCCATTGTTTTCAATGGGAGGGAGTAGTGGAGGAGCGGTAAACACACCGCCAGCGCATCGCCTCAGTGTGAAAGCCCTTGGGCTTTCACATTGAGACTACAGGGCAGGAGTTTTTTAGGTGGTATTTAGGCGCTATTTTTAGCACTAAACCGCCTGAAAAACTCCTCAGTGTGAAAGGGGTCTTAGACAAAAAATGGCTGTACATCCCTCTATTCAGTGGGGTAATACAAATATAGGGCTTTGGTTAAATTTATTTGTCCCTCAGAAACCAATGGTGCCTCGTTTGAACAACACATTGGGGTTGATTTACTAAGCCTTTGCGCCATGAATCATGCGCAACGGCCGTTATGGCATTTACTAAAGGAATGCGCCGGCAATGCAGCGCAATTCCGAATTTACTATAATGCCGAATGCGCCCAGGAGGGGGCACACGGTGTGGTCCATAGTGGCGCACGGCATCTAGAAATTTAAATAAAAAGTGTTTGGGGGTGAGTTTATTATGGGGGGATGTGGGATGATGTGGGGAAGTGTAGTGACATGTGTTGTGTAACTTATACGGCCTGAATAGAAAGTGAAAGTGACTTTTGCAAAAAACAGCTGCTGCGTCTGCTAGTACATTTAAACCTGCGGGAGGTTTATTTGTGTACTGCGCATGCGTGAACGGCATATTCGGCCATTCAGGTGCGTCTCTTCACTACGCCGGCAAAATATTGGTAAATATCAAGTGGTGTAGCTGCCTTTGCGTGGTTTGAAGAGGAGCACCTGAATGGCAGAATCTTTTTTAAGTTACGCTGATCATGAAGGGGAACTCCGCGCCAAATTTGAAAAAAAAAATGACGTGGGTTCCCCTTCAGGAACATACCAGGCCCTTAGGTTTGGTATGGATTGTAAGGGGGAACACATACGCCGAAAGAACGGCGTGGGGGTTCCCCCAAAATCCATACCAAACCCTCATTCGAGCATGCCGCTTGGCCGGTCAGGAATGGGGGTGGGGACGAGCGAGCGCCCCCAACTCCTGAGCCATACCAGGCCGCATGCCCTCAACATGGGGGGGTGGGTGCCCTCCACCCCAAAGCACCCTTGTCCCCATGTTGATGGGGACAAGGGCCTCTTCCCGACAACCCTGGCTGTTGGTTGTCGGGGTCTGCGGGCGGGGGGCTTATCGGAATCTGGGAGCCCCCTTTAATAAGGTGTCCCCCAGATACCGGCCCCCCACCCTATGTGAATGAGTATGGGGTACATCGTACCCCTACCCATTCACCTGAGGGAAAAATGTTAAGTTCAAAAAACACAATATACAGATTTTTTAAGTAATTTATTAGTCAGCTGGGGGGGTCTTCTGCCGGGCCCCCCTTTCTTCTTTAAGCTCTTTTACAAGGTGGGGGTGGGCCCGGTCTTTTCTGCCGTTTTCTGCCGGGGGGAGCCGATGTCTTCTGCCGGGGGCCCCCTCCCCCTTTCTTCTTTAAGCTCTTTTTCAGGGGGGGTAGACCCGGACGTCACCGCTGTCTTCTGCAGGGGAGGGAGCCGGACTTTACAGCTGTCTTCTGCCGGGGGGGGGGGGGGGGGGACACCGGACTCATTCACATAGGGTGGGGGGGGCGGTATCTGGGGGCCACCTTATTAAAGGGGGCTCCCAGATTCCGATAAGCCCCCCGCCCGCAGACCCCGACATCCAACAGCCAGGGTTTTTGGGAAGAGTCCCTTGTCCCAATCAACATGGGGACCTAGGGTGCTTTGGGGTGGGGGGTGCAGTGCCCCCCTGCCCCAAAGCACCGACCCCCCCATGTTGAGGGCATGCGGCCTGGTACAGCTCAGGAGGGGGCGCTTGCTCGTCCCCACCCCCATTCCTGACTGGCCAGGCGGCGTGCTCGGATAAGGGTTTTTGGGGGCACCCCCACGCCGTTTTTTCGGCGTAGGTGTTCCCCCTTACAATCCATACCAAACCTAAGGGCCTGGTATGCTCCTGAAGGGGAATCCTCAGCTGGTTCAGCAGGAACTGCCTGAGATTTGAACCATTAATCAGCAGATTCTCTTATGATTACCACTAGTGGTTGCTGTATAGCCACTAGTGATAATCACTGTTTGTCGGGAGAATACAATTGCTGGGCAGGAGGGCTATTCCCCTGTCAGCACAGTCTGTGTTGATGGGGGAATCATGCAAGTTTCTTTCCTGCAATCTGTGGATGCAGGAAAGAAATTTGCACCGTATATTACCTGCCTAACTGAAAGTGAAAGTTAAATTGTGAATGTCTTGAAAGAACAGGAGAGGGGGAGGGAGACAGATGGCGGAGAGAACGGATGGAGATAATGCAGTTCAGTGATTACAGTGTACTGCCGTCTGCAGTGCACGCACTTACCCACGGTCCAGGCTAGAATCTCAAGCATCATTCACGCACAGCCAGGAATGCTGCTGATTTTCATATTTCCCGCCCACACATCCCCTCTCTTCAGATACAGCACGCCGGGATAGTGTGAGTGGGACTGGAAGGAGGAGCTGTATTCCTCCCTGCTCGTACGTGAGGAGAGTGAGGGGGTGGCTGGACTCGCTGGGCTGCGAAAGAGTGTCATAGACTGACACTCGGCTCAGCTTGCAGTCACCACTCTCGGAATTTACAGGCTGGTTCTCCTGTCCTAAGGATGGGAGAAATCAGTCTGTTTTTTCAGTTACTGAGATGAAGACTTGCCCCCCCCCCCACAGTGCTCATGGAGTCCTTCCTGCAACTCATTCTTCTTCGTGCCAATGAGGATGCAGGGGAAGGAGCAGATTGGGCGGCTGTGGTTGTGTGAGCGCTCGCATTATGCAGTGTCAGCGAGAAGAGGGAGGGGCTGACTGGGGATGCTCTCCCTCTCAAGAGAGACTGTGTTACTCCAGCGGCGGCCCGAGCAAAATACAAAAAATGCAAAAAAATTAAAAAACAATTATGGCGGGGCACAGCATAATGTTGGGGGGGGTCAGGGCCCCCTCTGCCCCCCCATAGGGACACCATTGCCTGCACCTCTGTACCTCTGCTGCTGCCTGATATCTGACCCGGCCTGTCTGACTATGCCTGTGTTGGTCCTATCTGTTCCTGGTTCTGATCCAGTCTGCTGAGCCGCTCCCATCTGCTGAGCTCTTCCTGATCCATTCTGCTGAACTGTTCCTGTCTGGTCAACTGTTCCTGTCTGGTCAACTGTTCCTGTCTGGTCAACTGTTCCTGTCTGCTCAACTGTTCCTGTCTGCTCAACTGTTCCTGTCTGCTCAACTGTTCCTGTCTGCTCAACTGCTCAACTGTTCCTGTCTGCTGAGCTATCCCTGATCCAGTCTGCTGAACTGATCCAGTCTGCTGAGCTGTTGCTGTCTGCTAAGCTATTCCTGGTCCAGTCTGCTGAACTGATCTAGTCTGCTGAGCTGTTCCTGTATCCCATTTCCTGCGAGGAAGTATCCAGGCATCTGATCCATCACTTCCTCTGTCGATCCTGCCAGGCTCCCGTGCCACTCCTTCTCCTGTGCCTTCTGTTACATTACCAGGGGCCACGAGTGGGAGCCATAAGGGAGGCCTTCCTCTGCAATTTGGGCTCGCCACCATCAGGTACATGCAGGCCCGGACTGGCCATAGGGCATACCGGGCATATGCCCGGTGGGCCGGGGCGGCCCGCGGGCCGGTAGTGGCCCGCGAATGGCCCTTGGCGGCCCGCGGGCCGATCGCGGCCCGCGAACGGCCCTCGGCGGCCCGCATGTCACTTCTACCCAGAGGTGTACCAAGGCCCTTGGGGCGGACTGGGCTGGGTTGCAAGAATGCATTTGCCCCCTGGGCTGCTCTAATGTCCTGCAAAAAGGCCACTGAGCTGGCCGAGTGCGCCACCTGCCACAAGTTGTGGATTGTCCACTGGCCACGTCACCTGCCATGTCACCTGGCCACGTCACCTGCCACAAGTTGTGGATTGTCCACTTGCCATGTCACCTGGCCACGTCACCTGCCACGTCACCTGGCCACATCACCTGCCACGTCACCTGGCCACATCACCTGCCACAAGTTGTGGATTGTCCACTGGCCACGTCACCTGCCACGTCAACTGGCCATGTCACCTGCCACAAGTTGTGGATTGTCCACTTGCCACGTCACCTGACCACGACACCTGCCACAAGTTGTGGATTGTCCATTTGCCACGTCACCTGCCACAAGTGGATTATGCACTTGCCAAATCACCTGGCCACGTCACCTGCCACAAGTTGTGGATTGTCCACTGGCCACGTCACCTGCCATGTCACCTGGCCACGTTACCTGCCACAAGTTGTGGATTGTCCACTTGCCATGTCACCTGGCCACGTCACCTGCCACGTCACCTGGCCACATCACCTGCCACGTCACCTGGCCACGTCACCTGCCACAAGTTGTGGATTATCCACTGGCCACATCACCTGCCACGTCAACTGGCCACATCAATTTTCCACAAGTTGTGGATTGTCCACTGGCCACGTGACCTGGCCACGTCACCTGCCACATCACCTGGCCACGTCACCTACCACAAGTTGTGGATTTTCCACTTGCCACGTCACCTGCCACAAGTTGTGTATTGTCCACTGGCCACGTCACCTGCCACAAGTTGTGGATTGTCCACTTGCCATGTCACCTGCCACGTCACCTGCCACATCACCTGGCCACGTCACCTGCCACAAGTTGTGGAATGTCCACTGGCCACGTCACCTGCCACGTCAACTGGCCACGTCACCTGCCACAAGTTGTGGATTGTCCACTTGAAACGTCACCTGCCTCAAGTTGTGTATTGTCCACTTGCCACGTCATCTGCCATGTCACCTGGCCACGCCACCTGCCACAAGTTGTGGATTGTCCACTGGCCACGTCACCTGCCACAAGTTGTGGATTGTCCACTTGCCACATCACCTGCCACGTCAACTGGCCACGTCACCTGCCACAAGTTGTGGATTGTCCACTTGAAACGTCACCTGCCTCAAGTTGTGTATTGTCCACTTGCCACGTCACCTGCCATGTCACCTGGCCACGCCACCTGCCACAAGTTGTGGATTGTCCACTGGCCACGTCACCTGGCCATGTCACCTGCCACAAGTTGTGGATTGTCCACTTGCCACGTCACCTGGCCACGTCACCTGCCACAAGTTGTGGATTGTCCACTTGTCACGTCACCTGCCACAAGTGGATTATGCACTTGCCAAATCACCTGGCCACGTCACCTGCCACAAGTTGTGGATTGTCCACTGGCCACATCACCTGGCCACGTCACCTGCCATGTCACCTGGCCACGTTACCTGCCACAAGTTGTGGATTGTCCACTTGCCATGTCACCTGGCCACGTCACCTGCCACGTCACCTGGCCACATCACCTGCCACGTCACCTGGCCACATCACCTGCCACAAGTTGTGGATTATCCACTGGCCACGTCACCTGCCACGTCAACTGGCCACGTCAATTGCCACAAGTTGTGGATTGTCCACTGGCCACGTGACCTGGCCACGTCACCTGCCACATCACCTGGCCACGTCACCTACCACAAGTTGTGGATTTTCCACTTGCCACGTCACCTGCTTCAAGTTGTGTATTGTCCACTTGCCATGTCATCTGCCATGTCACCTGGCCACGCCACCTGCCACAAGTTGTGGGTTGTCCACTGGCCACGTCACCTGGCCACGTCACCTGCCACAAGTTGTGGATTGTCCACTTGCCATGTCACCTGGCCACGTCACCTGCCACGTCACCTGGCCACATCACCTGCCACATCACCTGGCCACGTCACCTGCCACAAGTTGTGGATTGTCCACTTGCCACGTCACCTGCCTCAAGTTGTGTATTGTCCACTTGCCATGTCACCTGGCCACGTCACCTGCCACGTCACCTGGCCACGTCACCTGCCACATCACCTGGCCACGTCACCTGCCACAAGTTGTGGAATGTCCACTGGCCACGTCACCTGCCACGTCAACTGGCCACGTCACCTGCCACAAGTTGTGGATTGTCCACTTGCCACGTCACCTGCCTCAAGTTGTGTATTGTCCACTTGCCACGTCATCTGCCACATCAACTGGTCATGTCACCTGCCACAAGTTGTGGATTGTCCACTTGCCACGTCACCTGACCACGACACCTGCCACAAGTTGTGGATTGTCCACTTGTCACGTCACCTGCCACAAGTGGATTATCCACTTGCCAAATCACCTGGCCACGTCACCTGCCACAAGTTGTGGATTGTCCACTGGCCACGTCCCCCTCTCTGCATATTAAGTGTTATATTACAGCAGCCTGTGACAGTTTCTTGCCCTCCTAGATGTTATGATGTGGGTTCACACTGGCAAGCTGCAGTTTAGCTGCAGTTCTGGCATGTTACCCTCCAGTCCCATAGACTTCTATTAGGTTGTACATTTTTGCTGCATGTCCTGAAAGTGCACAAAAAGTCCTGCATCTGTGGTGCAATTCCAAAAAATGCAGCAAAAACGCACAATTTCTAATTAGAAGTCTGAGGGACTGGGGCTATGGAAAACCTCCACAGTGGCGGCCTGTCCATTAAGGGCACACAGGCACTGCCCCCTCCATTATGCCACCCCCATATGTAAAATGGATAGATTCATGCCTGACCGGCCACTAAGATGGGGTAAGTGTCGGTCAGACAGCGAGTGGGTGGAGGGTGTGTCACAGTGGCTGCATTTGATGGGACAAAGTGGCTGCATTTGATGGGACAAAGTGGCTGCATTTGATGGGGCACAGTGGCTGCATTTGATGGGGCACATTGGCTGCATTTGATGGGACAAAGTGGCTGCATTTGATGGGACAAAGTAGCTGCATTTGATGGGGCACAGTGGCTGCATTTGATGGGGCACAGTGGCTGCATTTGATGGGACACAGTGGCTGCATTTGATGGGGCACAGTGGCTGCATTTGATGGGGCACAGTGGCTGCATTTGATGGGGCACAGTGGCTGCATTTGATGGGGCACAGTGGCTGCATTTGATGGGGCACAGTGGCTGCATTTGATGGGACAAAGTGGCTGCATTTGATGGGGCACAGTGGCTGCATTTGATGGGGCACAGTGGCTGCATTTGATGGGGCACAGTGGCTGCATTTGATGGGGCACAGTGGCTGCATTTGATGGGGCAGAGTGGCTGCATTTGATGGGGCACAGTGGCTGCATTTGATGGGACAAAGTGGCTGCATTTGATGGGGCACAGTGGCTGCATTTGATGGGACAAAGTGGCTGCATTTGATGGGACACAGTGACTGCATTTGATGGGGCACAGTGGCTGCATTTGATGGGACAAAGTGGCTGCATTTGATGGGGCACAGTGGCTGCATTTGATGGGACACAGTGGCTGCATTTGATGGGGCACAGTGGCTGCATTTGATGGGGCACAGTGGCTGCATTTGATGGGGCACAGTGGCTGCATTTGATGGGGCACAGTGGCTGCATTTGATGGGACAAAGTGGCTGCATTTGATGGGGCACAGTGGCTGCATTTGATGGGACAAAGTGGCTGCATTTGATGGGACAAAGTGACTGCATTTGATGGGGCACAGTGGCTGCATTTGATGGGACAAAGTGGCTACATTTGATGGGGCACAGTGGCTGCATTTGATGGGGCACAGTGGCTGCATTTGATGGGGCACAGTGGCTGCATTTGATGGGACAAAGTGGCTGCATTTGATGGGGCACAGTGGCTGCATTTGATGGGGCACAGTGGCTGCATTTGATGGGGCACAGTGGCTGCATTTGATGCGGCACAACAGCTGCATTTGATGGGACAAAGTGGCTGCATTTGATGGGCACAGTGGCTGCATTTAATGGGGCACAGTGGCTGCATATAATGGGGCACAGTGGCTGCATTTGATGGGGCACAATGGCTGCATTTGATGGGGCACAGTGGCTGCATATAATGGGGCACAGTGGCTGCATTTGATGTTTTTGTTCAGTTTGATTGCTTCCCCCCAAAAAAATGTTGAGCACCAGTGTGAGCCAAAAGGCTTGCACTCACAAATACTCCACTGAAAAGTTATCAATTCTCATGTCACTTTTCAGAGGCATTTGACAGACAGTAAGGAGGTGATGCCTAATTTCCTCCCTGCCTGTTTTAACCTCAGCCAGTCCCTCCAGATATTTCACTTTGTACTCCACCTTATTTCCATTACTCTCTATAGGTATTAGATGTTCTCTCACCTTATTCTTTGCACATCTAATACATATTGAGAGTTCTGGAAATAAGGTGGAGTTCAAAGTGAATTTCTAAACCTAAGTTGAGAACCCCTTTCAGAAGATTTGAGGATATTATTAAACTCAGAGACTGGTGGACTTAGGCCATCATAGATTGAAAATCTGCCAGTTCAGCAGAAATTTCAACCTTTCAATGTGCAGACTGGTTATACAGACTCCGATCTATCAACTGACTTCAATACAACAATGGGAAATGTCCAACGATTTCTCTCTGTTCCAGCAATGTGGAGTGATTTCTCTCTCTGTGCCACAAATGTGGAGCAGTCTCTCTCTCTGTGCGGGCATCCCATCATTAACCCCCGCCGCGTATACCCCCCCCCCCCCGGGCTGCTCAGTCTAAAATGCCCGGGCCTATTTTTTGTCCCAGTCCGGGCCTGGGTACATGACAGTGTCTGTGGAGTGATTCCCACATGATTAATGAGATCTACATGGATTTAAATGTTTGTTTTCCTAGCCCCTTTCCCACCCTGGCATTTCTTTAACTGGTTCTTTACGTGCAGGGGAATGAATGATCAATCATGTGAGCACTACCTGTCACTGTGGTCACACGATCAGATTGCTGTTAATACTAGAGACAGTGATGCTCAGTCACTGTACTGGGAGCACACTCAGCACTGTGTGGGCATTAAAGCACACCAGGGGTGCCTGGGTGCTGCCCCCCCCTTGCCACCCCCTTTATGCAGTGAATAGATTTATGCATAGCATGAATCTGCAGCAACCCCCTATTTACGTGTCTGGCCCCTTTCAGGGCAACGGGCGCATGAATTACAGCAGCCAGTTTTTTTTTTAAGCACCCGATTCGTGCCAGAGACTATAATAGTCTTCAGAATAGGGTGGACTCAGATTGCAGAAGATGTGACCAGGGCCCACCCAGGTGTGTTGAAACAGCAAATTAATATAATAACCAGTTTCCCGATCCTATTGGATGCCTAGCGCCAAGAGGAGCAGAGAGGAGAGGACACCAGAGCATCACAAACCCCACCGGCCACCACACATGCATTACATGGTTGGTGAGAGGTTAAGGACTTTTAAACCTGTGATATCCTTATTGGGGTAAAGAGTTTTTTTTCTTTTTTAGGCACCTCTTTTAAAAGGGGGCTTTTGGATTCCAATTAGCCCCTATGTCCATTGGGCAGGATGTGGGTTTAGAAGCCCTTGTCCTCATCAACATGCAAACATTTGCTAGAGAAGTCAGGCAAGGTACACTCAAACTTATGGCCTTGTATGGTTCCCCTTTTCCTGGCCAGCTGTGCTACATGCTTGAATAAGACTCTGGTATGGATTTTTAGGGAACTGCCCCCCCCCCCCTATGTGGGTTCCCCATTACATGCATACCAGAACCTCAGGTTTTTTTCTGGGGCAAGAAAATAAGTGTCTGGTATGTATTTGGTGCATTACACCCTTCTCTATCTGATCGAATGAGAAAAAAAATACATAAAAAATGTGCAGCAAAGAAATGGGACACTATATACATTAACAAGTTTATTACATATGTGATTTATGCTTACAGTGACTTGCATTTTTTTGGTCATTGAAATCTTTTTCCATAGTAAATATAAAATGCAGTACTTCCAGCTAACCTTCTACAGATTTTATAAATCAAATGCTTTCTAGTTGTCAGGGCCACAAAGGCTCATCATAATGGTTTCATAGACTTCTTTCAGTTTTTGTTCCTGTAAATGTAAAGATTGTGTATTAATTATGTGTATTAACAGTAAAATTCAATAGATAAACCACAATTTTACATATCAATATATATTGGATTATAAGATCAATAAATTGTTCACTGCCAGTGTTTTCTAGGTGAACATGGGAGATGAACAGGGATAAATGAATGCAGAACCAATCTATATATATAAAACTCAGTGTGTGTATGTATGTATGTTCCAGCATCACGTCCAAATGGCTAAAGATATTAACATGAAACTTGGCACACATGTTACTTACAGTATATGTCAGCAACAAACATAGGATAGGTGGTTTAACCCTTACCCACCCCCATTTGCCATGGTCGGGGTTTTCCTTTAAATTCCCATTCAACTCTATGGGAAATACATGTTACTTCATAACTTTCAAACGGCTGTAGATATTTCGATAACACTTGGTCACATGTTACTTATATGTCCACTTAAACTATAGGATAGTTAATTTATCCCTTAACTACCCCCATTTGTGAGGGTCGGGGTTTTTGTTTAAAGTCCCATGCAAATCAATGGGAAATGTATGTTCCCACATAACTTCTGTACGCCTGGAGATATTTCCATAATACCTGGTACACATATTACTTATATGCCAAATAAAAATATTTGACAGTTAAATTAACCCTTACCTACACCCTTATATAAAAGATGGGTATATTTATATTACTATTATTTTCCTCCCCAAAAGGTTAAGATAGGAAGACCGGGCAACGCCGGGTATTCAGCTAGTAGGTCATAAAGAAGGCTCTTGGATTCCCCAGGGTCTTGTCTATACTCAAGCTGTGATAAAAATAATTCTGTGGGTTTCAGGGAAATTTCTCATTTGGGCTGAACTGTCCTCATACAGTACTACTGTATGAGGACAGTTCAGCCCAAATGAAAAATTTCTACCTGTGGGTGAGTCATACTGGCCCCAAAACTATGAGGACTATTCAATATACTGATGGCAAAGATGTACCGATTTAGCGATCATCCTTGATGCTACCAAAACTATTTAGGAATGCCATGAGCAAATAGCTGCTCGAAGGCAGTGGGAAGATTTGCTCTTTGCAGAGAAGATGATAGGTTGGTTGGCATGAAGCCCGAGGCAGAAGCTTAAGCTCCAGTTTAAAGCCCCTGGATAAAATGTTCTAGACCCAAGCATCGGAGGCACCAATGCTTCAGCCTACAGTTTTGTATTAGGACAATCATGGATTTCTAAAGCTTTCAAATCATGTTTAAAAAAGGGCTCAATTATGGGTCCAAAATCTTACTAGAAGTGGCAAGTCAGGTCTGCAGCAGTTTCCAACACACTATTTTTCACTTCAGCTGGCAGTTAAATACACTCGGAGCAATAATGCCTCTGTAGTAATTCATGGAAGTTTCAGGAAGAGTATATGCAGAAAAGGGAGCACAGAGGCACAATCAGCGTTCTATAGATCAAAAGGTTGTGCAAGACCAACACTTTGTGGCCAGACGCCTGTGTTTATGTATATATTATATATAATATATATATATTGTGATAGTCCAGTTCCCTGTCCTGGTAATGGTCGCCTAGGACTCTCAAATAGGCAGGAATCTCCAATCCTGGGACCGGGTTTTGGAAACAGCCAAGAGTGTGGCTGGTTGATTGAGCAGGTGGGTCCTGGGCTTATAGTAGAATCAAGACCAGTGTTCTGGACTCCACACTCCCGAGGAGTCCAGGCAAGCAAGGGAGAAGCATGCAGGTCTGCATGGTATAGACAGAGGACCCAAAGCTGTGGGCTGAGCAGCACAGAAGCTGAGAGAAGGTACAGTGATTTGTACAAGTACTTAGGTACGTGGCCAAGAGGGCTGAAGTGTAAGCCTAGGGGGCTGTATTTCTGAAGAGAGCCAGTTGGCTTGGCATTTTCGTTTGACCAGTTCTTTATTGCTGTAGAAACTTGAAACCCCCTGCGTGGGAAAGTCTGGATGGACGTTTTTCTTTCTTTTAATAAAAGTGGGTCAACAAACCCTTAAAAAGCACAACTGGCGTGGACTCTGCTGCTCACTGGTATGCTCTACCCAGATGCTAAATCACCCCAACATTACAATTGGTGGAGAATGCGGGCATGGACTGAAGATCCTTGCAAATACCAGTGAGCTATTGCCAGAAACTGCATAACCTGTGTGTGTGCAGGTGAGGAGAACCTGCAAGAGAAAGGTGATTAGCCTTAAAGAGACAGTGCTCTAATTTGTTGCTGAACTGTGCACATTTTTTTCGGAGTGATTGTGAGTATGGGGCGATCAAGACGCCTAAAAGAAGCAAGAATGGCTGAGATGATAGATGGAGCTCTGAGGCTGGAGGGGTTGTTACCGCCTGATCGAACCCCATACATGCCTGAACAGAGTTTTCCAAGGGAAAAGAGGGCTGCTGTTGTCCCTAGCAACCCTGGTGCAATGAGTGCACAGACAGCTAATGTGGAGCGTCCACCAGCGTTTGAATCTGCAGTGGATTGGTGTAAGCGACACCTGGCAGGATTGGACCAAGCTAAAGTGGAAGCGAAGCCAACCTTTGATAAAAAGAGAGATCTGCCAAATGTCCATGCCTGGGAGAGGGATGTTGTTGCCCCTGGCAACGCTGCTGCAGTTAAACCAGCAGCTGTTGTGAAAATTGTGAAAGTGACACAGCTTGAGACAGGGTCCAGCAGATGCAGTGTGGGAAACCCTGACAAGACAGGAAACCAAGTGCGCTGTTTGCGATGCAGCGAGTGGGGGCATGCAGTCTCCAAGTGCCCTTTGTCCCTGGCTCCAATGCAAAGTTACCTAGCAAAACAAAGGTCTGCAAATCCTGTGTTATGTGCCAGAAGAGAGGCTGACCAAAAGCCAGGACGGAGAGTGGTTGCCCATAGCAACACAGAGGAGGCCAGTCGGGCTGTCTGTGGACCATGGGGTGTGCTTGCCTGCAAGGGTCGTGACAAGTGGCTTCCGGAGAAGCCAATACAGCATGTTGGAGAGAACCAGCAAAGCTCTGCAGGGAGAGTGCGATCTCCCATGACAACAAGAGTGGAAGTTGTGCCTGGAGAGAGAAGCTGCAGGAGAGATTTGCCTCAACGTCCCCACAAAGAGCCCTGTGCGTTCTTGCCAGCTGGGAATTATCAGGAGAGAAACGCACAAGAGAAAAGTCGTCCTGTTCCATGTCTGGAATGTGGCCAGCTGGGGCACAAAATGTTGTCTTGCCCTAGATTCTGGGGTGCACCTGGAGATAATGATGCTGAGCCAGTTTCCTGTAAAAATATATTTGCCGTCACCCCTGGCAACAAGGAGGAGTTTTCTGTTGTGTCTGCAGGGGGTGCGATTTCATCCCATGGCCACCAGGGGGAGTTGGCCAGTAAATGTGTGGCTGAGGACTGTTTAAGACAACGTACTCAAATGAAGATGGTGACCCCAACTACTGCAGTGGGTAAGACTGTCTTTAATGAAATGATGTCTGGGACTGCTGATTGCAGGTATAAAAGAACTGGTTACGAGACTGTCCATGATGATGTGAGAGTGACTCCAGTTAGTGGGGCCACTAAATGTGTGCTTAAAGATTACTTCTCCCTACAAAGTGGGAATGCAGGGGTTAAAGTCCAAACAGAACCTGTATTGATGACTAAAAGTGTTGTGTCTAATGTCTGCCAGTCTCAAGTAGGCAGTGGGCTAGGACAGCCTGCACAAACTAAAAATGCTATAAGTGTTATGGTTAATGAAAAGTTTGCTGCTGTTGGGAAAATCCCAGGTTCTTTCAGAGCAAAAGCTGTTGTCACAAATGGGCCGTTGCCTGTAGCAACTGATGGTAAGACAGCACAGTTGTCCCCAGAAATCTCCAGGGAACTTCATGTATTGAAGTCGGAGGTTGCCATGGACAACTGGTATGTCACTCTGGTGGGACAGAATGGAACTGTACTGTGTAATGGTAATGTGTTAGTGCAAGCTGCTAGTACTAAGAATGTGCAGGTAAATGGTGGGTTAAAACAACATGTGAAAAATGCAAAGGTGTGTGAGGCTTATGAAGCGCCGCCCGAGCAAGGTGGTGGTGGTTGTGGTGTATTGCAACCTGTGGTGCTAGAACATGTGTTACCGAAGTCTGCCATGATTTGTAATTTGGGTAATGAATCTGCAACTAAACCCATCTGTTCTAATGTGTGTCCTTGGGCGGATGGATCAGGGCTAAGGAGCGCCGATGAATGGAGCACAGCTACAACAGATTGGGATAGTTGGGGTAAAAATCTAATGTCCCTGATAGATGAGGCTTTCATGCATAAAAGTAAGGTGGACAAAGTTTCTGCTGTGCCAGCAGGAGGGATGGCAGAACAGCTTATACCAGAGGGCGCGGTGGCTGCTGCAGGGGTTAACACTCGTGAGAAATATGGACCATATAAGGGCGAGCACACAGCAGACACTTTGTCCACAACCTACAAAAATGATGCTGACGTAGCGTATCAAAGTGATGTTGTCAATGGTAATGTGAAGCAGTTCATTAGTGCTGAACCTGAGAAGTTGGGTGTGAGTCAAGCACCTGGCAGCGCTCTGATAGAGCACCAGGCTGTGGTCGTCTCCAGCTGGGAGAAGGTTTCATTAAACCTTGCAACCTCTCGCGTCTCAGCAATTGAGTCTGTCTGCATTCCCAGTGTCAGGAAAGTCCCCAGGAAGGATTTCAATCCGAAGCCAAGGGTATGCTTTCTAACAAAAGTGTTAAAGGAGATGCTTACACTTTGGGATGTACAGCCAGTCTATACTGGGGTGTCTCCACCACAGTCAGACAGTCTGGTACTGCGGAGTACCATTAGGTGGACCCCTGAGTGGCAGGTGGTACAGCACAATGGAAGACAAGACAAAAATGGTTTATTTATGACTGTATTACTGGTGTTAAAAGTCGCCTCTAGGTATGCTGATGGGTTACTTCCTGTACAAGAGGTTTATGGGAGAGGCTTTGGCAAAAAGAAAGTGTCTGAGGTTTCACCACCTAACAGCCAGGTAGAAGGCATTTCTGCTGCTATGGTTCAAGATGGTACTGGTCAGTTGTCGGTGAAGGGCCTGTATGCTGTACCAGTGGTACTATCACATGAGATGGAAGGGCCAAATGTGGACCAGAAAGCAGCAGAAATCCTAACTGGGGCCCAACCGAAGATGGTTAAAGAGACTGGGGTCCCCAGTCCAATGTTTGGTTTAGGTGATAAACGGATAAGAAGTGCAGTAAAAATTGTATGTGGATCAGAAGAGAACTTGTCTCTTCAGGTGGATAAAAATACAGATGGTATCAGAACAGGTCAAGTGGTAGGACAGCTGCCTGCAGAGAGGGTGAACCCCGAGGAGGTGACGTCCTCTGAGGTTCCCGTGGGTGATGGCAACCCTCTGGTATGTGTGCCCTCTGCAGACTCTGCCCTAGCAAATACTGAAAAAAAAGGCATTGGTGACTTTTGCAACATTGAGAGGCGTAAAGTTGGTTTGAATATGTATATCAATGATGAACCAAATAATTTGTTAAAGGTACATGACAGTGTGGTGTCCAAAGGTATTGGGAAACCTGGGAACCTGAAGCGTGGAGGCAGAAGGGTTGGTAGAAAGACCAGGGGTGACCGGTTTAAATTTCAAAAGAGGAAGTGCTTATGGAACCCCAAAAGAAGAGGGAGAAGGCTGAGTGCAGGGAAATATAGCTGGTTAAGATCCAGGGTGGGACGTACCTGGAAGCGCACCCGGAAAAAAGGTTGGGCCTATGTGGCTGACAGCCAGCACAGAGGTGTCCCAACCATGATGATGGGTGCTGGTGTTCCTCCCTCTGGATCGAAACAAAGGGGGGGGGTATGTGATAGTCCAGTTCCCTGTCCTGGTAATGGTCGCCTAGGACTCTCAAATAGGCAGGAATCTCCAATCCTGGGACCGGGTTTTGGAAACAGCCAAGAGTCTGGCTGGTTGATTGAGCAGGTGGGTCCTGGGCTTATAGTAGAATCAAGACCAGTGTTCTGGACTCCACACTCCCGAGGAGTGCAGGCAAGCAAGGGAGAAGCATGCAGGTCTGCATGGTATAGACAGAGGACCCAAAGCTGTGGGCTGAGCAGCACAGAAGCTGAGAGAAGTTACAGTGATTTGTACAAGTACTTAGGTACGTGGCCAAGAGGGCTGAAGTGTAAGCCTAGGGGGCTGTATTTCTGAAGAGAGCCAGTTGGCTTGGCATTTTCATTTGACCAGTTCTTTATTGCTGTAGAAACTTGAAACCCCCTGCGTGGGAAAGTCTGGATGGACGTTTTTCTTTCTTTTAATAAAAGTGGGTCAACAAACCCTTAAAAAGCACAACTGGCGTGGACTCTGCTGCTCACTGGTATGCTCTACCCAGATGCTAAATCACCCCAACATTACAATATATATATATATATATATATATATATATTTTTTTTTTTTTTTTTGCACAGGATCCTAATGTTGAATAAGAACCTATACCAACCTTAATAGCCTGGCGCAGGGATTTTCCATACAGCTTCTTATAGAGATATTTGATCTCTTTTAGGTCAATTTCATTTCGAGATACCAGAAGCCTAATTAAGTCTTTAGGTCTGGTTCCAGGTCCCTAATATAAAAGAAAAACAAAACTGTAGACTATTTGAAAGGGATATTGCTAAAGAATGCCATAAACACATTGATTTACACCAAAGTTTATACTTTTTATATGCCAAGCAATATGAAAATGACTAGACAATCCTTTAAAGTGCCTCTCCCTATATTGCAATGCAACCTAAATAGATAGCAGGCATTAAATCCCTTTATCTACCATTTCTTCTTATCTAGTACCCCTGGGGACTCAAAACCCAGCAAGCTTTTTATGAAAAATCAAACTTATTCTTGGATCTCTTTAAAATCTGCATAACACACCTATCAAGCTTGACCTCACAGGGGGAAGTCAATGGCATGTTGAAGCCAGTTATAATTTGCATAATTTTTCTCCTTTAATGTGCACCAAGAGAAACCTGAACAGAGACATAGGCTGCCCGCTTCTGAAAATGCTAGTTACCTGGCCTTTATGTCCTTTGGCTTGCATAAAGTTAAAAACCCTGAGCAATAATGAATTCACAAGTTTTGAGTTGTTCTGTGTCAGTTATTTAGAAAGCCAGGCAACTAGCATTTTGAGAAGGACACCGCAGCAATGTTTTTCCAGAACACTTTACAGCGTCAGTAAACTCATCTACATCAGTATTGCCATTTAGGTTGGGAACACGACACCACCACAAATAAATAACTATTACAAGATAAATCCCTTATTTAGCTTTTTTTCGTGGAATGCAACCCATCTTCTCCACACTTCAGGGCCCTGGTCTGTAGGCTGGCTAAGAGCAGCAGGTGACCTGTTGGTGTTGCTGCCGTGCATGCCAGTCTTCTACCCAGACTGAAGAGCGTTTTGAAGAATTAGTGGTCATGTGTTTAAAAAAAAAAAAATGCAGAGAAGATCAGCCTGCAAAGTGTCGCCAGAGGGAATGAGGAAGCTACTGGTGGCAGGATCACCTGGTAGTTTTTATTTATTGAAATGGTATTACAGAAAAAGAAAATCACTAAAACATGCAACGTTTTGAAATCTCTAATAAAGACCTTCCTTTTGAGTTAACTGGCACTCTTAAACCTTTCCATAGGTATGGAAGGTGGGATCTTCACCTTGTCAGTGCTATAAAGCTAAAAAAAAAAAAAAAAAAATGTAGTGCATGGAGTACACGGTCTGCTAAACACATCCTGAAAGTATGCTTGAGGCCCTAAACTAAACCGGTGATAATCTTTGGTGCTATACATAAGGAGATCTGTACCTGCATTTGTTTACAATACTGTCATGGGCCTCTTTACACAAGGGGACCTTAATCAAAGGCCAAAATCACTGCTCCAAATATTTGTGTTGGGGGCTAGGGCCTACTCATACATCTGATGTGAACATGTGCATTGCCTTGCCATTCATTGTTAGTGGCGACACCACAAATGATGCACAAGGTTACAGGGCACCACAATACCCGATTATACCCAATCTTATATTCTATGTTGGAAAAAAAAGGTGCATGTCCATTTCTTGGGTTCTTTCTAACGTGTGCCCTAAAAACGCAACATAAGTGAACACTGGGGGGAAAAAAGGGAAAGGCCACTTAATGTTGGAGCACATTAGGACATCAGTGCTTGTTAATTTCTGGGATTCTAGCCTTTATTGTGAGCAGTAATAAAAAAATAAAAATAAAACATACCTTCATTGACAATTTGAATCTTTCAGCAAAATAAGTTGGTTTGCTTGATGCAACCTTTGCTGCAAAATGATACAATAGTTAAAAATCCATAAAAGTGTTACATTTTTTTTTTTATAAATTCTTTAGTTTACACAATTTTTCCTTTACACGCTTCTACATAGTCTTGATTCCGCCAGTACATTACACTTCATTAAATACATTTAATTATTTCCAAACTTAGTACACTCTTAATTTTCCCATTTTCCTCCCCCTCCAATCCCACTCCTCTCTCAAAAAAATAAAATAAGAATAAAACCCCTCTCTCTCCGTTCCGTCTCCCCCCCATCCCTCCTTCTCCATCAGTCTTTTTTTATTTTTATTTTTTTACCTACTCATTGGCCCTTGTGCCCTCCCTATATGCCATATATGGGGGTGTCATGATCGCTACTGTGCCAAACAGACAGCGAGGCGTGGTCGCGCCCCAGTTGGCTCTGGGTGGAATTGAACCCAGGGCCTCTCCGTTGTTGGTCCGGGTCTTTGCCTCTGAGCCACTGCTCAGCGATATTCTTCTTGCTGTCCGTCGGAGCCTGGTTCTGAACTCGTGCTACTTTGGACCAATCAGTGACCTGAGCGGCCTATTTAAGCCAGCCCCTTCCTCGCAAATTGCTGGTTCGTTGTCAGTGTTTGGAGTATTTGCTACTGGAAACCTTATCTATGGATATCCTGTTTTACCTGACCTTTGGCTTGCTCTCTGGATTGATGCTCTCCTCAACCCTGTGACCCCGGGTTGATCTTTGGACTATCTGACTTCTCAACCCCTTGACCTTGGCTTGTTCTCTGGATTATTCTTCAGCCTTCTGTTTGGACTATTTCCTGTTTGCTTCTGAACAGCCTCCAGTGAGCTTCGGCTATCCAGTTCCCGGTCCACCTTGGATTCCCTCCTGCCACTGGACCCGGTGCGTCCTTCCCTCTGTCTCAAACTCCAGCGGGTGGATCGCATCGAGTCGCAAAGGTGAGCCGCCCTTGGCATCTTGGCCTCGGTAAGTAACGTTCCTGACAGGGGGCCATGTCTTTCTGTACCTCTCATCTTGATCTTTCATTGTCAGAGTGAGATTCTCCATTTGTTGGATTTCTGCAATTCTTGCAAGCCATTGTGCTCTAGATGGAGGATTTTTACATTTCCACAGGACTGGGACACACGCCCTTGCTGCCACCAGCAAATGTCTCAATAAAGAGTTTTTATATTTTTCAACTGAAATTGGGATATCAAACAATAAATATTTGTCCGGGTTCTCTCCTAGTCTTATTCCTGTTATTAATTCTATATTTTCACCTACCATTTTCCAAAATTCTTGGATTTTCACACATTCCCAGAATATATATAGTATACAGTAGTTCCTTCTGCTTCCTTGCATCTCCAGCACTTTTCTGTTATTTGGGGATATATCCGATGTAGGACTTTTGGTGTTCTGTACCATCTGGTAAGGATTTTGTATCCCCCCTCCTGGTATCTGCTTGCCACTGATGCTTTATGATTATACCTCAGAATCCTATTTATCTGCTCCTGAGAAAATACTACGCCCAGATCCCTCTCCCAGTCCCTAAGAAAGGTGAGTTCCTGTGGGGCTTCTAATTCAGTTAATTTAGCGTAAAAATATGACAGAGTGTTTTATTGATTCTCCTTTCAGACACGTCTCTTCAAAACTTGTCAGTGATCTAACTTCAGTATACGTGTTAGATTGAGTTCTGATATAAGCATTTAATTGCATCTTCCTTAAGAAATCTAATTCTGATGCTATTTTATGTTCTATCTCATTGTTTGACATTAACTGATTATTCCTAGAAAAATGAACAATCCTACTGATGCCTCTCTGACGTATTGCTCTAAATCTAGAATCTATAAGGCCTGGCTGAAAAGCCGGTGTACCCAAAATTGGGGCCATCGGACTAGGGTACCTTGAAATATCTGTTTTTTTAAATATCTTTTTGATTGCTATTAGAGTGGCACCTATTGTCGGGTGTTTCCTCACTTGATATCTCTCCTTCTGGTATCCATACAAATCCCTCTAAGGGTATGTCTATTGCTGCCTGTTCTGTTTGAACCCACGGTTTCTTCTCGCCTGTCCCACACCACTCCACTACTCTACCTAAATGAGAGGCTTCATGGTATCTCACTGGATCCGGGACCCCAATCCCTCCTTTTTCTTTTGGAAGTGTTAAAATAGTTCTACGCACTCTTGCCGGTTTTCCTGCCCAGATAAACCTCAGGAACCTTGATCTCAAAACCTTCAGAAAATTGGGGGGAATCTTAATTGGTAATGTTTGTATGAGATATAGGAGCTTTGGCATCACATTCATCTTTACAATGTTTGTCCTTCCAAACCAGGTAAAAATTTCCCTGTCCCATCTCTGGAAATCCAGTTTAATCTGTCTCGTTATTGCTATATAGTTAAGCTCATATAATTTATTCAGATTCTTAGATACTTTTATCCCCAAGTAATTTATATGGGAATCATTCCATCTAAAGTCAAATTGTGGAGTAATCATCTGTAATACTCGCCTATTCATTTCAATCCCCATTGCCTCTGATTTCCCGTAATTCACTTTGAAATTGGAGATCCCTCCATACCCACGCAACTCCGCTAATAATGACGGTAAAGAAATAATAAGAGAAGTTATAAGAAAAAAAAAAATCGTCTGCGTACGCAGCAATTTTCTGTTCTTTTCCCTTGATGGGTAAGCCCTTAATGTTTGAATTAGCCCGTATTTTCCTCAAAAATGGCTCGATTATCAGAATAAAAATAGGCGAAAGTGGGCATCCTTGACGTGTGCCATTATAGATAGAAAATGGTTCCGAAACTCTCTCCCCTACCTTTACTCTAGCCTTAGGACTCAAGTATATTTCTGTAATCCACCTCATCATCCCCTCTCCCAGGCCTATATGTTGTAGAGTTGCTTTCAAAAACATTCCATCTACTCTGTCGAATGCTTTTTCCGCATCCGCGGAAACTAGTACCATTAGTCTGTGTTGTTTTTGAGCTAAATAGATCGCATTTACTACCCGCTGTGTGTTCTCTCTTCCCGGCGTAAATTCTACTTGATCTGGATGTATCAATTCTGAGATATGCTCTATTAGTCTCATAGCAAGAATCTTTGTAAATATTTTAAGATCTACATTAAGCAGGGAGATCGGGGCGGTAACTAGAACACTGAGAAGGGTCTTTTCCTTCTTTGGGGATCACTGTTATATGCGCTAAAAGAGTCTGTCGGCATATTTTTTCCCTTTGCATAGTGAATTGTAAGCCGCTATAAATCTTGGGGCCAGTCTCTCAGCAAACAGTCTGTAATATGACAGAGTATACCCATCCGGGCCTGGTGCCTTCCCCAATTTCAAATTAGTAAACTCATCTATACTAATTGGGGTGTCCAGTTCTCTTATAGCTTCTTCCGATATCTTTGGCATTTCTGATTCTCCAATATACCTCTTTTTTTTTTTAAATCAAAAGCAAGTTTATTGACAGAAAATAAATTACAATCACATATACAAACAGTCCAATGGCATTTGCAGCACAAGGGGAAGATAAAAAAGCTACAAGCACAAATAAAATAACATAAGAGTGACATTCTGACTAGGTGTACATACACAGTAGTGAAATGCTTCATGATGTTACAGGTAAGAGACAAGAAGGACAAACACTGTGTAATACTCTGCTGCCCGCGAACCAATGGATAATGTAAGTATGAAACTCGACTGTATTCCCTATTATTCCTAGTCGACAAATAATCAACAGATATGTCAATAAATCCAAAACAGAAACAATACAAAAACAAAGAAAAATATAACCGCTGTATCCCACCAGTAAGAAGTAGGATCCCAACCATCAAACATAGCAGCAGAAGAGGAGCCACCACCACAACACCCCCCACTTACTACCTCCAGCAACAATCATAGTACATTACCTACCCTGCACGCTCTCATAGGGAACATATCACATCTGCAGTAGCCTGTCTCTTACTAACTTTACAGGACCTAATCCCAGAGTTTCTAACCATGGTTGCCACATTGAATAACATTTCTTCAGAACATTACGGTGTTGGTATGTAAGCTTCTCACGTATTAACAGACTATTGACCGAGTCACCCATTGTCCGCCCGTCAGTACTCGGAGTAATCCAGAGCCTCGCAATTGCCTTGCGGGCAACATAGAGTAAACATAGAATAGCAACATGACCATTCAGTGATAGTGAGGGTAACTCCAAGGCACCAAGTAGGCACACAACCGGATCCTGCAGGCCTGGTAACTGGAACACTTGTGAGATAGTGTTGAGGACATATTTCCAATACCTGAAAAGTTTTGGGCACTTTCACATCATATGCAAGAGATCCCCAGTGTGAGCATTACATTTTGGGCATAGCAGTGAATCTCTAAGTCCCCATTTGTGAAGGCGGGCCGGGGTTCTATACACTCTATGTAGAAGATAGAGATGAGACAGCCTCTGCGATGCGGACACTGACACTAGAGGAGCTGAAGTCAGACATAGCTCCCAAGTGTCCCCATCTATGGGCCCCAGGTCACGTTCCCATCCTCTCCTACAGGGGAGCTTACTTGCGTCATGCGTGGAATTAAGTAGTCTAGCATATACCCTTGAGATCATACCCTTCATATCATCCATTGACAATACATCCTTCATCAAAGGGTGCACAATCTGCGCAAACGAAGACACTCTACCCTCACATTGTATTGCATGCCTTAATTGGAGATATTTATAAAATTGGGAATTATGTAGGGAAAACTCCTCTTTAATGTCCGTGAAAGATTTGAACACTGTACCAGAGTATAATTGTGCTATGTAATGAACCCCTGCTTCCTCCCAGGGGCCAAAACCCTTAAGTTTGAAAAGCTCCTTAAAATATTAATTCCTCCATAATGGAGTGAATGGACATACCCCTTTCATTTTAATGAGAGATCAGACGTATTTCCATAGGGTGTTCAATAGTCCAATAGTAGGTAGGGTATTCGTAAGGTGCGTAAAGCCTGCTTCCAAATGTGTCAGAACTGGAAGAGTTCGCAAGCACCAGCAGGGACCTAACTGGGTCAGACTCGTCCACCACCCCCCAATTACCTAACTGTTGAAGCTGAGAGGCTATAAAAAAATATCTGGCGTGAGGTACCGCCATACCACCCTGGTCCTTCGCCAATTGCAAAGAACGCAGACTGATACGTGCCGGTTTGTTACCCCAAATCAAGTCCCTGACCTGGGCATCTATTCGGGAGAACCATCTGTGCATTATCCAAATTGGAGCATTGTGAAAGATGTAAAGGAGTTGAGGGGCCCAAACCATCTTAATTAAGTTCACCCTCCCAGTAATTGAAAGTGGCAGTTTTCTCCAGGCAGAGCATTTCAGCCTAAATTTCTGAAGTAGCGGAGACATGTTCCGATCAAGGTATTGAGTAGGGTCCGGGGTCACCTGTATGCCTAAGTAACGGAATTCATCAACCACAGCAATATCTTTTGCACAGTCAGGCAAGGGTCCCAGCAAAGGATCTAGGGGCATAAGCACCGATTTATTCCAACTAATGCTGAAACCCGACAGCTGACCGAAGTCAGCTATCAGGCTCATCACATTTTGTAGGGACCCAACTGTGTCTCCCAGGTAAATCAGTGTGTCATCTGCGTATAGGGATACAACATCCTTCCGCGAACCCCTTTAAAATCCCATAATGTCCTATGACTCTCTAATATGTATGGCCAGAGGCTCCAGTGCGAGGGCAAACAGGGGCGACAACGGGCACCCCTGACGCGTGCCCCTAGCGAGTCGGAAGGACTCTGACATGTCGTTGTTAATGTGTAGTCTTGCCAATGGGGAATTATATAGCAGCTGAACCCATTTTAAAAAGGAGGGACCCACCCCAAACCTAGTCAGTACTTCCCACAGATAGGGCCATTTCACACTATCAAACGCTTTGGCTGCGTCCAAAGAGAGGACCGCCCTATTGCCCAAGTTGTCAGTAGGGACCTGCAGATTTAGAAATAGCCTACGTAAGTTTTGGGACGTAGATCTCGTGGGAATGAACCCGGATTGATCCTTATGTATCACTTTTTGAATACAACCAGCTAACCTATTCGCCAGAATCCTGGCTAGCAACTTAACATCGAATGTGAGAAGCGAAACTGGTCTGTACGAGTCAGGTGAAAGAGCGTCCTCACCGGGTTTCAACAGTACCACTATAAGGGCCTCATTCATAGAGGAAGGGAGAGTCCCATTCTCAAAAGCTTGATTGTAAACTTTTAGGAGGATCAGGGTAAGTTGTGTTGCATAATGCTTGTACACCCTGACGGTAATCCATCAGCCCCAGGTGCCCGCCCATTTTTTGCATGAGCCAATGCCTCCAATTAATTCCTCCTCCGTCAGGGGGGCATTAAGCAGGGCAGAGTCCGAAGTGGACAAGCATGGCATGGGGTATCTATCCAAGAATGTACAGATGCTGTCTCAGGTAGGCCTGACCTTAGATGAGTAAATATCCTGAAAAAACTGTTTAAATACATCAGTGATGGCTTTAGTAGAGTAACAAGGTGCCCCACGGGCATCAGTCACGGACACTATATGTGAAGACGACTACTGTGACCTAGCTAGTAGTGCTAACCTATGTCCCGTGTTTTCCCCTTCCTCAAAGTGGCTTTGTTGTAGAAAAAAGCGCTTGTTCTCAGCTAATTGCAAAGATAAGTCCCTAAGCATGGATTGAGCCGCAAGCCACAACCGTTTTGTGTCATCAGAGGGGTCAGCGGCATATCTGGCCTCTGAAGAACGTGCCTCCTCCAAAACTGACATCTCCCATTCTTTAGTAGAAGTTTTAATCTGGGAAATCACTCTAATAAACTGTCCCCTCAGGTATGCCTTAGCAGTCTCCCAAACCACATCTATAGTCGTGGAATCTATATTATGTCTGAAAAAAGTCATAAGGATTTCCGGTATCGGGTCAGGGTTCGATATAAGTGACAGCCAAAATGGATTAAGTTTCCAAAGTGTATTGCCCCTTGATGCCCCAAATCGAATATCTATCGACAATGGGGAGTGATCCGAGACCTGTCGGGGATGATATTGTGATGAGTCCAACAATAGTAGGAGACGGTCGTTCCCCAACCCCAAATCAATTCTGGATATTCCCCCCACTGAAGCAGACTGACATGAATACATCTTAGTATCTGGGTTACGTATCCTCCAAACATCTGTGAGGCCTAGTTCTAATAACAAGCGGGCAAATGGGGTAGGCCCACCACGCCTCTGCGCACCATCCCCCGTTCTGGCAGAGAGCCTGTCCTTAGCGTGGTCAAGATAATTGTTAAAATCCCAAAAGGCCAAGACCGGTATGCCCGGGAAACGGGCAATAAAGTCCGTTAATATTTTCAGGAGACTAGCCGAGAAGGGTGGAGGAATGTACAGCCCTGCCAGAATACATTTAGTCCCGTAAAGGGAACATAAAATAAAGACATAGCAACCCTCTTGATCAATTTTTACTTCTATTGCAGAAAACTGCCTAACAAGAAGGCTCACCCCCCTCGAGTACACCGAGAAAGTACGGAAAAATGGAAAGAAACTGCGCTAAAATATCAAAGAAAGAAGAGAGAAAAGAACCTGCAACGTAGTCACAGGGGCAGATTCATATACAATGGTGCAGATTTGCACCGGCGTGGTGCATCATTTTTAGACTACACCGGTCCAGCGCGGAGAGGCAGTTAGGTGATTCAAGAAACTTTTTTTGTCTACGATGCCCCAGCGGGGCGGATTTTAGACGGCGTAAGGCGGGGTAAGGCCAACTGGGAGTCACCCTATGCTAATGAAGTGCCGACCGTGGCGCAGGGGTCACGCCGGGGCGCATCTTAGACCGCACATGCTCAGTGACATCCAGGGGTAAATGCCCCAATCTGCACATGCTCAGAACTGCGCCCCGGCGTGATCCCTGAGCTACTCCGACCCACTACCAAAGCCCAGTCCATGAATCAGCCCAGACTTCCGCCCTGCAGGTGCAAATGTACTGAAGCTTTTTTTTTTCTAAGCTAGGTCGTTTGCATTGTGGTGGGGCAGTTATGGCTGATGAGGAATCCTCAGGTGGGCGGATGACCAATTTCAGCCCAGAGGAGAGGGCTGTAATTATTGAGGGCCTCTCCCAACATGGGGACCGCCACTATGGGCCACAGAGTGGCTGCCCCTGGCATGTTGGCACACAGATGTGTTGTCCAGCAAGTGTTGTTGCTCAGTTTGTTTGTAACGCTGCTGCTTTAGCTGCTCTCCAGCTGACCTCTGCAAGTTTGGTGCAAAGTTACCCCTGCTTTTATGAGGTGTAACTTTGCACCGGAAATTTCAGCTCCGCTCACCGGGAGTAGCCTGCGCCGGTCAAGCTTAAGTTGATGAATCGGCCCAAAAACCTCATTTGCATATTTAAAACAAAAAAACCATGGCCACGCCAGATCGGACCAGCGTAAATCTGCACCAACGCCGCGCCGGCGTGGAAAGGTTACACCGAGGCGATGAAGTCTATTTGGAGGCGTAATCTGGTTCTCTGGGTAAGGCGCAGCGATCCGCCGGCGCAAATCTGCACTTACGCCGTGCATCTACCAAAAAAACGGTGTAAGTGCTTTATGAATCTGGCCCAGAGTCTATTCACTCCGAGAGCTGCGATTACCATGTAAACAATAGATAGAACAGAAGAAAAAGATGTGAGAAGAATATAAATCGCGCTAACTCTAAAGCAGAAAACACTTGTTGAAAACACAAAATTATGAATTTACAAATAGGTGATATATGATGATATATATAGAACTCACTACTATATCAAAAACATTGGGGTTTGATGTCCACTAGGGTGCACTATACAGCAATCTCAAAAACCCTCCAGTAATAATGAAAAGTGATATAATGGTGACTAATACATTTCGATCAAGAAACATATATATATATATATATATATATATATATATATATATATATATATATATACACAATAACTGAAAATAAAATATAGTTAAAAATAGTTAAATAAAAATAATAATAAAAAAATTAGAAATTGTAACAATAAAAGTCCATAAATATTTAACAGATGAGATGTCAAACACCTGTGTATTTGTGCCACATTTCAGATTAGTTGAAAAGCGTGTCCAAAAGAAAACGGTGATGTATCCTCCACCAGACTATGGATTGGCTCCTTACCAGATTTCCACGATCCCTTATGACAGGGGATCATAAACAGCATGTATTAGGTAGTCACTCCCAGTCTCGCAGTTCAGACATATACGGTCCTAATGGGTCTCATTCACAAGTAATTTCACTGGCATCAATGCCCACCATGTAAAAATCACCTTGAATCTGATACAAAAAAATTGGGTTTTTGGGACTTTAAATGAGATGCGTTTTTAAACAAACAGTAGTATAAGTAAAATAGTAAACTTTTATAACCAGGCTCATACTTACCACCCAAACAGCAAGCCAAATTTAACTGTCTAACTGTATATGTTAAAAGCAGAGGATTGGTTGCACACATTTGCAGTCCTAACTAAACTTTTGGGGCCAGATTAACAAAGAGTTACGCCGGCGTATCAGTAGATACACTGACGTAACTCCAAATCTAAGCCCGTTGTATGTTTAAATGTATTCTCAAACTGAGATACACTTAAAAATGCCTAAGATACGACGCCCTGCGCCGTCGTATCTTAGGGTGCAATATTTACGCTGGCCGCTAGGTGGCGCGTCCATTGAGGTTGGCGTAGAATATGCTAATGAGTAGTCACGCCGATTCACGAACGTACGCTTGCCCGTCGCAGTAAAGATACGCCGTTTCCGTAAGCGATACGCGGCGTAAAGATAAACATGCCCCCTAGGTGGCGTATCCTATGTTAAGTATGGCCGTCGTTACCGCGTCGAAATTTTGAAATTTAACGTTGTTTGCGCAACTCGTCTGTGAATAGCCCTGGACGTCAATTACGTTCAGGTCGAAACCAATGACGTCCTTGCGACGTCATTTAGCGCAATGCACTTCGGGAAATTTTAGGGACGGCGCATGCGCATTAGGTTCGGCGCAGGAACGCGCCTAATTTAAATGCTCTACGCCCCCTACCCGGCTGATTTGAATTACGCGGGCTTACGCCGGGGGATTTACGCTAGGCCTCTGCAACTTTACAGGCAAGTGCTTTTTGAATCAAGCACATGCCCGTAAAACTTGCGGCGGCGTAACGTAAATGAGATACGTTACGCCGCCACAGATCTACGTGAATCTGGCCCACAAAGTCTCCTCAATGGAGGCATATAAAGATTGATGGGTAGATGGAGGACAGGTGACTAGGGGTGTGTCCCCCCTCCACCTGGCACAAATACACGGGTGTTTGACATCTCATCTGTTAAATATTTATGGACTTTTTTTGTCACAATTTCATTTTTTTTATTATTATTTTTATTTAACTATTTTTAACTATATTTTATTTTCAGTTATTATATATATATATATATATATATATATATATATATATATATATATATATATATATATATATATATATATATATATATATATATATATATATATATATATATATATATGTTTCTTGATCGAAATGTATTAGTCACCATTATATCACTTTTCATTATTACTGGAGGGTTTTTGAGATTGCTGTATAGTGCACCCTAGTGGACATCAAACCCCAATGTTTTTGATATAGTAGTGAGTTCTATATACATCATCATATATCACCTATTTGTAAATTCATAATTTTATGTTTTCAACAAGTGTTTTCTGCTTTAGAGGTAGCGCGATTTATAGTCTTCTCACACCGAGAAAGTAGCATGGTATTGATGACAAAACTGTCTCACAGCAAATTGAGGTGTAGAAGTCGGGGGAAGGTGAGTCTCCTGCAGACATAGGACATCCGCGTTCACCCGCTTGATCGTGCGGAGCACCACTAAAGCCTCGTACACACGATCAGTCCATCTAATGAGAACGGTCTGAAGGACCATTCTCATAGGTTACGTGCCTACACACCATCGGTTAAAAAAACGATCGTGTCAGAACGCGGTGACGTAAAACACAACGACGTGCTGAAAAAAAAACGAAATTCAATGCTTCCAAGCATGTGTCGACTTGATTCTGAGCATGAGTGGATTTTTAACCGATGGTTGTGCGTACCGACGATCGGTTTTGACCTATCGGTTAGCAATCCATTGGTTAAAATTTAAAGCAAGTTGAAAACGGTCCATCAGACCGTTAACCTATCGTGTGTACGAGGCCTAAGCGCTTGACAGGATTGATCAAACCCAGGACATTCCAGGACATAATTCTGGTTATCTTAGACATTTTTTCACATAAGAAACAAAAACAAGGATAACAGTAATAGACCCAAAGTGCTGTGAGTTATTGAAACAGAGTAGGCCCAATAAAAAGACATGACATGGAATAGGCAGGTAGAGCAGTCACGAGAGAGCCAGTGGCTCTAAGCAGCATTTGGGGCGTCAGTAGAGGTGATCCAATGATGGGGTATACAAAAAGGTAAGAAAACTAAAAACAAAAAGTAACAGGCCAACATGGCCAAACTAGTATGCCACAAGGCCACTGTGAGGTCTGGACCAGACCATCTTGGAGGCAACAGTGGAAGCGCACATAAGCGTCTTAACTTCTCAACAGCTAGAACAAGTAGCCCTGGTGTTAGAAAGAGGTCCATACATCAACAGTTTCTCCGCCTTGACAAGTTCTGCTTTTACCCCTTTAATGTCTGCAGTGAGGCCTGTTAGGGAAACGTTACATGTGTTTATTGCTGCCAATATGTCTCTGAGTGAGGGTTTACTGTCGGCGTTAGGGCTGGAAGGGGCATGAGACCTTGTGGAGCCACCTTCAGGAGTACTCACTGCGCTCCATGGGAACCCCGATCCGCCTGCATCCTCCATGGGGACCGTGTCATCGGCATCAGACGTGCCTCCGGATTGGTCTCCAGGCACTCCAGGCTGAGCAGTGAGGTCCACGGCCAGCGACATGGAGAAAAGTTTCTCCACTCCCTCTCTGTGTCTCTCCTTAACCGTGTGTTGGGCCAGGGCGCCATTTTGGGCCATGCTGTCTGCGGTCCAGGCTGCTTCTTTACGGCGGACATCTGGTGAGTATCGGGCCGCGAGAGGTATTGGGACACTCGGGGGACCTTCCAGAAGCCAGTGGGCAGTGAAAGCAGTTAAACTGGGCTGTAGATCAGCATAAGTTAGCGGAGATTCGGCGGAGAGAGCTGAAGGTGCGTCCGGCTACATCCGCTGCCTGGCCACGCCCCAATATACCTCCTTGACTCCTCCAGTTTCTTTTGAGCTTTTTCTAGGATAGGTTTACCTTCAAGTTGATATAAATTCTCATAATATTCTTTAAAGGCCTGTGCTGTTTTCAAAAGGAGTATTAACAATTCCATCTTTTTGTGTTTGTATTTGGTTAATCTGACTTTGCGTCTTTTTTTCCTTAAGAGCGCTTGCTAACATTTCCCATGGCTTGTTCCCAAATTCATAAAACATCAGTCTCCCTCTTGTTAATTTGGCTTTTGCTTTGTCAATAAGCAAGAGACTACCCCCTTAGTCTCTGCTTCCTTTGGGAACCCATGGATATGAGCAGACCTCTTATTACACATTTATGTGTTTCCCAGATACCAAAGGGTGATGTATCCCCTGTCTCATTGATTTAAAAAAAAATCTAATTCCTGTTTCAGTTTCTCCTCATATTCTTCCTCTTTAACCACTTAAGACCCGGACCAATATGCAGGTAAAAGACCAGGCCCCTTTTTGCGATTCAGCACTGCGTCACTTTAACTGACGATTGCGCAGTCGTGCGACGTGGCACCCAAAGAAAATTGGTGTCCTTTTTTCCCCACAAATACAGTAGAGCATTCTTTTTTCTTTTGGTGGTATTTGATCACCTCTGCGGTTTTAATTTTTTGCGCTATAAACAAAAATAGAGCGATAATTTTTAAGAAAATGCAATATTTTTTACTTTTTGCTATAATAAATATCCCCAAAAAATATATAAAAAAATATTTTTTCCCTCAGTTTAGGCTGATACAAATTCTTCTACATATTTTTGGTAAAAAAAAAAAACGCAATAAGCATTTATCGATTGGTTTGCGCAAAATTTATAGCGTTTACAAAATAGGGGATAGTTTTATTGTATTTTTATTAATATTTTTTTTTACTACTAATGGCTTCCTCCTATTTCAACCGTACAGCTTGTGGACGCGTGATCTGATATTGTGAAGAGTCCTATATCAGCTTTTTTCAAGGAGGTAATCATACTTTGAGATAACAACACATAGTCAATTCTGGTATATGTGTTATATTTCGCTGTAAATAACGTATAATCCCTGTCCCGTGCGTGAACAATTCTCCATCTATCTATCAATTGCAACTCTTGAAGGAGTTTTTTGCTTTTCTCAGTCTGACATATGATAGATGGTAAGCACCTTTCGAGGAGTCTCTCAGCGGATCTAAGGCTATATTTAGGTCACCCCCAATCACCAATGCTCCCTCCTTATGTTGTTGTACCCTCTGTAAGTATAACTCCAATGCATTTACTTGATCTGTATTTGGTAAATATATATTGACCAGTGTGACCTTCTGATAGCCTAGAGTTCCCTTTACTGTCAAAAGTCGCCCTTCGTCATCCATAATTACCCCAGCCTCTGTCCATGGTATCTGTTTGGAAATTACAATAGAAACCCCAGAGCTTTTTGAAGTTTGTGATGTGCTATGATACACTATTGGGAATCTATGATCTGTAAGTCTTGGGATCTTGTCCCTTTCCGTTTCTTGTAGGAAAATCACCTGGGCCTTAGATCTCCCTAGTTTCGTCATCAGTCTTACCCGTTTTTCTGGGATATTCAATCCTCTGATGTTATATGACATAAATGTTATCTCCGTCATTTCTATGCTTACTGATTATGGCAGCAGGGAAAGGAGAAGAATGGACCAGGATTCAAGGGGACAAGGGAGGGGAAGAGAATGGAGAAAATAAAAAAAAAGACCCACCCCCCCTCCCTCTCTAACCCCACCTCCTTTAAGTTAGGAATATGTCTAGATGCGATTCCGGATCTGCCCTATATCCCAAGGAGCAAAAAAAAACAAAAAAATCCAAAACCCCCCAACGCCTCAGACTTATCCTCCACCCAGAGGAAAGACGTTTATTTTGGTGGATGTGGTTGAGCAGAACAGAATCTGCACCAAGCGATCCAAAACCCTACACTTTAGTTTTCTATATGACCTATATCATAGTCTCTTCCTCCCCCTCATTGGTAAGCACACATGCAGTCAAAGTATGCAGAGTTTTCCCCAAACAGTTTTTAGCCTTGGATCAGCTGTTTTGTGCTTGGTGGCAATTAGACCAAGTTCACTTTTGATGCAGTTAAATACAAAGCGCACAAAATCTGCAATTCCAATCACCATATTTTTTTTTTTAAACACACACACACGACAATGCCATTGACCAATGTCACAGGTGTTTTGGGGAATTTCGAACACTGTCTCATATGCATTTAACCACACCAACAACCCTGAGTGGACATTGAACAGGGTCTCTTTACTCTGCATTTGAAGTGCAACGTTAGACTTGATAAACCACATTTTAAAAACCATGGCAAGAATTTGCAGTGAACCACAAAAAAAATAGGGGAAAAAATGCTGTAATATAAGAATGCTAAAATGTATATAATTTTTTTTGTAGGATTAGAGTAAGGTGTATGATTAACCAGTTATACCACTTAGGTGCTAATAATCAACTTCATATGTAGATTGAAACAGTCATTAATTGAACTGTGTATTAGGCTTAAATATGGGTGAGGAACAGCCAAACTCTGCTACTAAGGTAGGAGGTTGTGGAAGAGTTTCATGTCACAGGTAATACACCATGGCAAGACTGAGCACAGCAAGACAAGGAAGTTCTACCTTTAGCTGGGGTTTAATACTGCCTAAAACACCCAGGTTTACAATACATGTTTAAATCAAACAATGACACATCTATTGTCTACTCATACAGCATTTGTACATAAACATTTGTATCCAAATAATAGCAAATCACTTACCAAGGGATATCAGAGTGTTTTCAACGTCTCCCTTCATTTGAAGATCTGTAGCCTTGGCCATTTGATTTTTGTTGTTTGAAGCAAACCTGTTTAAAGCTAAAAGAAAACAGAAATTGTATGAGTGATATCTGCAGACTAAATACTGCACCAATATCACAATCATATGTAGTTGTTTACGAAAAGGTGATAACATGGGTAGTTATTGGCCAGAAGGGACCCAATAGTTTAAGGCCACATTTATTGCAGCAAAGGAAGAACTCAGGGTCAGATTCACATAGAAGAGCGGCGGCGTAACGTATCCTAGATACGTTACACCGCCGCAATTTTTCATCGCAAGTGCCTGATTTACCAAGCACTTGCGATGAAAACCTATGCCGGCGGCCTCCGGCGCAAGGCGGGCCAATTCAAATGGGCGTGTGCCATTTAAATTAGGCGCGCTCCCGCGCCGGACCTACCGCGAATGCTCCGTTTCTGAACTCCCGCCGTGCTTTGCGCGAAGTGACATCATTTTTTTGAACGGCGACGCGTGTAGCTTAATTCCGTATTCCCGGACGGCTTACGCAAACGACGTTATTTTTTAAATTTCGACGCGGGAACGACGGCCATACTTTACACAGCAATACGATTGCTGTGTAAAGTTAAGGCAGCAAAAAAAACTACTAACTTTGCGACGGGAAACTAGACTAGCGGCGACGTAGCGAACGCGAAAAACCGTCGGGGATCGCCGTAACTCCTAATTTGCATACCCGACGCTAGTTTACAACGCAAAATCCCCCCAGCGGTGGCAGCGGAATTGCATCTTAAGATCGCCGTTGTATCTCATTTGTGAATCTGGCCCTTAGACTCTGCTCAATGCATGTTGAATTTCCAACATTAAAAATGCAAAGTTCCATCTTCAAACTGTTACTAATACCATAACATTGATGGGCATCAACTCATCAAACTTTTCTCATCTACTTAGAGTTCATGTACCTGGAACATACATACATAGCTTTTTTAATCTCAGAAAATAGGTGCAGGAACTCAACCATGACCCCCCCTCCCCCCCCCCACACACACCCTCCAAACAGCATCAAATACTAGGTGTGGTCATATTTTACTAACAGTGGGAGGGTCTTAAAGGGGCATTAAATACCAGAAATTCATTATGTACAGAGTGCATGGGTGCGCTATGTGCAGAGTTCAGGGGCGCTCTGCATACAGACTGCAGAGTTCAGCCTTCTTTCACAGCTGTTTACCTCTCAAGGAGATTAGATATGTGGGAGCTGCTGAGAGACAAGCTGTCACTTGTAAACATAGAAGTCAGACTTCTGTGTTTACAAGTGCTAATGCTGAGCAGGGAGCAAAGGGCCTGAACCAGAGGTGGTTGAACTGAGTTCAACCAACTTCCAGCTGAAAAAGCCCTGTGTGTGTGTATGTATGCATACATCCCTCCCAACTTTTTGAGATGGGAACGAGGGACTCCTGTAAGCAAAAGTATGTAGGCATGGGACACGCCTCCTACCACGCCACTTTAAAGGAGAATTATACAAATAAATGGTTTGTTAAACCGCAAGTTCTTTTTTTTTTTTACCACTTGTAGTAATATGCACAGAATAGGGACCCCAGTATGACATGGGATCAAATATTTTAGCTTGAACTCACTAGTTAAAAGAGTTAACACATTTTCTGCATATTTCTGTGTAGTTAGTTTAACCCCCCTGGCGGTATTCCCGAGTCTGACTCGGGGTAAGATTTCTGTACCAAAAGCGGTATCCCCGAGCCAGACTCGGGATCGCCTCGCAGCAGCCACATACAAAGTTACTTACCTTGTCCCTGGATCCTGCGATGCCTCCCCGCTGTGTGAGCGAGCGGGTCCTCGCTCGATTCACACAGTGTCCCTGTGTGCCGCTGATCTTCGATCCCTGCGACGTTACGATGTACGGGGCGGAGATCGGCGCCAAATTCAAAAAAGTAAATAAACACACTACATACAGTATACTGGAATCTTATAGATTACAGTACTGTATGTAAAAAATACACACCCCTTTGTCCCTAGTGGTCTGCCCAGTGTCCTGCATGTACTTTTGTATAATAAAAACTGTTCTTTCTGCCTGCAAACTGTAGATTGTCCATAGCAACCAAAAGTGTTCCTTTATGTCAAAAGTGGTTTTAGAGCAGCTAGAAAACAGCGATAATAAATTATAATCACTTGCAGAATTGAGCGATAGCGATTTGTGGGGAAATTCGTCATAAAAAAATAAATAATGACAGCGACAATTCTGCAACTGAGCAAATTTCAGTGATTTTGAGTTGATTACATTATTGAATATTTTTTATTATAATTATATTATTATTTGTTATAATTATTATATTATAATTTATGATTTTGTTTTTCAAACTTTTTCATACCCGGCATGCCTACTAGACTCTTGTTTGGACAGATTTACGTGAGTTATTCCTAAGGATTACAGGCCTACAATGTAAAACACCAAATTTCCTTGCAAAATAATGGTACCGCTTTCAGCACCTAAAATCTGAAATAATCATACCGCCAGGGAGGTTAATTACTTTATATTCGCTTTTGAATCTTACAGATGCAGCAATTTAGAAATCAGATGAAAGGTTGAGCTGTGGGAAACACTTTTTGAATGATAAAAAGTGCATTTTATATACAGCTATTCAGATGAGACCAAAATTTGTGACAAATGATGACTAAAGAGGTACAGAGGGACATTGTTTCAAATCGGGGACAGTCCCTCAAAATCAGGGACAGTCGGTATGTGTTTTTCAATGACTTTGATCTGTATTGCCAGGACCCGACAATTCATGAATAGCCGTGAGTTTTAATGACTTTTTCCTTTAGAAATTTCATTTTGTGCCGGGACAGTTCTAAACACGGAAAACATGCGCTACTTTACAGGCATACTATACACACACCCCAGGTACAAAATTTTTAGGAATATTTCACTTTTATTGTTTGTGTCCCAGTACACAGCTCCGGCTGGCGGCATCACTCCCTGAGTTACTTCTGCGTATCACGGGCTCCGGCGCTGTGAACAGCCGGAGCCACAATGACGTCACTCCCGCACATGAGCCACCGGTAATGGCACACACGTGACACTGCTTCAGGGCCAATGCCGTTGACACATGCCGATACAGGTGATATCTCCTAAACGGTGCAGGTTTAAGAGATATCTGGGGTAGCTACAGGTAAGCTTTAATATAGGCTTACCTGTAGTGAAACACACACACACACAAAGTACTGTTTTCCTAAAACAGTCCATAGATGAGTCTTTTCTTTCAACCACACAAGTCATAAAACAATGATTAGCATTCCTGGCTATAGCCTGCACATTAAAACATCTGACAGGGTGACTGTACAGAAGTAAATTAGGAGATCGACTTCTATACAACCACAGTGCCCATACATGGATTGAAAAATTTGGCTGGTCACTGCTGAACTAACAAACTTTTGATCCATGTATGGCTGGCATTACACTTCATATGTCTCTCCATGCAGGTCTATTATTCAGTTTTCACAGATTGGCAATTACATCAAAATACATAGAACAGTTAGATGGAGCGCCTATAATCTGTATATGAAATACAATTCTAAAAATCTAGATAATTTCAGCAGTGCTAAGACCCTTTACCCAATGCTGAAGGGTAAAGATGAAAAGCCCCCTCTTATATGCCGGCTTAGAGGATCCTTTCCCCAGCAGTCAATAGGAAGATTATTTCAGTAGGGATTAATCACAAGAACTGAGGCTGTGCATGATGGGAGACCCCTGAGGCAGAGAGGAGCCATTTAAAATCAAGCATAAACCTATGAGAGGTCGCAGGCGGGGTGATCTTATATTATATATGTGAATACATGTGGGGAAATCCTTGGGTATTAAGAATATTGGGCAAGACCTGCATGAAAACCACATCTATAGGTTTACTGTGATTTTTTTTGGAATGGTGTTTGGTGAATTCTAATGTGTATATTTCACACATTTTATTTGGTGAATTTTCTTATTTGGTGCTGTACTACATGATTGTCTGATAATTATATTTAACTTTGCATATATTAAATATATATTTGGAATGTATTGTGACCTTTTTCTTGGTTTTTGATTTTTTTTTTGGGTGGATACATGCATCAGTTTAGCAGCTAAGCTTGTAGGTGGTTTCAGTATGCATTGCACATGCCATTCTATTTTCTTCCAATTTGTTTTTCGCACATTTGTGTTTTTCAGTAAATTCATTCATAGTTCTGATCCCTGAAGTCAGGACAGTTGCGAGTTACCGTTGTCCTCATTTCAGTTTTATACATTTATATGAATTGGAGTAAACATATTTAAAGCTATTCATAACAGATCTGGGCAGCACTCTTTATACAGGTGCACTGTCAGATCAGGACTTTTCTGGGTTTGTTTACTTACCCCCACCTGCAATTTCTGCTGCCATTGGGGAGTTGGGGGATAAAAAAAGAAAATGCAGGTGGGGGGAGGGGGGGGAGTGTAAGAAAACCGCACAATCCGACAAAACTTTTATAGAAGCTGTCAGCTGTGTGTACAGACACCGACAGGAGGGAGGAGCTGGAGTGAGCACTTCAGTGCTCAGCTGTGCTTTCACCCCTCCCAGTGCAGCTCCTGTATTTCTGTGATTACCGTTACTGACTTCTGAATACAGGAGAATGCTTTGAGGGGGAGAGAGAGAGCACAGCTTCCCGAGCTCTCTACTGCTCTCCTCACTGCTCCAAGCACTTTCATCTGACAGGAGTGTTGATGCAGCTGTCACTACTCCTGTCAGCCATATAGTTAGAATGGCAGTGCCCCCATTCTTGCAGTATACAATTGTGCCCAGGGGAACCACCCCTCCTGCCGACCTGTTGTCCCAGCCCTGGATTTCAGAAACTATTGGTAAACAATTACAACTCAATGTGTATTCACTGAAAGGATTCTAGTTTTGTACTTTACCTAGTTGAAGCTGGATAAAGCTCCTTGAGCTGAGAATATTTATGAAAATGGCTGTATCTCTCGCTTCAGAAAGAGCCTGCAAAAATTGAAAATAAGACTTTAGCAAATCAGATCTATTGTACATGGGGGAAAAAAGAAAAAAATCAGTGGCCACTTTATTACCCTGGCATCATTGTCAGCCTGCTCATTATTCACAGGTGCACTTTCGTTACGTTCACCCTAGAAAAGTGTTAAACATAAGTTAAATGCAAATGCATGTACAACATGGAAACACTTGAATTAAACATAATAGGCTACAGCTTCCCTTAAAACAAAGTATACTTTTCCCTGTGCATATATACACGTTTCAACACAAACACATTTTACCCAAATTGTTAAAAAAAAGGATGGAGGTATATGACTGACTTTTTAACTACTATTCATGAACTTATATTCTTAATATTGATGGCCGACCTTATTTTTGGTCTGTATTTAAAAGGATTTATAGATATACTAATATTTACTTAGCCTCTTGTTACACACACACACACACACACACTAACTATTGGGTTCATTCTAATGCGGTCAGGTTCTGTGGGACTATCTGCTTTTTTTAACCTGAGAGCTGCGATGTGCACCAGTGCTCCCTTCTGCACCTTAATATGTCTACACAATCTCGTTTACCTCCTGTTTCTCCAATAGGAACACTTGCATGGTGGGTTCATGTAACACTTACCATACACCATGGCTTTATTTCTTCTGTGCACCAAGGTTATGGTTCATCTGCAGCACCACCTAGCCACTGTCACTCTTTCTCCATAGTCACCATATGGTTATGGAATATACAGGGTGGGCCATTTGTATGGATACACCTTAATAAAATGGGAATGGTTGGTGTTATTAACTTCCTGTTTGTGGCACATTAGTATATGTGAGGGGGAAACTTTTAAAGATGGGTGGTGACCATGGCAGCCATTTTGAAGTCGGCCATTTTGAATCCAACTTTTGTTTTTTCAATAGAAAGAGGGTCATGTGACACATCAAACTTATTCAGAATTTCACAAGAAAAACAATGGTGTGCTTGGTTTTAACGTAACTTTATTCTTTCATGAGTTATTTACAAGTTTCTCTTTGTTTACAGCCATTGACATGGCGCCGAGGTTAACACGTGCGGAGTGGATAGAAATTGTTTTTATGTCTGGTGAACGCAGTAACCGGGTCATTGTAGCAGATTTCAATGCAAGACAGCCTACGAGACCACCCATCTCCCATACTACAGTTAGCAAACTGCTTGCTAAGTTTCGTCAAACTGGTTCAGTGTTGGATTTGCCAAAATGTGGACGCATGAAATCTGTCACTAATGAAGAAACATCAGTGGCTGTCCTAGCTTCATTCAGCAAAAGCCCACAGCGTAGCACTTGCCGCATGTCACTGGAGAGCACATTGAACACATTTTATAAGTGGTCAGAAACTTGTAAATAACTCATGAAAGAATAAAGTTACGTTAAAACCAAGCACACCATTGTTTCTCTTGTGAAATTCTTCAATAAGTTTGATGTGTCACATGACCCTCTTCCTATTGAAAAAACAAAAGTTGGATTCAAAATGGCCAAATTCAAAATGGCCACCATGGTCACCACCCATCTTGAAAAATTTCCCCCCTCACATATACTAATGTGCCACAAACAGGAAGTTAATATCACCAACCATTCCCATTTTATTAAGGTGTATCCATATAAATGGCCCACCCTGTATATATATATATATATATATATATATATATATATATATATATATATATATATATATATATATATATATATATATATATATATATATATATATATATATATCCATGTTAACAGCTACAACAAACATTATAGTTACATATTTTAAGCCTCGTACACACGATCAGTCCATCCGATGATAACGGTCCGAAGGACCATTGTCATCGGTATACTGATGAAGCTGACTGATGGTCCGTCGTGCGTACACACCATCAGTTAAAAAAATGATCGTGTCAGAATTCCGTGACGTAAAACACAACGACGTGCTGAAAAAAATGAAGTTCAATGCTTCCAAGCATGCGTTGACTTGATTCTGAGCATGCGTGGATTTTTAACCAATGGTTTTGCGTACTAACGATCTTTTTTGACCTATCGGTTAGGCGTCCATCGGTTACATTTTAAAGCAAGTTCCTATTTTTTTAACCGAAGGTTAAATAACCTATGGGGCATACACACGATCGGTTTGGACCGATGAAAACGGTCCATCAGACCATCATCCTCTGGTTAACCGATCATGTGTACGAGGCCTTACTGTTATAGGTATTACTCTGCATCAGATTATAACATGGAGACCCCTATTTCTTTGGGGCTATGCGTGCCTTTTTCCATGGGTCTGTATGACCACAGCTCCCAGGACAGACACTCATCAGCCCTCTTTTTCCAGTACCGCATGTTGAACTTGAGGCCATGTTTGTAATTATGTAAGGAGTAATATGTAATATTTTTGCCATATCAACCATCACATGATACAAAGTACAAATCGGCTTACATTATGTGTCAGTTCTTTATGACGACCTCAGTGGTTGTACATTGATGAAATGCAATATGGTTCATGGTAACTATGTGAAATATATTAAAATATTTAAAAATCTCTCAATTGGAATGTGCCATTTTAGGTTTTTACCTAAATAGGTCATGTTATCATTTATCGTTTATCTAGTCATGTGCCTCATTTAAAGTCCCAATCCCCATTTGCTACAGATCTAGGTCTGGAAGCGCACAACTAGTTTGTCATGCGCTTCATTTAAAAGTCCCACTTTTACACTTCTAATCAGATTGGTCCCATTCAATAAAGTTCACACTGCACTAGATGCAGAAAAAAACTTTGGGAAAAACATTGGTAACCGTTTTTACAAGCATTCTGCCTAATTGACCTTCGATCCCCTATAGTAAGGTCCCAACAGGGGAATTAAACAATGCCTCATCTTTGGTATTAAGAGGAATAGTGTCCCATTGATGGGTGTTAGTGAGAGGAATTGTGCCCCATTGTTATTGCAAAAGAAAGCAGAGGCCAGGGAGCTGAAAATAAATGCTGCAGGGCGAGACACCTCCCCTTCACACGTGAACAGATGTGAGGCTGTCAATCTGCTGGAGGTCTCTTCTGTCAATCTTTTTACCTCTTGGTGTCAGGAAAACTTGTCATAAATTACTCATGCTGAGGGGGAACGAGGCAGCAGACAAACACTTTGTGCTCTGGATTGAGAAAAGTACACACTATAGAGGAATATGCTTTGTTCTCATGTCTGAGGTTTACAACCACTTTAAAGGTGGGTGTAATCAACCAAACACAAGGGTAAAGCATTGTTCCTTTGTGTGTCCTTATAATGGTGCAGTACAAACAAGTATACCGTCTTTGGCACAGATTTATGGATAAGTGCAGTATATGCAGAATTGTAAAGTACTGTGGTAATGCACTTGGTAACCAGAGAATGGCTTTAGCTAGTAGGGGTAGAGTTTAAGCTGTGTTTAGCACATACCACTTCAATGGCTCCACATTTTCATTTCAAACTCTGGAGTATTAGGCGATAACCAAGAAGCCAGCCCTAAGCTGTCCCTACACCTGTCAGGTCACCTGTGGCCAGGTGACAAGTGCACCCCGTTGGGGTCAGGGATGCACCACAGGGTAGTGAACCCTGTAGCCAACTGCTGCAATCAGAGAGGAAGCGTGAGCCGAAGATTCCCCAGGGCGCGGAGTCTAAGACCCAGCTTTGTGTTCACCAGAGCCTCTGGTGGTGAGGATGGCCTTTGCCGCAGCTGGATCCAGGTCGCGACCCCTGGGGTCCCCAAGGTCACGCTCCGCAGGGAGAGAGGGGAAGCAGCAACCAGGACAAGCGATAGTGATGGGTAAACTGAGGTCGGGGCAACAGGCAGACAAGGGTAATCAAGGAACAGGCCAAGGGTCAGGGAAAAAGGAAAACAGGAGAAGTCAGAGACGACCAAAAAATACCATAAAGAAATCTTTATAGCCAAAAAAATCATTTTTCCAGTATCATCACTAATGCCCTAAACCGCCCCCCAAACTTTTCAATATAGTCACCCAGACCATGAACCCAGTCTGTCTAGGAACCCCTAATACTGATTCACAAGAATTTTGCAATGAATTATCAGATTATTTCATCAGCAAAATTGAAAAAATCCGTGAAAGTATTCAGCAAAATACAACCTTCATCAACCCCCCCCAAAATCACAAACCTAATACCCACATAAATCCGCCGCAATCATCGAATTTCACTCTAAAACCCATTTCCATCGATGCCACTAAAAATATCATCGGGACTCTGCGAAATAGCACAGCGCCTAATGATATCATCCCCACTAAACTGCTGAAAGAATGTGCCGATATTTTGGCACCAGCTATCATGCAGCTCATAAACCAGTCATTCAAGGAGGGCATGGTGCCAACCTTGCTGAAACAAGGTATAATCAAACCAATTCTAAAAAAAAACACCCTCGACCCCAAAGATCCAAACCACCGTCGTCCCATAACAGGCCTAAATGTCTTCTCCAAGGTAATGGAGAAAGAAGTTGTACAACAGCTACAACACCATTTAGACACCCATAAATTACTCGATCCATTCCAATCCGGTTTCCGTCCTGGTCACGGGACAGAAACAGCACTGCTTAAAATATGGGATGATGCTCTCGAGGCAGCAGACGAAGGAGAATCTTGTCTTCTAGTACTGCTGGACCTAAGCGCAGCCTTTGATACGGTAGACCACAAATTATTGCTGACTCGGCTAGATGAAGTAGCCAGAGTTGTGGAATGTGATTTATCTTGGTTCTCCTCCTTCTTGGAAAACCCATCACAAATAGTGAAATTGGGCCCTTTCACTTCTGAAAAACGCACGTGGTCATGCGGAGTCCCTCAGGGATCCCCCCTGTCGCCTGTTCTATTCTATATCTATCTCTGCCCTCTTTTTGAAATCATCAGTAATCAGAAGTTACTTTATCACTCTTATGCAGATGACACACAACTGTATTTTCGTATTTGCAACAATAAGGATCATTATCGCGGACTAGAGAAATGCCTTACTTTGATAGAAAATTGGATGACAAAGAGCTATCTTAAACTCAACGGCTCAAAAACAGAAATTCTCCTGTTTCACGCCAATCAAAAGAATCATCCCGCAACAACATGGACACCCCCGCCCATTCTGGGTCAAACCATCGCCCCTAGCACCAAAGTCAAGAGTCTCAGAGTCATCTTCGACACCTACATGACAATGGATGCACAAATAGGGGCAGTAGTCAGCGGATCGCACCATCTGCTGCGCCTACTACGCAGACTCACTCCATTTATTCCAAAAGAAGACATAGCAGTCGTGGTGGGAACGATTATCAAATCCAGACTTGACTATGCAAATGCCCTCTATCTCGGACTCCCAAAGTACCAAATCACCCGTCTCCAAGTTGTTCAAAATACGGCCGCGCGACTTGTGACTGGGAAAAAAACATGGGAATCAATCTCACCTTCACTGAGATCCCTTCACTGGTTGCCAGTAAAAGACAGAATCACTTTCAAGGCACTTTGTCTAACGCATAAGTGTATTCTAGGAAATGCCCCCCAATATCTATGCGAAAAACTAAAAGCTCACAACCCCAATCGCGTTCTGCGATCCACCAACCAAAATCTACTCCAGATACCCAAAGCCAGATACAAGTCCAAAGGAGAAGGAAGATTTGCGGTCCAAGGACCCAGACTATGGAACACGCTCCCAACCAGCATCCGATTGGAGGAGAACCACTTGGCCTACAGAAGAAAGATCAAAACCCATCTCTTCTGAGGGCCCAGGGAATGTATACCAAGCGCCCAGAGGCGATTCAGTTCGCATGTGTTGCGCTATATAAGTTTCTCACTCACGAGCCAAAGTCGGTACACAGAAAGGTAAACTAGCACACGGCAGAGAGGAACAAGCTACAAACAAAGTTGAACAGCACCGCAGACTGGCAGTGCAGTGGTTAATATAGGCTTCCTGGGATGGCCTGGGTGGAGCCATACAGGGAGGAAGGTGATAAAAGACAGCCAGAAAGAGGGTCAGGCCTCTAATGAACACATGGAGACAGGTAAGCTGCCAGACTGTATTGCATATCGATGACAACACCTGAGGAACCTTTCCCCATGCTTAACACTCTCCCTTATAAGCAGGTTCCTGTCCCTGACATTCACTCGCCAAAAACACCCCAATATGATGTGGGTTTGCTTATTTAAAAATGGTTCCCTCACCCAAAATGGCCACTAAAGTTCCAAGAATTCCGTGTCCAATCAGACCACTTCTACTCTTAAGGCACTGTGTGGAATCCCTAAGGGTTCAATACCTTTGATACTTCATTTCACCTAATGGCACAGAGCCACCTACAGGCATAAGGGCCAACAGCACCTGCCTACAACTGTCTTTTAGGATTTAAAAAATAAATAACAAATAAATATATTGTAACACTACCCCCGGAGGAGCTGCTGGTTGTTTTGGGTGGCACATTTACCTTGTGGCCCTTCCGAATTCCTAGGGGTGAATGGTGCATATAGCAATAGTAAGGGAATGTCCACAACAAGTGTCTTTGCTGTGCTCTTTATTACCCAGCTGGGTAAAAACAATGAACTGGTGATGAAAGGGATAGAGTTTGCAGGAAGAAGGAGAACAGCAGATTCAGGCGTCGTATTTGGAACAGTCATGTTCCCATATATAACACTTTGCGTACCACTCCTGCCTGAGTGGGTTTAGTGTACCTGGACAGGCCACTCTCACTGACCTGGCAGCCGAAGTATCACTCGAACCTTAGTAGAATAAAGTCTCTGCCACAGACCCTCCTGAAATAGACGTCAGGGAGACACCTCTGCCACAGGATCTCTCTGATTGCAGTTACGGAGGTACTCCTCCTTAGGTGAATTACGCCAGGATCTCCTTCTTAATGTTGCCCAGGTACTGACTGTCAGGTGATCAATCCTTCAGTGTCCAGCTACCCTGATCCCCGGTGGTTTGTCGAAAATTCTTTTGGATCGCCAGCCTCTCATTGGCGCTCCTCAGACGGACTCCCCACTGAACAGCTATACCGCTTGGGATCCTCAAAGGTGGGAACCCAGTCGATCAGTGGGTCCCCGTCGCTGCTCAAATGTTCCGGACCAACATGGTCCTGGAACCAGGAACACCGCGTGGCATGCACGCCCCAGCTAGGTAGACCATAACGCCGGGGTGCTGTAATGTGGTCACCCTAAAGGTGGGTGCCACACTGGACGAAGAAGAACCAGAACCAATGCCGTCTGCCCCATAAATACCCTCCCCAGCATGCACAGCAAGGCTCAACCCTCCTGATTGGCTGCTGGGGAAGAGCACCCAAACCTTGACTCCACTGCTGTCATCTACTGCACAACACAGGGGTGGGAAGAACACCCCAGCACAACAGAATGAGCCCACAGCACAGCCAAGCTGAGACAGAGACCCTGTTTTGAACATAACAATTTGGATCAGAGTTTAACTACACTCTGATCCCCCTCTAAATTTAAATAGCACCGGTACTTCAAAGTAACCAGGCGCTACACAATATATATATATATATATATATATATACACACACACACACACACACACACACACACACACACACATGCATTAGGGTTTTGTCTTTTATTTCCATTTTAAACTTAATGGGTTGTGTTACAAGGTAATCGTTTACAAGTCACTTTAAGCCCTGGTTCACACTGGGTACGATTTGGAACGATTTGAGATGCATCTCAAATCGGCGGCAATTGTCGGCAATGGCACTGTCCTAATCAGTGCGACGCCGCATCTGCGATTTCAAAAAGTAGTTCCTGTACTACTTTTTGCGATTTCGGGCCGCGATTTACATTAAATTGCGGCCGAAATCGCGACAAATCGCGGCAAAATCGCGGCCGCGAAAGCATTTTACCGCGATTTTGAATTCGCAGCAGTGTGAACCTAGGCTCAAGCACAGAATTCTGTTAAAATAGAATATCCACATACCTTGTAAATTTATACATACAAAAGCAATACAATCTGATTAGCATAAAATGCACAGATCGAATACCTTAACGAGTACTAGAAGAACTTTTTGGAAGTCTCCAGATGTGTCAGAAGCAACATCATTAGCAAGATCTGTCTTAAACTCTGATGGGAAAAGAAAAAAAAAAACCTTGCTTAATGATGCAACCAGCTGTGCCCCAATGTAATCCAACATGCAGATGCTAATCCTACAAGTCAATTTATTCTACCTATTTGCACACCTTTCGATGATTTAGATGGTTGCCATGAATTACTGTAGTTTACCCAATTTGTCATGGAAGTGACAGTGCTTCATAAGAAAACATCTTGCAATATTTAGCAATTGGCTGGGGTAAAAGCCTAATGGTACTATCAAAGTTTATAATGGCTCCCCAGTTAAAACAGGCAAGGAGCAAACAGTGGATTCCTTGACATGCACACGTCATACTCCATACAGCCATGAAACTTTGTTATGGCTGGTTAAAGATTTGTATTTATCAGTTGTGATTGGTTAAAGGGTCACTAAAGGAATATTTTTTTTTGATGAAATGACTGTTTACAGGGTATAGAGACATAAAAGTTAACTGATTCCTTTTAAAAATGATTAAAAATTGAATTTAATCTATCATATAATGTGCCTCTAGTTTCACTTTTGGTTTTAAAGTTACATACATGAAGTTCCGGGTGAGAGGTGAGTCGGGAAGACTCACAGAACAAAAACAAACAAATCCAGGGCAGTGTTTTGTTTTTAAAATGAATCTGATTGGTTCTGAGGAGTTTTAGACACACAGTAATGACAGCTTAGACCACCGTGAAAATCTCCCAGTACCATGGTTATAAGGAAACAGGCAACCAGGAAGTGTGGAGATCACAGCAGAATTACAGCTACTTCAAAGCAAAAACGAACAATGAGGACATGAAACCAGTACTGCAGTAAGGTAAAGGAAGCTATTTAGCTAAAAAAAAAAAAAAAAATTCCTTTAGTGACCCTTTAAAGGCCAATTGAACTTTCAGTTTAAAATTTAAAGACATTTCAGGTGCATCTCAACATAAAAAAAAGGTGTTCCAAGTCTCAGGGCTCATTTACAATGGCAACCAAAACACACTAAAGCAAAACCAATATACATGTGTTGCATTACAGCACAACCCACAGTAACCTATTACAATGCACTGTGATTTATATTAAAAAAAAACACACACACACAGTGTCTTTGTTCATTCATGTGCATTGGCAGGCCATTCATTCAAAGTTCCAAGGTGGAGGGCAAACAGATGAACGTCAATTACCTGTCCATCAATCAATAGGTTCTCTCACAACCTAGCTGCAATTGAAGGGCATCGGACGTGATGTCACTGCGGTGCCGCAAGCTGCTTCTGATGCTGAGTTTCTCCCTTCCCACATGGCGTTATCAAAGACCAAATGTCTTTCATGCCGCCCTGTGGGAAGGGAGAAACTCAGCATCAGAAGCAGCTTGCAGGACTGCAGTGACATCATGTCCGATGCCTGTTCAATTGCAGTTAGGTTGTGAGAGGCCCTGGTAATTGATGTTCATACGTTTGCCCTCCACCTTGGAACTTTGTAAAGATTGAGTTTAATGAATTAAACAAGACGTACTTTACTATGCAGGCTCTCTTTCTCCATATGTTTGTGCCTGAAAACACCCCAGGAAGGATCGCACCCAGGAGTTGGCGTTTTCATCACCCCGCTCACCATACCAAGCCATCCTGACCCGCAACGCAGTACTGCTTCAACCAAGGGGGTGTGGATCCCGTATGCACCTGTTGTTACCTACTTGAAGACTATAAAAGTTTTAATGCTATTCCCTTCAAGCTCTGCCTTTGTGTGTTTTTTGTATCCTGCTATCCATTTTTCCAGTGCTTGGTAGCTGCACTGGAAATCAGCCTGCAAGGAGATCAGCTAAATGTAGTTGGATCTGTATGTGCGTTATAATTAATCGAAATTAGTCGATTAATTGATTAAAAAAAAATCAATTAATCGAACACAAAAATTTTAATCAGTAAAAGCCCTAGTTTTTACTAATAACTTCTACCTTCTTTGTAAGCCTTATCAATTTCTCTGATCTCACGATTGCCCCGCGTTACAAGAATTTCAACTAAAGTACTTTCATCTGTTCCAGGTCCCTAAAGAGAAGGAATAAAAATAGAAATTACTATAAATAATAGCGTAGAACAATGTTTAACCTTTTGGTCATATACTCATGATGAACTGAAAAATACACCAAGTTCAGGGCTGACATTGATCAGATGTCATGTTCTACTGCAACTTGCAAAAGTTTCCATTAGCTATCGAAGGCCATCTGAATACATGTTTTCTGTGAAGGTTGTGCGTTTAATACTCAAAATTTCTCAGGTTTATCCAAAAATATGCTCCTAAGAACAAATGAAATGGATATCGCAAGGGCCCTTTTACACCACACATGTTTATAATGCATGTTTCTGCCATGCATTTAATATGATTGTATTTGTGTTTAATGCACAATTTTGTTTGCATAGGGCTGAGTCCGTCTGTCCGTGTTCACCCAATCCGCTCTGCAGGCAGATGGAAAAGTAGGATTTTCCTCCGTCTGCAGAATCGGAGCATAGCGGACACCGGTGAGATCGGGTGTCAGTGGATGTTCATCCGCTGACACCCGCAATCTCATAGGATACATGTATGTCCCTTTTTCATCCGTAAACAGATGGATGAAAATGCGGACATAAGGTCCGCTGGTGTGAAAGGGCCCTAATACATGCGGATCTGTAGTGCAGCAATATTAAAATACATAAAATATTAAAATGAACTCTAATTTGTGTAATTTCCTTACCTTGATGGCATTCTTCAGGCAATGTGCATCATACTGGGCTGGGGTTTTCATCATTGCCAAAACAACTTCCTCCAAGTGGCCTGAGAGTGCTTTATTCAGTTCATCATCTAAACGCTGTAAGACATACTAAATATTACCACCATTTAAATAAAAAGGTGCAGTTTAGTTCAAAAAGTAGCAACAACTATCCTATATCCAAAAGGAATCTATAGCTCCATTATAATATTGATCCCTGGCTGTATCATCTTTGATTACATCAAAACATAACAAGACTTTTTGTGTAATTAGCTCAGCTCAGGATGTCATCCGCTGGTTTGCACTTTCCTTTAGTGTGCATTGTGGCAGCAAGGAGCTTCAAATGTTAAATGCCTGCCGTTCACTGGCTCTCATACATGCCATTTTTACTTGAGTTTTACAGTATGTACAGTCATATTACACAGTTCATATTATGGTGATCAGCCATCTATATTTGATGGCAAGTCCCCATAGTCTCTCTGGTATATATGCCATATAAGACAAGAAAACCATTAACTGATTTCAGAATTTCTACTGACTCTAGCGAAACTAAAACCCAACATAGAGGCTCAATAGAAAAATCCTGACCCTTTAAGATTCTTAAAATAGATAGCGAAGCCTTGTCTTACATAGTGTTAAAACAGAGTTTACATTTTTTAAGATGGCATCTAAAAAAAAAAAAAAAAGGTTATAACCATCAGAAGAACTACAAAAAAATAGCAATTCCTAACACTTGTTTGTCTGTTTTATCCTTAAGCGCTAAAGCTCAGTTTACAAATGTGAAAAATGCTCTTTACCTAGCATCTTCATTTATAGTAGGTGGTTGCTGGAGATTTCCACTTCATGATCACAGTGTAGTCACAATAGGTGAGAACAAGTTGAGTTAGGATGCCTTATACAAAGAGGTTGTATTTGCTCAAACTAGAACTTTTATATTCAGAGCAACCCCTTATTTTACGCACTAACCACACCCTTTTTATGAAGACCGCCAATAAAATAGTCTTAATGGAATGATAGATGACCAGGGTTTTAAGGTGACCAATGCCAACACATTAATTTGACCACAATGGAGTTAACATTTCAAAAGTTCTTGCAAGTCATAGATAATTATAGAAGGGTTTCTAAACAGCGTTACATAAATATGGGTACTAGTGACAATTGTCACTTGACCAGGATTTTCTCCTTCCATATCCTGCAATTGTAGCATGACCCATCAGATTTTTTTATTCAAGTTTCTATCTACCTTTCCTGTCTGTTGTTGATAAGCAGCTTTGATTTGCTGGCGTTCACTGTTGGTTCTTTTAGTCAGGAGCTTAATGATGGTGCCTTCATCCACCCCTGTGGTAACAAAAACATGAAATATTCAGCAAGTCTTTTTTTCTGCAAAGATATAATTCAATATACACATGACCAGAATGGTTGGCACCAAGATTCAAGCAGGATATGGTTTAAGTTTTTCTTTGAGTGGGGAGGGTTGGGAACATCAGGTGTTTATAGTAGTCAGTGTCCCATAGCAGATTTAAAAAAAAACAGCACAAATACTTTACAAGATTAGTGATAAGACTTGCTTCCTCCAAAGCTGGGTGCACATGAAGAAAAATGCGACCAGCCAAATTTCAATCTGTGTGTGCCCCTCCCTGTCTAACAGAAGTTGATTGGTAGATCAGATGTTATCGAATTAGACTGCTGGAAAACTGCCAATCAGCTGCTGCTACTCTGACCAGTGTAGTGGAGTCCTGATGTCAGAACACAATAGCACAGCAGAGGATTTGTCAAGCCCCCTTGCCTGTGAGGTTGGGGAAATCCATTAGTCTGAACAAAACACACACTATACTCAGCTTAGAGCAGAGTTCCACCCATTTAAAAGTCAGCAGCTACAAATTGTGTAGCTGCTGACTTTTAATAATCAGACACTCACCTGTCCCACGGTCCAGCGATGCAGGCACATGAAGCACTGCTCCTCTTCCCCTTCTTTCAGTGGCGCCGGCATTGTTACTGTGGGTGCCCTGCTGTGGCTTCATAGCCGGGCGTGCACTGCGCATTGGCAGGCCATGCTGCGATTGGCCGGGCAATCTTCTGGAACCTGTTAGATGTTCCAGAAGATTGGAGGGAGAGGGAGGGGGAGAGGTGATCTTCCTTCCGATGCCAGGGAGGAAGTGGGAGCTTGGTGCCTATAAAAACAAGCCCCCCCCAAAAAAAAATTACATGCCAAAGGTCACAGCACTTAAAGCGAAAGTTTAATTTGTATCCTATTAGCTAGTCCATGCCAATCTAATAGGAGAGGACAAAAAAAAAAAAAAAACGCTGCAAAGAATAACTCATAATAATCAAATTTAGTTTTTTAGTAGAAATGCAGGCTACAGCCAAGCTTAGTGTTACTAAACCCACAACAGTAAAAATCAGTCTATATATGCTGTAAAGCATGCTCGTTATACTCACTGTACAACCTAAGGCCCTGTACACATGGTCGGACAAAACCGATGAGAATGAACCGAAGTTCAGTTTCATCGGACCAAACCGACCGTGTGTATAGGCCATCGGTCTGTTTTCCTTTCGGTCCAAAATTTTAAAACATGCTTCAAAACCGAACCGATGGACCGCTGCCCCATCGGACCAAACTGATGGTTAGTACAGAAAAGCATCGGTTCAAAACCCGCGCATGCTCAGAATCAAGTCGACGCATGCTTGGAAGCATTGAACTTCGTTTTTTTCAGCACGTCGTGTGTTTTACGTCACCGCGTTCTGACCCGATCGGATTTTGAACTGATGGTGTGTACACACATCAGACCATCAGGCCACTTCAGCGGTGAACCGATGAAAACGGTTCGTTGGACCATTCTCATTGGTTTTGTCCAACCGTGTGTACGGAGCCTAAGGAGTTAATCCTTCACATTGTGTAAAAAGGCTGTTTAATCCCCTCTTCCGATCCTCCTTCCACAGTCCCCAAACCATGTCCTGACAGTACAGAGCTTTGGGGGCACTCTGCACATACCAAGTTTAATGCTAGAGTTTTTTTATTTTTGTATTTGGGCAGGTGCATGTGATCAGCACAGGGCCAATCAGCACTGTCCAGAGGGTCAGGTGTCATGCAGCCTTATAGGACAGTTAGAGAATGAAAACTCCTCCTACAAGCTTTAACCAGACATTAAAATAAGTCACAAGACTGCTAGATACTGCTGATGAGAAAAGTTATTTAGCAGTTTTTATTTACTAAAATAATTGCATTTCCACACTCTGTACTGTGGGAGGCCAGATATCGTGAATGCAGGGTCCTGTTTTAGTAACACTTTAAACCTGCTCCCAACCCCCTTTTTATCACCTGTACCAACTAACCTGTTTAGAAAAAAGATGCCTATACTCAGCTGTTCTCCAATATGGAGAAGTGATCAGTTCCGAGCAGCCAGCTTTGGTTAATAGGAGGGACAGCCGACAACGGATGCCCCATAGCAAGGCTATGGATGATGTGACAATGTGCTAAGAGCCAATTTACCTATAACCTTTATATTCAACATATGGTCATTGATTGGGTATTCATTGAAGGTGCCGATTCTCCCGTCTCCAGGAGGGTGTCTACTTTGTGTGGCTCTTTTAAGCTCCTCGGGCTGGGCTCTTCCGCCTTGGGGGGGGGTGGGTGCCCGTGTGGGGTCCTCCTCATCACCCAGCGATTCCCAACCCATCTGGCCATGGGACCATCTATTCCACTTCAGCGGTAAATATTTCACCATTCTAGACCCTAAAATGGGACTTATGATGATGTTTTCCCATTTCTGAAATCATGTAATGTGTTGTATAGAGCCAATTTCCCCCTGATGATGACCACTACAGAGGTCAGAGATTCTACCATGTTCAGTAATCTGATATGCAACAATGTGCACAGTACTGTGTAAACTTGAATACAAGCTACACTGTCTATTATGTATTGTATCCATTGGCCAGTCCTTTTAAATGTTGTAATCCATTTTATCATGATATCTGTATATTCCTAATAAATGTACCTCTTTTTGCTATACATTTGCTATTTTTTAAGCTCATTACACTGCTGTCCAAAGCCCTATTGGGGAACCTTTCCTTTTTTCATATTATTTCGGGGTTCACAGCACCTATATCTCTCCCCTATGTGTCCTTTCCCATAGCAAACTAATCGGGTGGTTAATAACAAAGCTAAACTAACACAGTGAAATTTCAGGGACCATTTGTGAATAAAGTAGCCCTTACCACAAAGGCTGCATAAAATAATGTCCAAAATGTGTGAAGCAAAGTTCAAATGTAAAACAAATTGTGAAACAATGTTCAAATGTGAAGCGCAGTTCAAATGGCAAATACAAGCCAAAAAACAACTTGAAGTTAATTAGGCAAACAAAAAAAGGAAAAAATTGATGTAAAACCAAATCTTGCATAATAAAATGATGAAAACAGTCCTGATGATAGGAAGTCCAATATATGTTATAGACTGAATAACCACCACCAAAGATACACCTTAAGAAGATGGAGGCTTACCAGACGGCAAGCATGACTCGCTTGCGGCTGTAAACCCCAGCCCGGGCCTTTATGTAGTCAACACCAGTTGACTACATAAAGTGAAGTATAGTGAAGTATGACAAAATAGCACGTGCAAATAAATTGGTTGTGACTAAATTAAACACCATCACCAGATGGTTACGGGGAGAAGTTCTAACAGACCAATAGGAAACAGGAGGAGGAGAAGAGAAATCTGGAGAAAGCGTGTGATGACACCCAAGTCAGCAGCTGAGTTTTATCAAGGCCCTGGCTAGGGTTTTTAGCCATAAGCTGATTACATTTTTTCTTCTGGTAAGCCTTCATTTTATGAGGTGATCTGGTGATGGTGTTTAATTCAGTCACAACCAATTTATTTGCACGTGCTGTTTTGTCATACTTCACTATATGAATTTTATTTCTTGGATACACACAACTTGCCGTTGATCCTCCTGCAGGGTTCCTTAATCCATCTGCATCTGGTGTCCCCATCAATTCTCCCGTCCCCAGGAGGGTGTCTACTTTGTGTGGCTCTTTTAAGCCCCTCAGGCTGGGCTCTTCCGCCTTGGGGGGTGGGTGCCCATGTGGGGTCCTCCTCATCACCCGGCGATTCCAAACCCATCTGGCCATGGGACCATCTATTCCACTTCAGCGGTAAATATTTCACCATTCTAGACGCTAAATGGGACTTATGATGATGTTTTCCTATTTCTGAAATCATGTAATGATAAAACATAGAGCCAATTTCCCCCTGATGATGACCACTACAGAGTCGAAACGTGTCAGAGATTCTACCATGTTCAGTAATCTGATATGCAACAATGTGCACAGTACTGTGTAAACTTGAATACAAGCTACACTGTGGATTATGTATTGTATGCATTGGCCAGTCCTTTTAAATGTTGTAATCCATTTTATCATTATATCTGTATATTCCTAATAAATGTACCTCTTTTTGCTATCCATTTGCTATTTTTTAACCTTATTACACTGCTGTCCAAAGCCCCATTGGGGAACCTTTCCTTTTTTTCATTTTTTGGATGTTGTGACTGCCTTGGCGTTCCATTCATTGTTGGCACTTTTCTGTACCCTGAAGCTGGCTGCTGGCCAGATCATGTGACCAAAATGCTCTCAGACTAGGCAAGTATATGCATCTTCCATTCACAGGGTAGTTAGTAGGTGAAAGCCAATTTAAAAGAAGTTCAGGTTTGTTTTCAAAATCAAAACTTGCCTAGGTGGATGCAGTATCAATCCAATGCCACATCTGCCCCCGTTGGCTCTCCAAGACTATGAACTGAGCGATTAAAGCCTGCTGATCACCAAGTTCCTTGAGCAGAGAGCTGGTGACTGTCAGTCACTGCCATCTGCCCTAACCCCCCCCACACTAACTGGAGCACTGAGCTGTGGAGGGGTGGGTGCAGCTGGTTTAGGCTCTCTGCAGTTCACAGAGAGGCTGAGCCACGTGCTGGTCCAGGGTTGTGGACCGATCCTGACTTTGTCGCAATCTTTTCCAAGCTTTGACCGGCTGATGTCAGCCAACGTTGGAAACGGGTCACTGGAGTGCATAATGAACTGTGCTCCTGCGATCCATAGGAAAAGTATGTACCGTAAGTGTAAAATTATTGCGCTACCCCAAAATAACAAGAAACCCTAAACAAGGGGATGTAGCAGCTGCACAAGAATGTGCCAAAATTCAAAAGGAGTGTAGATGAATGTGTAGCGCTACGTATTAGTGCAATGTGAAAAAACACCACATAATATATACTCAACAGGGTATAACCATAAAGTAATAATGTTCAATCCACATGAAAACAATCAGTCCATGTAGAAATTCAACGTGATAAATTGTCCATCGTGAAGGACTTCTACTGGAACGAAACGGGTCGGGCTAGCAACATCTGCTTCCATATTGCTTTTATGAATCTTTAACCACTTAGTAACCGCCTGATAGCCGAAATACGGCTACAAGGCGGTTCCCTTACTCTGGGAGGGCGTCAATATACATCCTCCCGGAGAATCAGACCCGCGCGCCCGAGCGGGCGCGCACACGCGATCACCGGCGCTCGCCGGGTCCACGGGACCCGCAGCAACAAGGATCGCGGTAAGGAGCCAATGGAAGCGGCTCCTTACCACGTGATCGCGCCGTCCAATGACGGTGCGATCACTTGTAAACAAACCGGCGTCATGTAATGACGCCGGTTCCTCCCTCTCCTCTCCTCTCTGTACCATTCGGTACAGTGTGAGAGGAGAGGGGGGGAGCGGGTGGCAGCAGCAGCACTGTGGGCTGGATCTGTGATAATTGCAGTCACAGATCCAGCCATCCATCCCTGCGCAATACTCTGCAATACCCCCCATACTCTGCAATACCCCCCATACTCTGCAATACCCCCCAATCTCAGCAATACCCCCCCCATACTCAGCAATACCCCCCCCATACTCAGCAATACCCCCCCCCATACTCAGCAATACCCCCCCCATACTCTGCAATACCCCCCCCATACTCCACCCTCAATACTCCACAATACCCCAATTCCACGAGCGTGTGCAATTTTGAAGGGTGACATGTTAGGTATCTATTTACTCAGCGTAACTTCATCTTTCATAGTATGCAAAAACATTGGGCTAACTTTACTGTTTTTTTTTTTTAAGCACAAAACAGTTGCAACAACCGCCATTGTATTCTCTAGGGTCTTTGAAAAAAAACATATATAATGTTTTGGGGTTCTATGTAATTTTTTAGCAAATAAATGATGATTTTTACATGTAGGAGAGGAATGTCAGAATTGGTCTGGGTGCTCCAGAACGCCTGAAGGTGCTCCCTGCATGTTGGGTCTCTGTATGTGTATTTGGGGTGTAATTTGTAGTATGCATATGCTGTGTGTGAGAAATAACCTGCTAATATGACAGAAACTAGATTTTTTTTTTTTTTTTACAGAATTTTCAGTCTTTTTTCTTTTATAGCGCAAAAAATAAAAACCGCAGAGGTGATCAAATACCACCAAAAGAAAGCTCTATTTGTGTGAAAAAAAAGGACAACAATTTCAGATGGGTACAATGTTGTATGACTGAGTAATTGTCATTCAAATTGTGAGAGCACCGAAAGCTGAAAATTGGTCTAGTTAGGAAGGGGGTTTTAGTGCCCAGTGGTCAAGAGGTTAAACTGTGATCACTTGTTTAACCTGTATGCTGGTTTTTACCATTAAAACTTTTTTTTGTTGACCTGCACCATCGGAGCCCCTATTTTTTTTTGCATGCTCTGTGGAGGAAAAGTTTTTTGAGTGTCTCCAGCTGGTCCCCATTATACTATTAGGCCTCGTACAGACGACCGGATCTATCCGCTGGGATTGATCCGCGGATCAGTTCCAGCAGATAGATCCGGTCGTCTGTACGTCCGAGCGGACATTTCCCGGCGGATAAAAATCCAGCCGACGGATTCCCAGCTGATAAAAATTTTGTAGCATGCTACAAAATCTATCCGCTGGGATCCAGTCCAGCGGACTGATCCGGTCGTCTGTACAGACTCACCGGATCAGTCCGTCTGCTCCCATCCCTCGCATGCGTCGTAATGATTCGACGCATGCATGGAAGTGTTTACCTCCCAGCGTCGCGCACGTCACCACGTCATCGTCGCGGCGACGGCGCGACACGTGACCGCGGATGTTTTCCGTGCGGATTTTGATCTGATGGTGTGTACAAGCCATCGGATCAAAATCCGGAGAAGGAATGTCCGCTGGAAACGTCTGTACGAGGCCTTAAGGGTTGCTGTCTGTCTGAACTGAGCTGTTCTCAGATGTGTGTTAGATCTTCACGATTTCTCTACCTACTCCATGGTTTAGACACCTTTACCAGAGTCATCTTCGGCTGAGGAATGACGGGCTCCTTGACCTTACCTTCGGTTGACGTCTTCTGGACACCAGGGAGGTGTATTCCACTTCTTTTTGGATCTTCGCTGACAGTCCTGTTGAACAGCTGGTTGTGTACCGTGAGTTTGATTAACCTGTTGTCGTATGACAGTCGGGTCCTACGGTTCCAGTAAGAACATTCATAATTACATCTTGCATCTGAAGATCTTCAATGGGATGGTTCATTCAATCTCATGGCATCTTTATTATGTTATTTACTCACAATTTATCACTTTGAATTCCTTCATGGACTGATTGTTTTCATGTGGATTGAACATTATTACTTAATAGGAGAAGTATGGCCAAACGAGCTTTGACTATGGCCAAATGAGCTTTGACTGTACTTCTCCTTTAATATAGTTAGTGCTAGCCCAGACTCTAATGTAGTCAAATGAGGAATAATTATGACACCTTACACATCACCAGATAATTTCCCTAGCTGTATAAAATATGAAAATATGGATTTGCGTGTCAGGTAGGGATGAAGTCTTTTAAGAAAAGACAGTGACAATAGAGTCATGACCAGCGGCGGTCCGTCCATAGAGGGCGCTGGAGCGACGCCCCCTCTGGCTCCGCACCTCCACTGAAAATAACATACATTCATGCATTGCATGAATGTATGTTATTGTTGTCAGCTGCCGTTGGTCTATTCAGGTGGCCGGAAATTGAGCGCCGACCACCTGAATAACAGCAGCTGGTTGGCTGTGCGGAAGTGCCTATCAGAGCCAGTGGCTCTGATAGGCTTTCCGAGTACAGCCCTAGTCTCCCGGATGTCTTATCCAGGGAATGTACAAGGTGCGTTCCTTGGATAAGACTGACGGCCGTCTCAGCCAATCAGGTTCGCCGATTCTGGTTATCGGTAACCTGATTGGCTGAAGCGTCACCAAGGCGGGAGAAGACATCGAGGGACGTCGAAGGATTAAGGATTAAGGTAAGTGCATTTTACAGGGCACAGCGGCGACAAAGGGCACAGTGGCATCAATGGGCACAGTAGTGACAATGGGCACAGTGGCAACAATTAAAGGGCACAGTGACATGCACAGTGGCAACAATGGGCACAGTAGTGACAATGGGCACAGTGGCATCAATGGGCACAGTAGTGACAATGGGCACAGTGGCGACAATTAAAGGGCACAGTGGTGACAATAAAAGGGCACAGTGGTGACAATTAAAGGGCACAGTAGTGACAATGGGCACAGTGGCGACAATTAAAGGGCACAGTGGTGACAATTGGCTGTGTTTGATGGCATGGCACAGTGACTGCATTTGATGGCATGGCACAGTTACTGCGTTTGGCATAGCACAGCGACTGCGTTTGATGGCATGGCACAGCGACTACGTTTGATGGCATGGCACAGTGACTGCATTTGATGGCATGGCACAGTGGTGCGAATTGATGGCATAGTGACTGCATTTGATGGCATGGCACAGTGGTGATAATTGATGGCACAGTGACTGCGTTTGATGGCATGGCACAGTGACTGCATTTGATGGCATGGCACAGTGGTGCGAATTGATGGCATAGTGACTGCATTTGATGGCATGGCACAGTGGTGATTATTGATGGCACAGTGGCTTGGTTTGATGGCATGGCACAGTGGTGACAATTGATGGCACAGTGGCTGCGTTTGATGGCATGGCACAGTGGTGACAATTGATGCCACAGTGGCTGCGTTTGATGGCATGGCACAGTGACTGCATTTGATGACATGGCACAGTGGTGACAATTGATGGCACAGTGGCTGCATTTGATGGGCACAGTGAGGCTGCAATTTTTTCTTTTTTTTTTTTTAAGTTTGCTCCCCCCCAAAAATGTTGAGCACCAGCCGTCACTGGTTATGACAGAACCTTGTTAAACTCTGGATGCTTCCAGAACTATGAGTCATGCAGGGGGTTAAATAATCCTGTGAATTAGAGACCTTTACATATTAAAGCTGAAGTTTGACAAAAATTAAAATTAAGAAAAAAGCTTTATTAAAGGGAGGGGAAAAAAAGGTGAACTTACAGTACTTTGAGGGTTATAGCAAAAAGACTTCTGTAAAGGTGCAGTGAACAAGATCCCAATGGGGACCCGCCCCCTTCTAACATAATCCGATTCAAGGAAAGATTTTTGTGAATCATCCGATGCTCCCCCATTCAGAGAGTACGCTACATGTAATGTGGCGTACACAAGGTCGTTTTTAGTGATGAAAAAAAAAACGACATTTTTTAAAACGTCATTTAAAATGACCGTGTGTGGGCAAAACAATGTTTTTGGTCTTCTAAATAAACGACCAAAAAAAAATTCGAACATGCTTCAATTTTTTATGTCGTTTTTCAAAATGTCGTTTTTTGTGTCATAAAAAATGATAGTGTGTGGGCTAAAACGACGTTTAAAACAACGTTTTTAAACCCGCGCATGCCCAGAAACAAGTTATGACGCGAGTTTGAATGGAACAGAGTGCCGTTGTACGTGCTGTACGTAACCGCGCTTTGCTAGAGCTTTTTGAAAAAACTATGGTGTGTAGGCAACGTCGTTTTTTAAAATGAAGTTTGAAAAACGTCGTTTTTTTTCCATGATAAAAGATGACGTTTTTTTCCAAGACAAAAGAAAAACAGATGAAAGAAAAACTTAAATTGAAGAAGGCGGAGAGGGCGAGTCCTTGTCAGGAGCTTGTTCATTGCAGTTTCACAGAAGACTTTGAGCCAATAATTCTCTCCACACCAAAAGAGGACAGGGTATCCATGTTAAGATTTTTAAAAGGATACAGCTATCTGCACGATGCATGACATACTTCATTACAGGTTAGGTTACTAAAGCTATAGAGATTTTTACCTGTAATTGCTTTATCAAGATTAGCAGCATCTGTTGCAGGATTGAATCCAGATGTTGCTTGTAGTGATGGTCCAGAATTTTCAGCCTACAAAGTAAGAGGACCTTTCATTGTGATCACATGAAAGTTATCTTTAAATTATATGATGATTATTCAGGATAGAGAGAATACAATTTATAATAAAAACCCACACATGTCGCTTGATGTCACTGGCAGGTGTCATTGCTAATCCCCATGTGAAAACTTGCTGCCAGTCTCTGGTTTTACATTTTCTGTTACAGATCCTGGATGTGATGCATTTGCATTCATCAGGGTCAGACAAAATATTGAGTCAGTTGAAAAGGGCAGCCTGGCACCAAACAATAAGGTGAGATAAGCAGTAGTGGGCCTATGTCCGAGTACTTTTACCTAAATTTTACCTACAAGTGAAGAACCAAAATGTAGTCCGTTTGCCATTAGTCACCAAGAACCAAGGGCCAGATCCACAAAAGGGATACGCAGGCGTATCTGCTGATACGCTGTCGTATCCCTGTTTCTATCTATGCGGCTGATTCATAGAATCAGTTACGCATAGATATCTCTAAGATCCGACATGTGTAATTGTTTTACACTGTCGGATCTTAGGATGCAGTACCGCGGCCGCCGCTGGGGGGAGTTTGCGTCGTAAACCAGCGTCGGGTATGCAAATTAGGAGTTACGGCGATCCACGAAGATTTCTCCCGTCGTTACGTCGTCGCAAGTGTTAGATTTCCGTCGCAAAGATAGGGCGCCTTTAATATGGTGGAAAAGTACTCCACCATGTTAAAGTATGCCCGTCTTTCCCGCGTCGCTTTTGAATTATTTTTTTATTTTTTATTTTTCCTGGCGCAAGTGCTTTGTTGACGTCGCGATTCTCAAAACGTTGGCGCGTCGTAATTTCGCGCAAAGCACGTCGGGAAATTTGCGACGGGAGCATGCGCAGTACGTCCGGCGCAGGAGCGCGCCTAATTTAAATGGTATCCGCCCCATTTGAATTGGACCGCCTTGCGCCGGACATGTTTACGATACACCGCCGCAAATTTCCAGGTAAGTGCTTTGTGGATCGGGCACTTAGACTGAAAACTTGCAGCGGTGTAACGTAAACGGTTTACGTTACGCTGCGCCGCGGGTATGTGAATCTGGCCCTATATGAGCAGTTATATCTGACAAAGGATTTGTATTTGTCCATTCTGCCATAAGATTTATACAGCCCTACCACAAAGCATAGTCTGGTGAATGACTGTTCTAGAATGCAGTGGTGAGGAAGTCACTCTGGTAGCCAGAATTTCTGTAATAAAAAGCATTCGATTCACTTAATATCTACCTGCAGCTTTGTCTATTTTTAGACTCGCTACCTCCATCACAATCTGATCATATATTCTTCTTTAGATCTACCAAAAACAATGTAGTGCAAGGGCAGCCTACCTGACTGGATATAAATTGGATCTCTATATCTCTCTATCCATCTATCGTACTACAGTAAACAAAAGGAAATTGTGCTGAGCTAACCTAGCCTTATGAAAAGGCATGCCTTATGCTGATCTATTTGTTTAAATATGGGGGTCAATAACAGATCAGGTATGCCCATCAGGATTCATGATATCACTGCAAGATAGGGTTGCCAACTCATCCCTTTAAAAAGGAACACATATTAATTACACAGGTTCTGAGGCTAATTTAATGCAGATGAGGCACCAAGTGAGTTTAATTGCCTCCTTAATCAGCCACAGAACCTGTGTAATTAATATGTGTTCCTTTTTAAAGGGATGAGTTGGCAACCCTACTGCAAGAGCTCAAGTTAAATCAGGTATAATGCCGGAATAGAGAACTTTTAATAGTCATCAATAAATACTAAACTTTAGCTCACCAACAGCTGCATTGTTAAAGTGGAAGTAAACCCTTCAATTTGATAGTTACAAAAACAGTTAACATTCCCGGCATGCCGGAAATGCTAGATGTCACATTTGTTTGTGCTCTCAACCAAACTGCCAAACCATCCAATGGCTGGTTTCATAACAGGTCACATGTACAGCATCATGGCAGTTGCAGATTAAACAGAGGTCAAGATGGCCGCTTCCTTGGCTGAAAACGATAGGAGGGTTTACTTCCACTTTAATGTCCTAAACCCACTCCCTTGGAAATAAGGTCACAGGTGTCATTTGTGTCTTTGGATGTAAAGAATTATGAGTGATTATCACTTTAGTTGAAGTAGAACTATAAACAAACTTTTGTTGACAGAGTGTGGAGGGATTAGAACACCTGTCAGTTTATTGTCGTCTGTGCCCCCAGAAAAATAATAGAGGGGAAATCTTAAACGGGCAGGGATTTCCTCTCACTTCCTGTTTGGCTATGGAACAGAAAGTAAACAGGAAGTAAAGGGAATGCTCCACAATGGGGTACAGATAAAAAACAAAAACAAAAACAGTGGTTATAACTCTCCCTTGCTTTATTCAAAATGAGGTTTGCCTATAGTTCTACTTTACAGTGTTTTTTTTGTAGCTTTTATGCGCTGGTGCAGGAATTTCCAAACTAACTGTTCAGCTGTTGCAGAACTACATGTACATGACACTGTAAAACCGACATTCACAGACATGAATAGGCATGATGGAAATTGTAGTTCCTGAAAAACTGGGGGGCCATAGTTTGGAGACCCCTGCACTAGGGTGACCACATTTCCAAACTGCCATTCAGGGACAATTTTGCCAAGGACCGAACAGGTGAATGGCTGGTTTTGGCTGGTTTTAGCACTTATATCATCCCAACACCATGCTTGATATGGTGTCAGGATCATAGGCGTGCACACAGGCTGCGCCAGGGCCCACCCTAATCACCCCGTGTGCCGCAGAATCCCCCTGTTTGGACCCCTGGAATTTCACTGAAGTCCTCTAATGATGCTCCTAAAAAAAATAAAAAATGAATAAAATATTCAGTAAAAATAATAAAAAACAAAATAAAAATGAAAAAATAATGATACCGTCCACTGCTCTACCAACACCGTCAATATACATACACACATGTATATGTGTTTGAGCTTTGGGATGCACACCCTAATGCAATAGGCTGCGCACACCTATGGTCAAGATGATCAAATCATATTTCTTTCTATTATTACATTGTAATAGATAATGAAATAGTTCAACTCACCATAATGCCGAATCATTGGGAACCCTGAGTGTGTCACTTGCCACCAGATGCAGTGTGCCACCATATGCAGTGTGTCACTTGCCACCAGATGCAGCGTGCCACCATATGCAGTGTGTCACTTGCCACCAGATGCAGCGTGCCACCATATGCAGTGTGTCACTTGCCACCAGATGCAGCGTGCCACCATATGCAGTGTGTCACTTGCCACCAGATGCAGCGTGCCACCATATGCAGTGTGTCACTTGCCACCAGATGCAGCGTGCCACCATATGCAGTGTGTCACTTGCCACCAGATGCAGCGTGCCACTATATGCAGTGTGTCACTTGCCACCAGATGCAGCGTGCCACCATATGCAGTGTGTCACTTGCCACCAGATGCAGTGCCATTTGCCACCCATAGCCTGCCACAAGTCTGACACACCAGAGCCCAGGGAAGGTGAAAGTGGCGGGTTCAGTCACTTTGAGAGGCAGCTGACCTACCTGCCCCCTACACTGACCTACCTGCCCCCTACACTGACCTCTAAAATGACCTACCTGCCCACTACACTGACCTGACCCCTAAAATGACCTGTCCACTACACTGACCCCCCTGACCACTACACTCCTTCCTGCAGTACTCGCACTACTGACTACTTCCCCACACAAACACAAGGTAGATCGGTGGATTTCACTCACCACTCCAGGCCTCCATCCATGAAGATCATCCATAGATTACTGCTATCTCCCAGTCGCTCCAGAGGAAGTTACACGCAGAAGCCCTTCCTCAGGACATTATTTTTTTGTATTGCAGAGTCGCAGGGTCCCTTCTTGAGGGTGACATAACTGAGCCATGAGAAAGGGACACTGTGAGATGGATCACTTCAGAGGAAGCACTCCTCCCCTGCAGGCCAAGAACTCCACCAGCACTCTCCACACGCTCGTCTGCACCGAGCACCGCCCCTCCCACTCACACAAGGCAAGCACCTGAGGCATCATGGGGGACAGGACAGGCTGGACCAGACCACTGGAGTTCCTGGGCGGGGGGGGAGGTGCAGGTGCTGAGGACTGGAGTCTGCTTTATTGATCGTGCACAGTGATAATAGGGGCTGCTGGAGGAAGTCACTCTTGGGATGGGACAGCAATAACATTCATAGCAGCACAGAGGCAGAGGACAGGTTTGAAATGAGCTTACTCGCAGGGGAAAGAGCACTGGCTGCCCACCCCCACGCTACACTACTGGGCTGGCCCGACCGGATGACGGTAGAAAATCGTGAACGGCTGCCTGCATCAGTTTCTATCCGGCCCGGGACGCTGTATTGTCCCGCAATGGGGGTGCCCGGGACCCGGGATCGATCTGCTAATTGCGGGAAGGTCCCGGGCAATCCGGGACACGTGGGCACCCTACCCTGCACTAGTGCATGAAGAATGGAAGGAGTGTGCAGGAAGCACAAGATTCCTATTGATTTGTATTATTTTGCAAGTCTCTTAACTTTCTGGGTCCCTCTCTCAAAGGCTATACTGACTGGACACTTACCTTCAAATGTGACTTCTTGGCAGCCGAGTTTCTATTGGTAAATTAGTCTTGGTATTTAAGGCAGGTAGGTCAGCTTTCATACCATTGTGGAGGTCAGATGCAGTTTACTTTTTGTAGATCCAAGCAGGTCTTACCCACTCATCCTCACAGGACAAAAGCATACCTCCCAACTTTTTGAGATGGGAATGAGGGACACCTATCAGCAAAAGTATGCAGGCATAGGACACGCCCCTTGTCACGCCCCCTTAAAGGAGAATTGTACAAAAAAATAAATTGGTTAAACCAACAAGTGCTTTTTTTACCACTGTTATTCCTTTATATTGGCCATTGGAATTTGCAAATGCAGCAATTTAGAAATCAGATGAAAGGTTTAGCACTGGAAAACACTTTTTGATAGATAAAAAGTGCATTTTATATACATCTATATTGATCAGACCAAAATGAGGGACAAATGAGGAGGACTGAGGGACAGAGGGACATTGCTCCAAATCAGGGACAGTCCCTCGAAATCAGGGACAGTTGGGAGCTATGCAAAAGCCCAGACCATGTGTCAGGTGGTGTCTCATTAATATCTTTCCCAGCATGCAGAGCATTGATGGGCTAGGACATTAAATCTCATCACAATGCCATATGTAGAACACTTGCTGGAGCAAGCCTAACCACTTTAGCCCCGGACCATTTGTCAGCCTAAAGACCAGAGGTGTTTTTACAATTTCGCGGTCATACAATGTTGTACACAAACAAAATTTGTGCCCTTTTTTTCCCACAAATAGAGCTTTCTTTTGATAGTATTTGATTGCCTCTGCGAATTTTAATTTTTGCGATATAAACGGAAAAAGACCGAAAATTTTGAAAAAAAAAATATATTTCCTACTTTTTGTTATAAGAAAAATCAAACAAACTTAATTTTAGTCATACATTTAGGCCAAAATGTATTCAGCCACATGTCTTTAGTAAAAAAAAAAATCACAATAAGCGTATATTTATTGGTTTGCGCAAAAGTTATAGCATCTACAAACTAGGGTACATTTTCTGGAATTTACACAGCTTTTAGTCTAAGGCCCCATACACACGATAGAATCCATCCGCAGATAAATCCCAGCAAATGGGTTTCTGCGGATAGATCCTATGGTGTGTACACGCCAGCGGATCTGTTTCCACGGAGAAATCTCCTCTGGGATGGATTCCAGCAGATCGGATATTTGCTGACATGCACAACAAATCCATCTGCTGGAATCCATCCCAACAGATGGATCCGCTCGTCTGTACAGACTCACCGGATCCATCTGTCCAAAGGGATTCCCCGCACGCGTCGTAATGATTTGACGCATGCGTGGAATTCCTTATATGACAGCGTCGCGCCCATCGCCGCGTCATAATCGCGGCGACGGCGCGACACGTCATCGCCAGAGGATTTCCGCGCGGATTTCAATGCAATGGTGTGTACACTCCATCGCATAGAAATCTGCAGGAATCTTTGAGAGGATTTATCCGTGGAAACGGTCCGCTGGACAGTATCCGCGGATAAATTCTCTCGTGTGTATGGGGCCTAAGACTGCCTATCTAATTTCTTGAGGTGCTAAAATGGCAGGGCAGTACAAAACCCCCCCCCCCCCAAATGACCCCATTTTGGAAAGTAGACACCCCAAGGAAATTGCTGAGGGGCATGTTAAGCCCACTGAATATTTTTTTTTTTGTACCAAGTGATTGAATAATGACAAAGAAAAAAAAAGTTGTAACTAAATTATATATTGCTCACACATGCCATGGTTATATGTGGAATTGCAACCCAAAATATATTCTGCTGCTTCTCCTGAGTACGGGGATACCACATGTGTGGGACTTTTTGGGAGCCTAGCCACATACGGGGCCCTGAAAAACAAGCGCCGCCTTCAGGATTTCTAAGGGCGCAAATTTCTGATTTCACTCCTCACTACCTATGACAGTTTTGAAGGCCATAAAATGTCCAAATAGCACAACCCCCCCCCCCAAATTACCCCATTTTGGAAAGTAGACACCCCAAGCTATTTGCTGAGAGGCATGTTGAGTCCATGGAATATTTTATATTTTGCCACAATTTGCGGGAATATGGCAATTTTTTATTTTTTTTTGCACAAAGTTGTCACTAAATGATATATTGCTCACACATGCCAATGGGCATATGTGGAATTACACCCCAAAATACATTCTGCTGCTTCTCCTGAGTATGGGGATACCACATGTGTGGGACTTTTTGGGAGCCTAGCCGCATACGGGACCTCGAAAACCAAGCACCGCCTTCAAGATTTATAAGGGCATACATTTTTGATTTCACTCCTCACTACCTATCACTACCTATCACAGTTTTGAAGGCCATAAAATGCCAAGATGTCACAAAACTCCCCCCAAATGACCCCATTTTGGAAAGTAGACACCCCAAGCTCTTTTCTGAGAGGCATTTTGAGTCCATGGAATATTTTATATTTTGCCACCAGTTGCTGGAATATGACAAACTTTTTATTTGTTTTAATTTTTCTTGCACAAAGTTGTCACTAAATGATATATTGCTCAAACATGCCATGGGCATATGTGGAATTACACCCCAAAATACATTCTACTAATTCTCCTGAGTACGGGGATACCACATGTGTGAGACTTTTTGGGAGCCTAGCCACGTACGGGACCCCGAAAACCAAGCACCGCCTTCAGGCTTTCTAAGGGTGTACATTTTTGATTTCACTCCTCACTGCCTATCACAGTTTCGAAGGTCATGGAATGCACAGATGGCACAAAACCCCCCCACATGACCCCATTTTGGAAAGTAGACACCCAAAGCTATTTGCTGAGGGGCATGGTGAGTATTTTACAGCGCTCATTTATTTTTGAAAATGAAGAAAGATTTTTTTTTTTTCAATTTTCAAATTTTTGTGACAAAAAGCAAGATCTGCAAAATACTCACCATACCTCTCAGCAAATAGGTTGGGGTGTCTACTTTCCAAAATGGGGTCATTTGGGGGGGGGGGGGGTTTGTGCTATCTGGGCATTCCATGGCCTCCGAAACTGTGATAGGCAGTGAGGAGTGAAATCAAAAATTTACACCCTTAGAAAGCCTGAAGGTGGTGCTTGGTTTTTGGGGTCACGTACACAGCTAGGCTCCCAAAAAGTCTCACACATGTGGTATCCCCGTACTCAGGAAAAGCAACAGAATGTATTATGGGGTGTAATTCCACATATGCCCATGGTATGTTTGAGCAATATATCATTTAGTGACAACTTTGTGCAAAAAAAAAAATTCTCTTTCCCGCAACTTGTGTCAAAATATAAAATATTCCATGGACTCGACATGCCTCTCAGCAAATAGCTTGGGGTGTCTACTTTCCAAAATGGGGTCATTTGGGGAGTTTTGAATTGTCCTGGCATTTTATACACAACATTTAGAAGCTTATATCACACATCACCCACTCTTCTAACCACTTGAAGACAAAGCCCTTTCTGACACGTTTTGTTTACATGAAGACATATTTTTTTTTTCAAAGAAAATTGCGTTGAACCCCCACACATTATTTATTATTTTAAAGCAAAGGACCTACAGATTAAAATGGTGGGTGTTGCATTTTTTTTTCCACGCAGTATTTGCAAAGCAATTTTTCAAATGCATTTTTTTGGGCAAAAATACATATTTTTTTATTTTATTGCACTAAAACACACTATATTGCCCAAATGTTTGATGAAATAAAAAAGATGATCTTAGGCCGAGTACATAGAAACCAAACACGATATGCTTTATGTAGCGTACTTTCGTACAGGTGCTATGTTTAAATTTAGTGGGAGAATGAGAGAGTTATGTTACTCTCATTCTTTGATTTGACAAATTTGGCTGTCGCCAAATCTGGATTGTTCTGTGGGTCATTCTGTGCCCCGGAGATGCAGTCTCATCTCTGGGCGGCAGGTGGTGCCAGAGGGGTCCAGGCAGAGCCGCTTCTTCCCAGCAGCCAATTGGAGGAGTTTTCCCTCGCGGGGCATGCTGGGGAGGGGTATTTCTGTGGCGGAGGCCGTTGTTCGGGGTTCTTCGTGGGTTCCCGGTTCCAGGTGCGGCACCCACCTTTAGGGTGTGCGCACATCACGGACCCCACCATTATGGCCTACCAGGCCGGGGTCGCGTGCTACATGGAGTTCCTGACTCTGGGCTCTCATAGCCCGGAGCAACAGATGCTGCAAAGGGGGCCCAGTGACTTACTGGGGCCCCTCTTCTATTGAGAAGATCCTAAGCTGAGTGCTGTTCGGTGGGGGATCGACCTGAGGAGAACCCGGAGGCAGGTGATCCAAAGGTTTGAACGAACCACCGGGGATCTGGGTGACTGGACACTGACAGGTCACATTTAAACTGTCAGTCGGTCACCCCAAGAGACATACTGGGAGGATTCGCTCTATCATTCACAATTTCAGCACTAGGCCTGTGGCAGAGGTCTCACCTAACATCTTAATTTAATTAGAGCCAAGTCGGTGGCAGAGACTTGTTCCTCCCAGAAGCTTTAAGTGGCGCTCTGGCTGCCAGACCTGTGAGAGAGGCCTGTCCAGAGGCACTTCACCCACTCCGGCGGGAGTGGTGACGCATGCAAGTACCATTTCTAAAGGACAGGATTGCCTTTACTATCCATAGTCTGATACTGTGAAGTTGCTCTACCTTCACCAACCTATCCTGTCTACCTCAAGTTACATGTTGGTCGTGTTTGACCGGGAAAATAAAGCATTTGAAAATGTCAACCAACGGTCCTGGACATTCTGTTATTGCTCTCAACACTACCATCACCCCTAGACACAGTGAAGAGGTAACTTAAATACGCCGATCCCAAATCTAATCAGCGGCTACATTTATAATTGTGCACAAATCCGCAGTGGCGACAAACTACATACATTTTTAAAAGCCTTTTAAAGCCTCTACAGGTTACCACATTAGATTTACAGAGGAGGTCTACTGCTAAAATTACTGATCTCACATGCATGGTACAATTGCTGTTTACATAATACGCTAGACTGACGCTTGTGTTTGCCTTTGCGCGAGAGCAGGGGGGGGACAGGGGTGTTTTTTAATTTTTTTATTATTATTTATTTTGCTTTTTTAATTTTATTTTAAACTGTTCCTTCCTTTTTTATTTTTTTTTAATATTTTTTTATTGTTATCTTAGGGCATGTAAATATCACCTATGATAGCAATAGTTAGTGACAGGTACTCATTTTTGAACAAATTGGGGTCTATTAGATCTCTCCTCTGCCCTCAAAGCATCTGACCACACCAAGATCGGTGTGATAAAACGTTTTCCCACTTTCCCAATGGCGCTGTTTATATCCGGGGGGGGACAGGACATTCCCTCCCACTGCTTGTAAAAACAGTCTAGAGGCTAATTAGCTGCTAGGATTGCTTTTACATGAAAGCCGACTGCTGGCTGAAAAGACTGATACCAAAATGATACCTAAACCCGCAGGCATCATTCTGGTATAACCATTCAAAGTCCAGCAACATACCATACGTTGATGGTTCTTGTTGGACATGTATTGTAATGTTTTTTTTCATGCAGCCTGTTGGCTAAACGAAAAAAAAAAGATTGATCGGTGGGTATGCCCACCATTAGAATACCTCCCTTCATCCACCCATTTCTAATGATTGGCATACATGCATCATTTATATATGCCGAAGAATGGGGGCATCCTCCTGCAAAAAAAGTTATGCCGCTCACACACGGTCGGACTTTTCCACTGGCAAACCCCTGTCGGAATTTTGACCGTATGTACGCGGCATAAAAAGTTATGGCGCATACACACGGTCAGACTTTTCCACGGGCAAGCTTCCGTCGGAATTTCGACCGTTTGTACGCAGCATTAGGAGAAAAATCACTCCTCTGCCCCTAATGCCCCCATGCTTCGGCATATATGCTCTTTTTTTAACTGTGGTGGTGAAATTGCCTCCTACAGCGTTGGAGTCGCTGGTTTATGTATCGTGGGAGCAAATGCTGTTTCTGTCACGCTAAATAAATCCACGCTGCAACTGAATGGCGTACCTGCTAAGCAAATGATGGTTAACATTAAAACAAAGTAACATTACATTTTAACAGTAAGACCTTACCATACCATACCTGCAAAGCAAATACAAAAAAAAAAAAAAACAGTAAAAAAAAAATTAACGCAACCTGTGCCTAAAAAATATATGCCGAAGCAAAAAAGTTATGCCGCATACACACGGTTGAACTTTTCCACAGGCAAGCCTCCGTCAAAATTTCGACCGTATGTACGCAGCATTAGGAGCAAAATCGCTCCTCCGCCCCCTAATGCCCCCCTGGTTGGGCATATATGCTCTTTTTTTTAACTGTGGTGGTGAAATCACCTCCTACAGTCGTGGCTTTATGTATCGTGGGAGCAAACGCTGTTGCTGTCACGCTAAATAAATCCGTGCTGCAACTGAATGGTGTACCTGCTAAGCAAATTTGAAACATACACCAGTGCAGAGACCAGGCTGGTCAGGACAGGAGGGACAATAAAAGCGAGTGTCACGCCTAAATCCGCGTTTGCTGCAGACACAACATCTTCTTTGGGGGGTTCTTTGGGTAGGGGTACCAGGGAGGACAAAGGCAAAATGCTTCTCATACACCCAGCTCACTGCATTTGCATTGGGAAGGTGGGGCACAGCACCGTCTGGAAACAGAAGGGCTCCGATGATCTCTTCCTGGAATTTTAGGAAGGATCCAGTCCGCCCTGAAGCTCTGTATAGCACATGAGCAAAGCCAATTGAAAGAAAATAAACAGACACTTTATTGTACCAGCGTCTGGCCTTACGGGCAATTAGGTACGGCGCCAACAACTGGTCATTGAGGTCCACCCCTCCCATGTTAAGGTTGTACTCGTGGATACAGAGGGGTTTCTCCACAAAACCAGTCGCCGTAGGAATTTGGACTGCCGTGTCTGTGTGAAGCGAGGACAGAACGAAAACATTTCGTGAATCCCTCCACTTCACTGCTAACAAATTATTACACTGTAAGCAGGCTCTCTCCCCCCGACTAAGATGGGATTCTACAAGCCGTTGGGGGAAGCCCCGGCGATTAGGTCGCACGGTGCCACATGCGCCAATTCCATAATCAAAAAGGTAACTAAAAAGTGGCACGCTTGTGTAATAATTGTCCACGTACAAGTGGTACCCCTTTCCGAATAAGGGTGACACCAATTCATACACTATCTTACCAGCGCTCCCTATGTAATCTGGGCAGTTCTCCAGCTCTACGTGGCTATCTTTTCCCTCGTAAACCATAAAACTAGATGTATAGCCTGTTGCCCTGTCACAGAGCTTATACATCTTGACCCCGTATCTGGCACGCTTGCTGGGAAGGTACTGCTTGAAAGACAAGCGGCCAGAAAACGTAATCAGGGACTCATCAACGCAGACAACTTGATGGGGATTATACAAGGCTGCAAAACATTCATTGAAGGGGTTTACGAGGGGCCGAATTTTGTAGAGCCGATCGTATCCAGGGTCTCCCCGAGGACGACAGAGTTCATTGTCACTGGAATGCATGAACCGCAAGATCTGCTTGTATCGTGTCCTGGTCATGGAGACAGAGAAAATGGGCATATAGTGAATTGGGTGAGTGGACCAATATAACCGCAGCTCACTCTTTTTAGTAATGCCCATGAGGAGGGATAGGCCCAGAAAGATCTTAAATTCGGAAACCGTAATTGGTTTCCAATCTCTGGCAAGGGACAGCTGGGGATTAGCGGCGATGTATTGACCAGCATACAAATTGCTTTGGTCCACAATAGATCTATAGAGATCTTCGGTGAAAAACAGCGAATAAAAATCAAGTGACGTAAAATCAACTGTTTCCACCTGAATTCCGGGTTGGCCAGTGAATGGGGGAAGTATGGGTGCTGCAGAAGTCGTGGGTACCCAATCAGGATTGGCGAATGCAGCAGGAAGGGCACTTTGGGCACAACGGGCCTGTCTTTGTCTTCTTCTTCTTGGTGGCAGCGGGACACTACTTGTGCTTGCCACCTCGTCAGCTTGAACTGCACTTATGGGACTCGCCACGTCACCACGTGATACTGCAGTGCTGGATGTACGACCAGGATATACTAGGCCGCTGGTGCTTGCCAGTTCACCAGAAGGAATAGCGGCGCTAGTACTTCTCTGCTCCATACGAGAGCCCTGCGGTTCTTGCACCTCAGCGACAGCAGAAGATCGGGGTCTGGTACGCCTGACCTTAGCAGGGACCACAACTCCGTCGTCATAGCTATCTGTCTGGGACCCACTGTCATCTACAGGATCGTATTCTGAGCTAGAATTTGACAGATGCGTGACCTCCTCCTCACTATCTGTCAGGCTCAGAAACGTGTAGACCTCTTCACTACTGTACCTTCGATTTGCCATTTTGGGCTCTAAATTTAGGGGTACAGTAGTAAGATTCACAGGTAAAAAAGCACCTGACCTGTCAGCGACTGAGTCAAATGCTACCAAAAAACTGTTAGCGATCACAGAGATCAGGCCTGACTCTGCATACGCTGCAGTTATGTGTTTTTGTGTTTTGTGACAGTGATCGATCGATCGATACTGCACTTGGGTGGGCTGGACTGGGTGAAGGGGCTAAACGCAGGTGCTAGCAGGTATCTGGGCTGATCCAGATAACAATGCGTTTTTGGGAACCCTAAACTGCAGGGGACGCTAGTATAGATCTGATCAGATCAGGTATCGATCCGTTCAGATACTATACCACTAAGGGAAGCGTATGGTGCGTGCGTGAGTGTTAATGCTACTGGCACTAATATGACGCTGCCTGGGGCGACGCAAACCCTATCTGGCGCTAAAACCAAACTTTTATCACCCGCCGGGCGATCAGGGGGTTAAAACTTTATTAGGAAAAATATGGCGGGTGCCTTGACACTATAAAAAATAAACTAGCTAAACTGCATCACCCGTGACACTTATACTGTAATCACTGGTGACAGGGGGTAACCAAGGGGTTAAACCTTTATTAGGGGAGGTTCCTAGACCTATTAGGGGCCAAGACTAATTACACTAACACTTATTTTAGTCACTAATGACACTAGTACAGCGGTAAAAAAAAATCTGATTGCTGTACTGGGTGACACAGTGACAGGCAGTGAAGGGGTTAATTGGGGGGTTATCGGGGGGGTGAATTGTGTGCCTACGTGACCTGGTGTCAGTGTAGTGTTGTGCAACTTACTTTTAGATGTTCTCTCCTCTCGGTCTGGAACTAAAAGACAGACACGAGGGAGAGAACATCACTTCATCACTTCCCCTGTCAATGTTTACACTTAGGCCCCATACACACGAGAGGATTTATCCGCGGATACGGTCCAGCGGACCGTTTCCACGGATAAATCCTCTCGAGGATTTGCGCGGATTTCCATGCGATGGAGTGTACTCACCATCGAATCGAAATCCGCGCCGAAATCCTCTGCCGATGACGTGTCGCGCCGTCGCAGCGATTATGACGCGGCAACGTGCGCGACGCTGTCATATAAGGAATTCCACGCATGCGTTGAATCATTACGACGCATGCGGGGGATCCCTTCGGACGGATGGATCCGGTGAGTCTGTACAGACCAGCGGATCCATCCGTTGGGATGGATTCCAGCGGATAGATTTGATAGCATGTCATCAAATATTTATCCGCTGGAAATCCATCCCAGGGGATAAATATCCGCGGAAACAGATCCGCTGGAGTGTACACACCATAGGATCTATCCGCTGAAACCCATTCGCTAGCATTTTTCAGCGGATGGATTCTATCGTGTGTATGGGGCCTTAGAGACATGGGAAGACAACCATTGGCCAGGAGTGATCACCAGGTTTAGGCCAGATTTCATTGGCCCTGGGCCTGGAGATTGATCAGTTCCTGAGCAAATCTGATCTTCGGGAACGGCGGGGGGGCGTGCGCGTCACGTATAGCTACGTGATCTCCCGCAGGGGAGCCGACCTGCCGCCGTATAACTGCCGCGGCTGGGCGGCAACTAGTTAATAAGTAAAAAATTGTACATTCAGTGCTTACAGAACACTAACAAGCAGATACAAATAAGCTCCCCTTTTCCAGTAAAATTAAATACAAAAATAAAAATAGAAAAATACTGCATCCCTGCACTTTTTAGAGATTACACACCTCAGTTCTGTCTTGTGGTGTTTCGGCATCTCAAGTATCAGAATTTAGTTCAAGAACCCTGCATAAAAGGTTAACGGGCAGCCCTTCTATCCTGTGTGTATTGACAATATACTAGAATACCTTTAGATTAAGGTACAAAAGGTTCAGTAGGACCAGACTTGCTTTGGATTATTGCCATTTGTTTTGATTTCCCTAGGTAACAGGTCTTAAGAATTTTTAATAGACAGTGGGCTAGATTCAAGTAGCCCGCCGTAAGTTTGTATGTTATTTAGGCTACGCCGCCGCAACTTACACGGGCAAGTGCAGTATTCACAAAGCACTTGCTCCGTAAGTTGCGGCGGCGTAGCGTAAATGGGGCCGGCGTAAGCGCGCCTAATTCAAATGAGTATGAGGGGGGTGTGTTTTATGTAAATGGTTGGTGACCCGACGTGATTGACGTTTTTCCCGAACGGCGCATGCGCCGTCCGTGGAATTTCCGAGTGTGCATTGCTCCAAAGTACGCCGCAAGGACGTCATTGGTTTCGACGTGAATGTAAATTACGTCCAGCCCTATTCGTGAACGACTTACGCAAACAACGTAAAAAAATCAAAATTCGACGCGGGAACGACGTCCATACTTAACATTGCGTACGCCTCATAATAGCAGGATCAACCTTACGTCGAAAAAGCCTAACGTAAACGACGTAAAAAAATAGTGCCGGGCATACGTAGATTTGTGAATCGGCGTATCCAGGTCATTTGCATATTCTACGCCGAAAACGACGGAAGCGTAAATATTCACCCTAAGATACGACGGTGTAAGAGACTTACGCCAGTCGGATCTTAGGCTAATGTCGGCGTATCTTGCTTTCTGAATACAGAAAGAAGATACGCCGGCGCAGCTTTGAATTTACGCCAGCGTAAATCAATGCTGAATCTAGCCCAGTATTCTTATTACAGTCAGCTATCTACAAGATTTACATTAGGCTTTTAATAGTGAAATGCACAGTGACTGTAAAGTAAGGTGACCAGATTTTTAAAATGAAATCCGGGGACATATTTTTTCTTTACTAGTAATGGCAACAATCAGCGACTCTCTGCCCGTCGCGGCCTGCCTCACAGTCTCTCAAGTCTCACTCTCCGGGCCCCGGCTACTACTGGATGGGGAGCAGAAGAAGATCACTCCGCCAGGGAAGGCAAGGAGATAGGCAGGTGGCTGGCCAGGATTTGAGCCAAGGCAGAAGAGCATGCGAACGAAGCTGAATGGGCATGTGCCCGAAACTGAAGAAATATTCCCTCTGTCCGACCAGCACATGATCATCATAAAGGGGCACAGATAATGGGAAAAATACAACCTCCCCTATGCTAGTAGGCACGGCGGAGCAGGGGGTGTAATTCTATTTTTTTTTATTTTAATTCTGCACTGATTGTCTTCGAAATTGCCCCTGCCCCCTATTAAATCCAATCTGGGGACAAAACCAGGGACAGACTTGGTCCGGGGACAGTGTCCTCAACCAGGGGACTGTCCCCTGAAACTGTTACCAACCACCCCTCTCTTCCAATCCCTTCACTGGCCTCTACTTAAAAGTCAAAATCCTATCAGCATACAAAGCCACCCGCAACGCTTCAATTCATAGTGCAATGATGAACTTGTCCACAAAAATGGGGTTACGACAGGTGGGGGAGGTGGCATCACAATCGCCTCCACACCACCTCTGACAAGAAATCCGAACGCAGATGGCTCTTCAGGAGTGTGGCAAGTTTAGATGCACATCTACATTTTGCAGCTTCCCTATGAGACCCCTATGTAGCGCCCTGCTCCCAAAGATGGAGATGCTATTTCAAATTTAGGGTATGTCTGGGCCAATAGTTGGGCCCAGACCTGTTGAACTTATATGCAAATTTGCCTCTGTTTTGGCTGTGGTACTGCCTGGGAGTATTTTGCTATGTTGTCTGTGGGTGGCGTTACCACTTTAGGCCCATGTTGGAACGCAGGTGTACCATGGTGTATTGAGTGTCCCTCCTCGGCAGCGGTACAGTGGGAGTGGTGACCCCGCTGTGCATGCTGGGAGGGGATACTTAAGGGGCAGACGCCATTTTTCGGGGGTTCCTTCGCCTCGTGGCCCTCCTGGCGCGAGGTGGGTGTGCTTGATTTGAGTCTCGGGACCACGTTGGTCTGAGGCTGTGTTCCTCTCTAGTAGGCCCAAGTATCTTGGTTGGGGCCTACGCTTTGAAGGTGATCCTGTGCTGTCTGTCCTGTGGGAAGAAGCCACTCAATGAAGGAAGCCAGGGGAGGACCTGTCCCGGAAAGGACTGAGCGGAAGGCTGGTACTTTGGGAGAGGCCTGGTAACTTATTGAAGGATGCACTGTAACCTACAACAACTTACAGTCCGCTGGATTGGCTTAAAGGCTCTTTGGCTGTAAGGCAGGAAGTTCGGGACTTTAAATCCTCTGGCAGAGGATTCCTGGCCATCCACTCTGTGTTCTCAGACAGTCTGTGGCAGAGACTGTTTCCATGCTGTCCATGCCATGTGAGAGGGGTCTATCCGGATGAGCAATACCTACTCAGGAGTGAGTGGCGAATATTAGAACTTTGAATACTATTGTGCATTCTGTACTGTACCTGAACCTTCCCCTTCTCTCTATTCTCTCTACTTCCTTCACAAGTTTTATGCAACAAAAATAAAGCTTACTGTTGAAGGTTTGACATCTTGTGTGGACATTGCAAAATTTCTACAGACTTCCTCCCCTGGACAATGAACTTGAAGGTAACGTGCAAAACCCAAAATCTAAACCAGCAGCTTATACAGGGGTAGTGCTACACCTACAACCCCCCTACAGGAATCATGTATTTGTGGCCATTGTTTGCCAAACAAGCAAATTGAAAAAAAAAAAAGTTCAGATGCCTCTCCTCATCTTTGGGCAATAGCCTACAAGTAAAATAGACTACTAAAAATGCATTTGGAAAAGAGCCAGCTACTAAAACTGTATTGTAGTTAGTATACTTGGAGAAAAAAAAGTTAATAGACAGCAGGAAGAAATGTCTATAGTTTGTATCTCTTCGATACCCATTTTAAAGACAGCGAGATAACAGACATTCATTAGAATTTGCAGTCAACTTACAGCCACTGGTTCAGGTCCACCTTCTAGAGACTTAGCCTGAAGAAGGAATTGTTGCAAAAAAGACATTTTGGATGAAGTGCCTATAAAGAAGAAACAAAAATAAATAAAAAATAAAATACAATTTAATCCACCAATAAAAATGCAATGTAATGTAATAGAGAGCATGTCCCAAATTGGAACAAAGACAGCACAAGAACATACAAGTCCAAACCTACATCTGGCACTTACATCCTGAAAGCTGTCACCAGGAAATCACAACTTACAAGGTCAGTGCTCACATGTCCCCACCATGTCCCATAGCCAGCTTCTGAAAGGTAGATTCCAATTCTCATCCTTGCCACTACTAAGACCTCAGAACTGCGATAAAGTCCATAGGCTGCCTCAGGGGGCAGCAGGTCTCCAGGGCTCCAGATTATTTAGCACTTCCCCAGGCACCTCCTGGGCACTCCACTCCAAGGATTGGCAAGGGCATGATAAATATTCAGGCTGGTCATTTGCCTGTCCCAGCCCTATATTTCGGAAACTTCTTTCAGAAGCAGTCAAACTCTCAGCCTGTGAAGCCCTGAACAGATGAGAACAATCACTGTTCCCCTGACTACAAAGGAGCGAAAAAACTATTTGCCTAGCATTCTACACTAGGGTGTGCCACAAAATAGTTTTCTTTATAGATTAAACTAGCTGAATACCCGGCGTTGCCCGGTCTTTCAATCTTAAAGGAGTTCTCTGACCTAAAAGTTTTAAACCCCGCTGTGCCCGGGCTGTAAAAAAATAGAAAATAAACTGTCACTTACCTGCCTACGATCCCCCGTTGTTCCGATATCGCCGTCCCGTTCTCCGGTCCCGGTCTCTTCCGCTTCCTGTGTGTCGGTGACTCATAGTGCGCTCAGCCTATAAGTGGCCGCGACGGGACATTGCTGCGGCCGCTGATAGGCTGAGCGCACTATGAGTCACCGACACACAGGAAGCGGAAGGGGCCCGGGACCGGAGAACGGGACGGCGATAGCGGAACAACGGGGGATCGTAGGCAGGTAAGTGACAGTTTATTTTCTATTTTTTTACAGCCCGGGCACAGCGGGGGTTAAAACTTTTAGGTCAGAGAACTCCTTTAACCTTTTGGGGAGGAAAATCATAGTAATAAAAATATACCCATCTTTTATATAAGGGTGTAGGTAAGGGTTAATTTAACTGTCATATATTTTTATTTGGCATATAAGTAATATGTGTACCAGGTATTATTGAAATATCTCCAGGCGTACAGAAGTTATGTGGGAACATACATTTCCCATTGATTTGCATGGGACTTTAAACAAAAACCCCGACCCTCACAAATGGGGGTAGTTAAGGGATAAATTAACTATCCTATAGTTTAAGTGGACATATAAGTAACATGTGACCAAGTGTTATCGAAATATCTACAGCCGTTTGGAAGTTATGAAGTAACATGTATTTCCCATAGAGTTGAATGGGGCTTTAAAGAACAACCCCCGACCATGGCAAATGGGGGTGGGTAAGGGTTAAACCACCTATCCTATGTTTGTTGCTGACATATAAGTAACATGTGTGCCAAGTTTCATGTTAATATCTTTAGCCGTTTGGACGTGATGCTGGAACATACATACATACATACATACATACATACATACATACATACATACACACACGTTGAGTTTTATATATATAGATGGATTCAGAAAAATTTACAAGATTTAAGGAGCAATTCCTTATAACACTATGATAAATACCAAACAATATTTGGAGAAGGTTTTCAAATGCACTTTAATTGAATTAAAACCATACATCAATAAGGGTGCCATCTTGGTTTCTGTGATTGTGGTCTCATGTGAGTGCAACAGCTTTTTTTTTTTTTTTTTTTTTAACTTGCTGCACTCTGAGTTTTTCCTCCCTTTTCTTTTTCTTTTTTTTTATAAATTCTTTATTTTCATTTTTTCTTTCACAAAGATAATAATAACTATTTTTTTATACAATACATCTTATACATCAGTTCTAGTTATTTTGCTCTTGAGGTCTTCCGTACATTTATATTGATTACTCTTTACCGGAACAAGGAAATACTTAAATTCTCTTTACTCTGTCTCTTCATTTATCATAAAATAAAACCTTATTTTTTAGTGCTCTACTATAGTACCATATCTTTGTTATATTATCGTTAGCTAGGGCAAGAAATAGCCCCCAAAGTCTCCCCCTCACCCCCCGTTCCCTATATATGACATAGGGGGCCCAGATTTGTCTATGCTTATCCTCCTGTTCCCTCATTCTCATGGTAAGACTTTCCATTTGTTGAATTTCTGATATTTTAGCCATCCATTGTGTTCTAGTTGGGGAGACAGAGCTTTTCCAGAGTGCTGGAATGCATGCTTTTGCTGTTGTAAGCAAATGTCTCACCAGTGATTTTTTATATTTTTCTGTCGAGAGAGGTATATCGGACAACAAAAAGAAAGCCGGATTCTCTCCAAGAGACATATCCGGAATTTATTTCACTGTTTCTGAGACCATTTTCCAAAAGTCTTTTACTCCCTGGCATTCCCAAAAGAGGTGCATCAAAGTGCCCACAGCTCCTTGACATCGCCAGCAAAGATTAGACACCTGTGGATATATTCGATTCATTACTGCTGGAGTTCTATACCATCTAGAATCTTATAGCCCCCTTCTTGATATCTGGTTGCTAATGAGGCCTTGTGTGTATACCTGAATATCTTATTTCTCTGCGCCTCCGAGAATGTGATCCCCAGGTCCCTTTCCCAGGCCTGAATAAACCCCAATTCTTGTGGGGCTTTCAATTCGGTCACCATGGCATACAACATTGATAGTGAGTATCTCACTGGTTCCCCCTTTAGGCATAGCTTCTCAAACTTAGATGGTGTCGATATTTCTATCGCTCGCATAGAAATTGCTCGAAGGAAAGAGTTTAACTGTATTCTCCTAAATGGATCCAGATCCTCTGTGAACTCATGCTCAATCTCCTCTCTAGACATCACTCAGTTGTCTACCATAAAATGTATAAGTCTACTTTTGCCCTGTCGTTTTAGGCCCCATACTCACGACCAAACATGTCTGCTGAAACTGGTCCGCGGACCAGTTTCAGCGGACATGTTCGTTCGTGTGTAGGCAGTAACGGACAGGATTTCAGCAAACATTCGTCGGCCAGACCGTTTCCCAACGAACAACTGTTTCCTGGTCTTGCTTTAAAACAGTCTGCTGGAATCGTGTCCGTCAGACATGTTCGGTCGTCTGTACACAAAAGCAGCGTACAAAAACCCTGCGCATGCTCAGTCCAAATGAGGAGATGGGAGCGCTCGTTCAGGTAAAACTCGCGTTTGTTTGGGATATGGCACATTCGTCATTAGAAACCTTTTATTCTAGCAAGAGAACAATGTCTTAAAAAGGCGCACTAAACCACAGTTTCTTGCCTCGTTTTATTAATTCTTCTCTTGCTATAATAACCCCGTTCTCTTGCTGATGCAATTTCAATAGAGTTGTCCCATACTGAAATGTCAATTTCTTGCTTGTGATGTAATCTTTTAATAATGTTTTCTATGCCAGACGTGTGTTTTGGTTGGTGGTCCTCCATAATTTATTGTAGTCATTTTTGTAAAGGAATGTGCATCTTTTTAATTTTTTATGTTGTTTCTAGTTATGTCACCATTTTTTTTTTTTTTTTTTACATGTTTTTTTTGGTTTATTTTTTATTTTTTTTTTTTACATGTTTTTTTGGTTTATTTTTTATTTATTTTTTTTTGTGTTTCATTTGAGAATATTGAACCATATTGGCACACCAAATGTCCCCCCCCCCCAAGGAGTGTGTCCTTTGTAAATGACACATTGTATATTTATTAAAGGTTTGCTGCCTAATAATCCCCACAGTATAACAAACAATAGACATGTTTTCAAATGAAAGCAAAAAGCCTTTTATTTTGGCAAATGTCATCCCAAAAATTAAACAGAACGGCAGCACTAGAATCGATAGCAAACTATATGCAAACTGGCATTTCCAACATGGTGAAGGAGAAACTTCCAAGCCTCAGGAGCCAAACACAAAAATATGAAGCAGCAGCACAGAAACAAAGGAACCCAAACTGTGGTAGTCCAAACAATATGTCCTTTATGTGGAAGGAAATGGAAGGCAGAAAATCAACGTTTCCTCCTCTTTCCAACCTTCCCTCCAGGCAGCCTTCCAGCGGATCTTACACGGGCTCTTGCAGGTGGGGTCGATGTGGCAGCAGGAGGATGGTGTTCCGCAAGCCGGGCCGGGTCACATAGCCCAGTCTCTGGGGTCAGCAGGCCCTTCTGCATCCACCAAAGGACCTGGTTCATCAGGGCCTTTGCCAGTCTTCTCTGGTCCTCCTCCCCTTCATTCAAATCATGTGCCAAGGAGGCACTGAAGGCCTCTGTGGGGTTGAGGGGGGCCCTCATGATGGCGCTTGCCTCCTGTATCATGCGGAGGCTTGCCTCCTCCACAGGCCTCAACTGCCTCCTTCGGCCTGATGGCCTCACCTGGGGGGGAGAAGACTGGCTGGTGGTGGTTCTCCTGGCCGGGGGACCTGCTGCAGGCCACTGGGCCCAGCCTCCTCCTGGCTGCCACTGACCCCGGCCTCCTCCTGGCTGCCACTGACCCCGGCCTCCTCCTGGCTGCCACTGACCCCGGCCTCCTCCTGGCTGACAGACACCTGAGGATCTGCCACCTCCTGGCTGATCTCTTCTTCCTGTGTGGGACAAAAATGACATTTTTTACAATTTCGCTAAATAAAACCACACTCATTTTCATGTTTTTCGTTTAGTATTTTCTGTTCATTATTACTTGAATACACTCTACTTCTGACCCCTGCAGTTGTCATCCCTGACACCTATTTGTCTGTACACCTTTATTTTTGCTTTTTCCCAGCTTGGCTTTTCTTTTACAATATCAAATCATTAATCCACCAAGAATTATTTACGCCAGAAATATAGAGGAAACTACTATACCTCCTCATCGAAGGGTGGCAGATCTGCATCTCTGTCAGCCAGGCCCTCTTCCTCCGACTCTGCAGGGCTGTGGTCATCTGGGGAATGTCCGCTGGAAGGTAGCATGGAGGAAAGGTTGGAAGAAAGACTCGACATCGTTTTCCTGCCTTCCATTTCGTCCCGCAAAAAAGCCATCTGTTTGTAATACCACAGTTTGGGTTCCTTTGCTTGTGTTGCTGCTGCTCCCGATTTTTTGCTTTTATTAGCTTTGTATGCTCTCCTGTATGTGCTTCTGAGGTTGGCAAGTTTATCCTTCACCATGTTGGCAGTGCATCCTGGCACCCATGTTTGCATATAGTTTGCTAGCTCTTCTAGTGCTGCCGCTCGTACATCTTTATTACAATATAAAGAGTGCTTGGAATTCCACAGGATGGGCGTGTCCTGATATTTTTGGAGTAAGGCCTCTATAGCTTCCTTTGTTTGTAGGAGGTCCATTTCCCTTTTAGAAAAATGATATTTCTTTTTGAGTCTAGATTCGCAAAACATAAACCAAAGAAAAATAAATTTTCAAAAGGATCAGCGTTGACCTTGATATAATATGTGTCTTCAAATTTATTACCTATATCTAATTACAAACACAGTCTCTCTTGTTGTAAAAATGATTGTCAGCTCGGCCGCATTGGTTGTACCAAACATTGATTTGCTAGATGCAGAGCCATTGTTAACATTGCAGTAAATATTTTTAATATAGAAAAATAAACAATGCTTACAAATGACAGTATTCATCTAGGCACTCTTTCATGTGTAAATCTCATGCCCCTGACAATGGATGAGATAAAAGACACTTCCTAATGACCTCTGTACAACCAACACTTGAACAATACTTTGCCTGATCTGAATACACCATTCAAAAACTTGTCAATGAGGTACAGCATTGTTCACATCTCTATTTTGTGAGTTGTCCAAAAGCATTTGGATACCAAAATAACATTGTGGTACCCCATAGACAGAATAGCTTAAAAAGGGTGCAACCAACAGCCCAAACCCCCATCCCATGTGTCTACATTTTCCAGGCCTCTGCTGATCCCATTTTTAATTTCCTTACCTTCCTGTCTCTCGCTCCTCGTTTCTCACGCTCGCCTAATTACCGCGTAAGATGCGTAATCACGGCGTGCACCTTTTAAACACTCCGCGTATTTATTAAACCCCGCCCTCGTCACCTTTGCTAGGCCCCTAATCAATGAGTTTAGGAAATATGGCGTTAACTGTGTATGTTCTGGATGCGCTCGAAGATTCTCCGCGTAACCTACGTAAACACGTTGTTTGCATTCTATACACTCCGCGTATGTATTAAACGCCGCCCTCTTCTCCGCCCATGGCGTAACAATTCATCTTTTCCCCGCCCATAATCTCTGTGGGAAAGGAAAGATGGCGATGTCACACGAGCGGGCACGATGCTCTCATGCCACAAGTGAAGGGACAGAGGCAGGGACGTCCCGATCAAGGCAAAGAAGATATAAAGCCACTAATATGCGGTTCCAGGAAATGGTGGAGTTAGTTTACATCATGCGAAAGAAGGACTATGATGGTGAATTAGGGCCATACAAGACCCCTAACCGCCGAAAGGCACATATTATGGACAAGGTGGCGAGGAGAATGCAGAGGATGTTTGGGATCACCAGGTCCAAGGAACAGCTGAGGAAACGCTGGTCAGACTTAAAATTGAGGGAGCCACATCAGATGAAGAAAATACTTAAAATTCTGCGTAAAAGTAAGTAAATATATATTGGGGTTGGGGGGGGGGGTGGGTGATTGTCTGCAATAATGTGTTGCCATGTATATTTCACCATCTGCCTCCTTGGCCTGCTTGTAATTTTAAAAACATGTTGTCATTTATTTTTTAGGACATAAATAACTACATATTTACAAATAGTGTTCTTAGTAAACCACGTAACATTACATAGTTTCTCAGAAAGGCTCGGTTATTCCAGGAACAACACACCTGGACATGACTCACTGCCCAAAAACTTTGTTGGTAAACATTGTGTAAAAGCTAGTTCTAAAAAAATAAAATAGGAGAATGGGAAAGGCAAACAGGATTCATTCTAAAAACAGTGGTAATAAAGCAGATGTTTTCACAGCTGCAATGCAGAGCACCTGTGTCTCCCCAAATCAAAAATGTGTTTTGGTAGGGTCTCCCAGAAATACTGTTTAGGGGGGACATCCATGTGTGTCACTTTGCTAAAAAGGGGCAGGATCAGAGCTTGCCATAGAAGTAATTCCAAAATGTAGGTTTGGTGAAATATAAAAGTCACTAAATGAAAGCCTCTTCTAAGCAATGTGTGCGATTTATGCTCTCCAATATCTGTGTGCTGATGAGTCTACATTTTTTTTGGGTTATTTAAGGGGAAAGAAGTCGCCAGCATTTGGAGGAGGCAGAGAGGGCCAGACAAGGCCAAAATCTTCCATCTCAACATGTGGAGGAGGAGGAGGATGTGGAAGGAGAAGAGGATGTGGAAGGAGAAGAGGATGTGGAAGGAGAAGAGGATGTGGAAGGAGAAGAGGATGTGGAAGGAGAGGAGGAAGGAAGAAAGGAGGAAGGAAGAGAGGAGGAAGAAGTAATTTTGGACTTAGAATTTATAGCAGATGAAGGGCAAGTGGCGGAAGAACAATTTGGCGAATTGAAAGAAGGTGGATTGATGGATGAAGGAGGAGTCGAAGATGATGGGGAAGTGGTGGAAGAAGGAGGAGTGATAGAAGATGATGGGGAGGTGGTGGAAGAAGGAGGAGTGATAGAAGATGTCGAAGAGGTGGAAAGGAGAAGCCCATCAGGTCAGTGTCACCCTAGCTTGATTAAAAAAAACATATGTAGATAGGCCTCATCGAAAAATAATTTTGGAAATGACCATTTTTATAATTTTTTTAGGGGAGGAGGATGGTGTGCCAATATTTTCACGTGCAAGTGCTGCTATAATTATTCAGCAGGTAATGGAGTGCAGCACTGAAATGCACAATATGCGTGAAAGGATGGTTGTCATGGAAGAGAATTTAACAAATGTCCTTTTGGAATGCTGCACGGAAATGGACAATATGCGGCAAAGAATGATGGTCATCGAATCTAATTTTAAAAATATTATTGACATGATGGGCCGTGTCAAAGACTGAAACACCCCCCGCCCATCCCCCGCCCCCACAAACATTTTTACTGTTTTAATAATGAATACGCCAAAATTTGAAGATACACACACAGTGTGCCAACATGTGCTATCTGCCATCACAGAATATCTAGTGTCTGTGCTTTGTGGGTCCAACCCCCTCCTCCATCCTCAAGTAGTTGAGAGGAAGGGTTTGCTCCCACAAAACACAGACATTGATCACCCATGATGTCAGATAGCACATGTGGCCATTTGTCTGTTGAACCAATGACATTTGGCGAGTTTGCACTGAATGTGTGTATCTTCAAATTTTGGCGTGTTCCAGTGTGAAAGCACACCATGACTGACTGCTGTTGTGAGTTTTTATATTTTTATAATTGTATTTTTTTACTTTTTGACCATGTTGAACATTTTTGGATACTATAAAGTTTAGACCATAAAGAATAAACACCTAAAAAAAATTAAAAAGATATATATATAGAATTATAAATCTCTCTAATCACTGAATTTAGTGAAGTCGAGATTTGACTCCTAAATCTCCACAACAAATATTCGTATTGAAAAACACACCAAAAAAAAAAAAAAAATTATAAAAAATTTTGGTTTTTGTGCATAAAAAATATGCCGAGAATAAAAAATACTAAGGCGGTAAACACCCCACCCAAAATATTCTATATATATATATATATATATGTAAACAATAAATCTAACTATATTTGATAAACAAAAATGTGAACTTGTTGTGGGGGCTCAATGCGGACGTGTTTCCCATCTATTGCTCCACCGCAGTTTGGAAAATCCCACCGCTGGGCAAATTGGGAAGCCACAGACTGCCATTCCTGTGGTGTGGAGGGTAGCTGTGGGGACAAACAAAAAAAGAGATTTAGTACTTTGTAACAAAAACATCCTACAAGCATCCTTGTGACACTTCACAGTATTAAAATTGCATTACAAAAATGTGCATGGAGAATTTGGGAAATGAAATATATAGGGCCACTTCATTAAGAGACTCCACAGCCCTCTGATGGGGACAATAAAAGTTTGAAGGGGGGGGGGGGACACAAAAACCAAAAAGTCCTTTTTTTAAAAATGGCAAGGTGGGTTTGTCACTAGGATAGCATGCTGGACAGGTTAATATTGGGTAAAGGACAAATATGCAGGTAGGCCAAGAATAAAACATGTAAAGCTTATATCAACATGCATAGGGAGAAAAGGGAACGTTAGTTAAACACACAGCATATCTGGGAAATGAAAAATAAAGTTAGTTAGCAACATTATTACAGCCAGGAAACTTACCTTAATATACTCCTCATGCAGAACTTTGATGATGGCAGCACACGTGTCCGGTATGATGACCCCAAGCGCCTGCGGAGAGATGCCTGTCGAGAACTTGAGGTCCTGCAGGCTCCTCCCAGTCGCCAGGTACCGCAACGTGGCAATAAGCCTCTGCTCGGCCGTGATGGCTTGGCGCATCACAGTGTCCTGCCTCGTGATATAGGGGGACAGAAGATCCAGCAGACTGTTGAATACGGGGTCCGTCATGCGGAGAAAATTCCTAAAGTCATTAGGATTATTCTCCTGGATTTCCCTAAGCAGAGGCATATGTGAGAACTGGTCACGCTGGCGCAACCAATTCTTGGTCCAGAAACGCCTCCGCCCCCTGTTTCTGGCCAAAGTACTGGAATAATGAACATATCCAGCAGCCATCCCATAAACAGCACCAACTCGCGAAAATTGACGCTGCTGCTCCATCATGGCTTCAAACCGGCCGGCTGGTCAGTCAAGAACACACTCAAACAGAAAGCACTCGCAAATCCAGCACTACCTGCGACGAACGCGTGACAAACAGATACGAGCGCACAGGATGCAACTGCAAAAGCAGAAACAACCTGCTAGCCTATAGCCGAATGACAACTACGATCCCGCAAGCACACGCACTGAACCCGTGAATACACGCTGTCAAAGCCTGGAGACCGAGAAGCGCGAATCAGCTCTAACCAAACCTTCACTAACACGAGCAAACCCGTAACTAGCAAAAGAGGAACAGAGGGCGGCGCCATTAAGTTTGGTCTTCCCCTTTATAGTGACGTCGTACGTGGTTTACGTGCACGCGTTCCGGTACGACGGGAATTTGGTCCGCTGGTGTGTACAAGCCAGCGGAACAAAACAAAAATCAGCCTTGTACGCCGGAAACTGTCCGGCAGACAGTTTTCAGCGCACAGATCCGGTCGTGAGTACAAGGCCTTAGATTTACGAAATCTGTATCTCTTAGGCCTGGCTCAAAAGCCGGGTTTCCCACAATTGGGGTCATCGGGGTCAGATGAGTCGACATTTTGACTTTTTTTGAATGTCTTTTAACGGATCTGAGCGTAGCGCTCAGCATCGGGTGTTGCTTCACTGCCTGCGGTCTATCCGTATTCATGAGCCAGACTAAACCCTCCAAGGGTATCTCAGACATTGCCTGTTCCATTTGTACCCATGACTTATCTTCTTGGAATGCACACCAGTCCAGTACCCTTGTTGTACTAAACTTCGACATAAAATCAATATGGTTTTAGGGCTCTTTCACACGGGACGGATCCGCGATGATCTGCCCCGTGAACCTCTACTTGCTCAGCGGGGATTGCTCCGCTGATCCCCGCTGAGCCGGCAGATGACAGGGCGGTCCCTGCACACTGTGGGACCGCCCTGTCAGATCTCCGCTCTCCCCTTTGGGGGGATCGAATGAACACGGACCGTCTGTCCGTGTTCACCTGATCCGCAGACGGATGGAAAAATAGGGTTTTCCTCTATCTGCAGAATCAGAGGATTGCGGACCCGCATGAGATCAGGTGTCAGTGGATGTTCATCCGCTGACACCCTCAATCTCATAGGGATCAATGTATGTCCCTTTTTCATCCGTAAACGGATGGATGAAAAAGCGGACATACGGTCCACATGTGTGAAAGAGCCCTAAGACAATCCTTGACTTGATATTCTTATAAAATGACAAGCCCACAAAATGTAATCATTTACCACGGTCTCAAACATTAAAAACACACACACACACATATACACACACACTACATATACAGCGCCTCCCCCCAGTCCATGTCCATCCTTTCCTCACCTTCTTGTCCTGCTGCATCGGTGTGGACAGAGGAGGAGAAGACAGCGGCCCCGGTGGCTCACACTTTGCAGAGCTCCGGCCGCCATGTTCGCGGGTGCTGGGGAGGAGGAGGAGTGCAGAGACAGTGGTCCCGGCGGCTCACACTGTGCAGTCCAGCCGCCATGTTCGGGGGTGCTGGGGAGGAGGAGGAGTGCGGAGACACCGGCCGCCATGTTCGCGGGTGCTGGGGAGGAGGAGGAGTGCGGAGACAGCGGTCCCGGCGGCTCACAGCTCTCAGTTTGCAACACTCCGGCCGCCATGTTCATGGTTTTCCCGCTGCACTGTGATTGGGCATAATAGGGGTCACGCGATCACGGACAGGCCAGCCCCAAAAATAAATATGTGTGTGTATATATATATATATATATATATATATATATATATATATATACACACACATATTTATTTTTACTTTTGAGCCCTATGTACTAGGGCTCAAAATAAATAAACAAATAAATAAAAATAAATATGTGTGTATATATATATATATATATATATATATATATATATATATATATGTGTATATATATACACACACATATTTATTTTTACTCTTGAGCCCTATGTACACAGTATGGCACTATACTACCATCTTTGCAGTAAGTACAGGGTTAACAGACACTTGGCAGCAGTGGCGTATCGTGGGGGGGCAGGGGGGGGTGGTCCCAGGCACCACATTTAGGAGGGTGAAATTTTCGTGCCAGTAGTGACACTACTGGCTGCCACCTCTTTAATTTTAATCTCCTGTGTCCCCGAGCTCCGGTCGCCATTTCCAGTATCCAGCTCCCTGTGATTGGGCGTATGGGGGTCATGTGTGGCGTGGGGCTGGCCTGTCCGTGATCGCATGACCCCCATTATGCCCAATCACAGTGCAGCGGGAAAACATGAACATGGCGGCCGGAGTGTTGCAAACTGAGAGCTGTGAGCCGCCGGGACCGCTGTCTCCGCACTCCTCCTCCCCAGCACCCCCGAACATGGCGGCTGGACTGCACAGTGTGAGCCGCCTGGACCACTGTCTCCGCACTCCTCCTCCCCAGAACCCCCGAACATGGCGGCCGGAGCTCTGCAAAGTGTGAGCTGCCGGGGCCGCTGTCTTCTCCTCCTCTGTCCAGACCGATGCAGCAGGACAAGAAGGTGAGGAAAGGATGGACATGGACTGGGGGGAGGCGCCGTATATGTAGTGTCAGTATAGGAAGACTGTAGGCAGGTCAATGTAGTATAGTGGTCAGTCAGTATAGTATAGTATAGTGGTCAGTATAGCATAGTGGTCAGTCAGTGTAGCGTAATGGTTAGTGTAGTATAGTGGTCAGTGTAGTATTGTGGTCAGTGAAGTGGATAGTGTAGTGGTCAGTATAGCATAGTGGTCAGTCAGTGTAGCGTAGTGGTCAGTGTAGTGGTTAGTGTAGTATAGTGGTCAGTGTAGTATAGTGGTCAGTGTAGTTCTCAGTGTAGTGTAGTGGTCAGTGTAGCGTAGTGGTCAGTGTAGTGGTTAGTGTAGTATAGTGGTCAGTGTAGTATTGGGGTCAGTATAGTTCTCAGTGTAGTGGACAGTATAGTATAGTGGTCAGTGTAGTGTAGTGGTCAGTATAGTGTAGTGGACAGTATAGTGGTCAGTGTAGTGTAGTGGACAGTATAGTATAGTGGTCAGTGTAGTATAGTGGTCAGTATAGTATAGTGGTCAGTATAGTATAGTGGTCAGTGTAGCGTAGTGGTCAGTGTAGTGGTTAGTGTAGTATAGTGGTCAGTATAGTGGACAGTGTAGTATAGTGTTCAGTGTAGTATTGTGGTCAGTGTAGTGGATAGTATAGTGGTCAGTGTAGTTCTCAGTGTACTGGACAGTAAAGCATAGTGGACAGTGTAGTGGTCAGTATAGTGTAGTGGACAGTATAGTGGTCAGTGTAGTGTAGTGGACAGTATAGTGGTCAGTGTAGTGTAGTGGACAGTATAGTGGTCAGTGTAGTGGACGGTATAGTATAGTGGTCAGTGTAGTGGAGTGGACAGTATAGTGGTTAGTGTAGTTCTCAGTGTAGTGGACAGTGTAGTATATTGGTTAGTGTAGTGTAGTGGTTATTGTAGTATAGTGGTCAGTATAGCATAGTGGTCAGTCAGTGTAGCGTAATGGTTAGTGTAGTATAGTGGTCAGTGTAGTATTGTGGTCAGTGAAGTGGATAGTGTAGTGGTCAGTATAGCATAGTGGTCAGTCAGTGTAGCGTAGTGGTCAGTGTAGTGGTTAGTGTAGTATAGTGGTCAGTGTAGTATAGTGGTCAGTGTAGTTCTCAGTGTAGTGTAGTGGTCAGTGTAGCGTAGTGGTCAGTGTAGTGGTTAGTGTAGTATAGTGGTCAGTGTAGTATTGGGGTCAGTATAGTTCTCAGTGTAGTGGACAGTATAGTATAGTGGTCAGTGTAGTGTAGTGGTCAGTATAGTGTAGTGGACAGTATAGTGGTCAGTGTAGTGTAGTGGACAGTATAGTATAGTGGTCAGTGTAGTATAGTGGTCAGTGTAGCGTAGTGGTCAGTGTAGTGGTTAGTGTAGTATAGTGGTCAGTATAGTGGACAGTGTAGTATAGTGTTCAGTGTAGTATTGTGGTCAGTGTAGTGGATAGTATAGTGGTCAGTGTAGTTCTCAGTGTACTGGACAGTAAAGCATAGTGGACAGTGTAGTGGTCAGTATAGTGTAGTGGACAGTATAGTGGTCAGTGTAGTGTAGTGGACAGTATAGTGGTCAGTGTAGTGTAGTGGACAGTATAGTGGTCAGTGTAGTGGACGGTATAGTATAGTGGTCAGTGTAGTGGAGTGGACAGTATAGTGGTTAGTGTAGTTCTCAGTGTAGTGGACAGTGTAGTATATTGGTTAGTGTAGTGTAGTGGTTATTGTAGTATAGTGGTCAGTATAGCATAGTGGTCAGTCAGTGTAGCGTAATGGTTAGTGTAGTATAGTGGTCAGTGTAGTATTGTGGTCAGTGAAGTGGATAGTGTAGTGGTCAGTATAGCATAGTGGTCAGTCAGTGTAGCGTAGTGGTCAGTGTAGTGGTTAGTGTAGTATAGTGGTCAGTGTAGTATAGTGGTCAGTGTAGTTCTCAGTGTAGTGTAGTGGTCAGTGTAGCGTAGTGGTCAGTGTAGTGGTTAGTGTAGTATAGTGGTCAGTGTAGTATTGGGGTCAGTATAGTTCTCAGTGTAGTGGACAGTATAGTATAGTGGTCAGTGTAGTGTAGTGGTCAGTATAGTGTAGTGGACAGTATAGTGGTCAGTGTAGTGTAGTGGACAGTATAGTATAGTGGTCAGTGTAGTATAGTGGTCAGTATAGTATAGTGGTCAGTATAGTATAGTGGTCAGTGTAGCGTAGTGGTCAGTGTAGTGGTTAGTGTAGTATAGTGGTCAGTATAGTGGACAGTGTAGTATAGTGTTCAGTGTAGTATTGTGGTCAGTGTAGTGGATAGTATAGTGGTCAGTGTAGTTCTCAGTGTACTGGACAGTAAAGCATAGTGGACAGTGTAGTGGTCAGTATAGTGTAGTGGACAGTATAGTGGTCAGTGTAGTGTAGTGGACAGTATAGTGGTCAGTGTAGTGTAGTGGACAGTATAGTGGTCAGTGTAGTGGACGGTATAGTATAGTGGTCAGTGTAGTGGAGTGGACAGTATAGTGGTTAGTGTAGTTCTCAGTGTAGTGGACAGTGTAGTATATTGGTTAGTGTAGTGTAGTGGTTATTGTAGTATAGTGGTCAGTGTAGTGGTCAGTGTAGTGGACAGTATAGTGTAGTGGTCAGTGTTGTGGACAGTATAGTATAGTGGTTAGTGCAGTCGTTAGTGTAGTATAGTGGTCTGCAGTGTTGTTCATCTTCCTTTAAAAAAGTAACTAGTTACAATTACAAGTTACTTGCCCGAAAACGTAAATGAGTTAGTGACTCAGTTACTTTATTAGCAAAGTAACTAATTACTCGGAAAAGTAACTGAGATTTTTATTTTTTTTTTATATTCTACAATGCTATTACGTTCTATAACATCTTTAATATCAAAGATGTTTATATTAACTAATTGAAGAATAAAAACACTATATACAGTATTTTAGAACATTTCGTACTGTGTACAATTTTTAATATCATCATCACACTCTACCTGCCCAGCAATACTGTACAATATAGATTCAGTGTGCAGTGTGAGTGACACTGCTGGAGTGCACACTGAATCTATATTGTACAGTATTGCTGCCTGGGCAGGTGGAGTGTGATGATGATATTAATAATTGTACACAGTATTGCATTTGCTGGGCCTGCCATATACTGTACTGTACTATACTGTATAACTGCACTACAAAATTCCTTTACAAATAATGCATATTTTAAAATGTTATTACTAATAACATTTTAAAATATACATTATTTGTAAAGGAATTTTGTAGTGCAGTTATACAGTATAGTACAGTATATGGCAGGCCCAGCAAATGCAATACTGTGTACAATTATTAATATCATCATCATCACACTCCACCTGCCCAGGCAGCAATACTGTACAATATAGATTCAGTGTGCACTGCAGAAGTGTCACTCACACTGCACACTGAATCTATATTGTACAGTATTGCTGGACACTGGAGTGTGATGATGATATTAATAATTGTACACAGTATTGCATTTGCTGGACATGTGGAGCGGTCTGGTAGAGTGTCACACTGTGTGACACAGTCCACCGGACCACTCCACATGTCCAGCAAATGCAATACTGTGTACAATTAATTATATCAACACCACCTGCCCCAGTGCCCATGCCCAGGCTGCGCCAGCAATACTGGCATGCGGGGTGTGCCCAGGCAGCACACCCTAATTACTTGTGCTCATTGCTGTCCCTGGCACTCCCTGCTAATTCAGCCATCGATACAAAAGTCCAATTCTTTACACCCACACTCTCTAGTCTGCAGCTATTTAAAAAAAAAAAAAGATTCTCTGGTACTAGGCCGCTCTCCCCCCCCCCCTCAGGCCCCCACTCCCCGTTCCAAGCAATCCAAACCGCTCGGCTCCTTACCTGCGCAGGGCCACGGTCGGTCGGTGCAATGCTGTTAGGTCTGCTGGCGAGGTGAGGTGACTCCGGACCGGCGGTGGATGGTGGAGCGGAGCCCCCCCGGGGGACAGGGGAGATGTCGGTGGCTGTCGGCTGAGGTGAGGAGGTGGGCCAGACTGAGACTCACTCCCTCCTCATGACACACACTGGCACTGCTACAGCCTCAGGGCGGGCGGGACTCGGAGACTCCAGGCGCATGCATGCGCCAGGCCAGCGCCACCCACGACGAGTGACGAGTCACTCCAACGTCTTCACGTCGACAAGTGCGTCACATGACCCGGTCATCCAATCACAGGCCAGCTCCATCCCGCCCTGACAGAGTGACAGTGACACTGACGTGTCATGTCACAGACAGTCTGAGATGCTCTAAGTAATTTCTGTAACGCCACCCATGTAATGGGAACGGCGTTGCCGAGAGGGAAAAAGTAATCTGGTAGATTACTAGTTACCCTCAGGAGGCCAATCGTTACGTAACGGCGTTTATTTTAACTCCTCCACCTCAGCACCGAACATGGCGGCCGGACTGCATAGTGTGAGCCACCGGGACCGCTGTCTCCGCACTCCTCCTCCTCCCCAGCACCCCCGAACATGGTGGCTGGACTGCACAGTGTGAGCCACCGGGACCACTGTCTCTGCACTCCTCCTCCTCCTCCCCAGCACCCCCGAACATGGCGGCCGGAGCTCTGCAAAGTGTGAGCCGCCGGGGCCGCTGTCTTCTCCTCCTCTGTCCAGACCGATGCAGCAGGACAAGAAGGTGAGGAAAGGATGGACTGGGGGGAGGCGCCGTATATGTAGTGTCAGTATAGGAAGACTGTAGGCAGGTCAGTGTAGTATAGTGGTCAGTCAGTATAGTACAGTATAGTTGTCAGTATAGCATAGTGGTCAGTCAGTGTAGCATAGTCGTCAGTGTAGTGGTTATTGTAGTATAGTGGTCAGTGTAGTATTGTGGTCAGTTTAGTGGATAGTGTAGTGGTCAGTATAGCATAGTGGTCAGTCAGTGTAGCGTAGTGGTTAGTGTAGTATAGTTGTCAGTGTAGTATTGTGGTCAGTTTAGTGGATAGTATAGTGGTCAGGGTAGTTCTCAGTGTAGTGGACAGTATAGAGGTCAGTGTAGTGTAGTGTAGTGGTCAGTATAGTATAGTGGTCAGTGTAGCGTAGTGGTCAGTGTAGTGGTTAGTGTAGTATAGTGGTCAGTGTAGTATTGTGGTCAGTATAGTGGTCAGTGTAGTTCTCAGTGTAGTGGACAGTATAGTATAGTGGTCAGTGTAGTGGTCAGTATAGTGTAGTGGACAGTATAGTGGTCAGTGTAGTGTAGTGGACAGTATAGTGGTCAGTGTAGTGTAGTGGACAGTATAGTATAGTGGTCAGTATAGTATAGTGGTCAGTGTAGCGTAGTGGTCAGTGTAGTGGTTAGTGTAGTATAGTGGTCAGTGTAGTGGATAGTATAGTGGTCAGTGTAGTATAGTGGTGTGGCGTGGGGCTGGCCTGTCCGTGATCGTGTGACCCCCATTATGCCCAATCACAGTGCAGCGGGAAACCATGAACATGGCGGCCGGAGTGTTGCAAACTGAGAGCTGCCGCCTGCCGGGGCCGCTGTCTTCGCTTCCTCCTACCAGTTTCCAGCACCGAACATGGTGGCTGGCCGCCGGAGCTCTGCACAGTGTGCATGCCGGGACCACTGTCTCTGCACTCCTCCTCCTCAGCTCCGAACATGGTGGCCGGACTGCATAGTGTGAGCCACCGGGACCGCTGTCTCTGCACTCCTCCTCCTCCTCCTCCCCAGCACCCCCGAACATGGCGGCTGGACTGCACAGTGTGAGCCGCCGGGACCACTGTCTCCACACTCCTCCTCCCAGCACCCCCGAACATGGCGGCCGGAGCTCTGCAAAGTGTGAGCCGCTGGGGCCGCTGTCTTCTCCTCCTCTGTCCAGACCGATGCAACAGAACAAGAAGGTGAGGAAAGGATGGACATGGACTGGGGGGAGGCGCTGTATATGTAGTGTCAGTATAGGAAGACTGTAGGCAGGTCAGTGTAGTATAGTGGTCAGTCAGTATAGTACAGTATAGTTGTCAGTATAGCATAGTGGTCAGTCAGTGTAGCATAGTCGTCAGTGTAGTGGTTAGTGTAGTATAGTGGTCAGTGTAGTATTGTGGTCAGTTTAGTGGATAGTGTTGTGGTGGAAATTTGAAGATGTATTTAATATGTATTGTCATAATGGCACCCAGTCTTAGTACTGCCACAACCCGCTCTAAATAGAACTGACTGGGGCAGTCTGAGGCTGGTTGAATCTCGTCTGGTAGTAGAAAATGTCTTGAGGTTGGAGTGTGATGTTTGCGGCGTGGGTGTATGTCCGCTAACGAGGGGCCCTCTGTGCATTTAGCACAGACGATCGTTGAGGAGGGGATGCGCTCACTCCGCGAGCACACTAGTGGTTATGGACAGATGTGCGCTCTTATCTGGGTCTTGTCTGATCAGCAGGGCTTGCGATTCGTGGCGTACGCCTGTAGATAGCTTCCTTTCCACCTTAATAAGGGTATAATCTGGATATGCATTATTCTATGGAATGGCGCAGATTAGGATTCTATCAGGCGATTAATATGAGAGCTTATGATCGGTTAGAGGCAGGGGGGGGCACTCCCTGCCACGCCCATAAGCCTTTAGCAGCATTGTATGTACTTCTATGCATTGTATTGTATCCATTGTATTATATTCTATTCATGTATTCTATGGGACTTCCTGTTAGAAGGAACGTCCTTATATGGTGTTAGCTGTGTCAGTGGAACATCATGTGTTAACCACTCCCATGAGGGAGGTGTTTAATGGGTGCAGTGAGCACTTCCTGTTTTGGGTAAATAAAGGGGGCTTGGCTGAGCCTTTGGGGAGTGATGCTGGCAGAATGATATGAGAACAGGCTGGTGATGATGTCTTTTTGTATGAATGGCAGAGAATGATGGTGAGTGAATCTATTTAGCTTAAATAAGCATTATTTCATTAAGACTGGATGCTGTGCTTTATAGCACAGGGCAAAATGGCGCTGTGCTCTGCGTACGGCCTAATTTTGCCACCACAGTGTAGTGGTCAGTATAGCATAGTGGTCAGTCAGTGTAGCGTAGTGGTTAGTGTAGTATAGTGGTCAGTGTAGTATTGTGGTCAGTTTAGTGGATAGTATAGTGGTCAGTGTAGTTCTCAGTGTAGTGGACAGTATAGAGGTCAGTGTAGTGTAGTGGTCAGTATAGTATAGTGGTCAGTGTAGCATAGTGGTCAGTGTAGTGGTTAGTGTAGTATAGTGGTCAGTGTAGTATTGTGGTCAGTATAATGGTCAGTGTAGTTCTCAGTGTAGTGGACAGTATAGTATAGTGGTCAGTGTAGTGGTCAGTATAGTGTAGTGGACAGTATAGTGGTCAGTGTAGTGTAGTGGACAGTATAGTGGTCAGTGTAGTGTAGTGGACAGTATAGTATAGTGGTCAGTATAGTATAGTGGTCAGTGTAGCGTAGTGGTTAGTGTAGTATAGTGGTCAGTGTAGTGGATAGTATAGTGGTCAGTGTAGTATAGTGGTGCGGCGTGGGGCTGGCCTGTCCGTGATCGTGTGACCCCCATTATGCCCAATCACAGTGCAGCGGGAAACCATGAACATGGCGGCCGGAGTGTTGCAAACTGAGAGCTGCCGCCTGCCGGGGCCGCTGTCTTCGCTTCCTCCTACCAGTCCCCAGCACCGAACATGGTGGCTGGCCGCCGGAGCTCTGCACAGTGTGCATGCCGGGACCGCTGTCTCTGCACTCCTCCTCCTCAGCTCCGAACATGGTGGCCGGACTGCATAGTGTGAGCCACCGGGACCGCTGTCTCCGCACTCCTCCTCCTCCTCCTCCCCAGCCCCCCCCCGAACATGGCGGCTGGACTGCACAGTGTGAGCCGCCGGGACCACTATCTCCGCACTCCTCCTCCCCAGCACCCACGAACATGGCGGCCGGAGCTCTGCAAAGTGTGAGCCGCCGGGGCCGCTGTCTTCTCCTCCTCTGTCCAGACCGATGCAACAGGACAAGAAGGTGAGGAAAGGATGGACATGGACTGGGGGGAGGCGCTGTATATGTAGTGTCAGTATAGAAAGACTGTAGGCAGGTCAGTGTAGTATAGTGATCAGTCAGTATAGTACAGTATAGTTGTCAGTATAGCATAGTGGTCAGTCAGTGTAGCGTAGTGGTCAGTGTAGAGGTTAGTGTAGTATAGTGGTCATTGTAGTATTGTGGTCAGTGTAGTGGATAGTGTAGTGGTCAGTATAGCATAGTGGTCAGTCAGTGTAGCGTAGTGGTCAGTGTAGTGGTTAGTGTAGTATAGTGGTCAGTGTAGTATTGTGGTCAGTGTAGTGGATAGTATAGTGGTCAGTGTAGTCCTCAGTGTAGTGTAGCGGTCAGTATTGTATAGTTGTCAGTGTAGCGTAGTGGTCAGTGTAGTGGTTAGTGTAGTATAGTGGTCAGTGTAGTATTGTGGTCAGTATAGTGGTCAGTGTAGTTCTCAGTGTAGTGGACAGTATAGTATAGTGGTCAGTGTAGTGTAGTGGTCAGTGTAGTGTAGTGGACAGTATAGTGGTCAGTGTAGTGTAGTGGACAGTATAGTGGTCAGTGTAATGTAGTGGTCAGTGTAGTATAGTGGTCAGTATAGTATAGTGGTCAGTGTAGCGTAGTGGTCCGTGTAGTGGTTAGTGTAGTATAGTGGTCAGTGTAGTGGATAGTATAGTGGTCAGTGTAGTGGACAGTGTAGTATAGTGGTCAGTGTAGTATTGTGGTCAGTGTAGTGGATAGTATATTGGTCAGTGTAGTTCTCAGTGTAGTGGACAGTAAAGCAGAGTGGTCAGTGTTGTGTAGTGGTCAGTATAGTGTAGTGGATAGTATAGTGGTCAGTGTAGTGTAGTGGATAGTATAGTGGTCAGTGTAGTGTAGTGGACAGTATAGTGGTCAGTGTAGTTCTCAGTGTAGTGGACAGTATAGTATATTGGTTAGTGTAGTGGTTAGTGTAGTATAGTGGTCAGTGTAGTGGACAGTATAGTGTAGTGGACAGTCTAGTATAGTGGTTAGTGTAGTATAGTGGTCAGTGTAGTGGACAGTATAGTATAGTGGTCAGTATAGTCAGACCTTACATTTTCCACTCGCCTACTCACATTCTGCGAGTGGAAAATGAGGTCTGGCGAGGAGCTGGGCTGCCTGGGAGTTGGGGGGGGGGGACACTGCCGGCGGTCGGGGTTGATCGGGAGCTGCGGGAGCAATGTAAAGTGAGAGCCCGAGAGGGGAAAGAGCTCTCTGACCACCAGAGAGGTGAGAAGTGACAGGCGCAACCCCGATGTGGCTGTGCCACCCAGAGGCTGTTTTCCCCCAACCTCCTCTCCAAGCTCCGACAGTGGCCCAGAGGACAGGCAGATCGGGGGCCCCGGAGGACCAGCGGAAAGTGCATGCAGCCAGGGACTGCTACCCTGCTCTCCCATCGACTCCAAGCTCTGACAGCGGCCCGGGACAGGCAGAACTGGGGGAACCCAAGGACCGGCGGGAGGTGCACATAACCAGGGACTGCCACCCTGCTCTCCACTCCAAGCTCCGACAACAGGCTGGAAGACAGGTGGATTGCCCCCCCGAGGACGGCGGGACTTGCATGCATGCAGCCAGGGACTGCTACCCGGGACAGTCCTCTGCGATCTAAGAAGGATCTGCTCTCTCTCATCCCCAATCCCCTCTCTCTCTCTCTCTCTCTCTCTCCTATCCCCAATCCCTTCTCTCTCATTCCCAATCCCCTCTCTCTCATCCCCAACCCTCACTCTCTCATCCCCAACCCTCACTCCCTCATCCCCAACCCTCTCTCCCTCATCCCCAATCCCCTCTCCCTCATCCCCAATCCCCCTCTCTCTCTCTCTCTCATCCCCAATCCCCCTCTCTCTCATCCCCCATCCCCCTCTCTCTCTCATCCATCCCCAACCCCCCTCTCTCTCATCAATCCCCAATCCCCCTCTTTCTCATCCCCAATCTCTCTCTCTCATCCCCAATCCCCCCCTCTCTCTCTTTCATCCCCAATTCCCCTCTCTCTCTCTCTCTCTCATCCCAATCCCCCTCTCTCTCTCATCCCCAATCCCCTCTCTCTCTCTCATCTCCAATCCCCCTCTCTCTCTCATCCCCAATCACCCCTCTCTTCCTTTCTCTCTCTCTCTCATCCCCAATCCCCCATCTCTCTCTCTCTCTCTCTCTCATCCCCAATCCCCTCTCATCCCCAATCCCCCCTCTCTCTCTCTCATCCCCAATCCCCCCTTCTCTATCTCTCTCATCCCCAATCCCCTCTCTCTCATCCCCAATCCCCCACTCTCTCTCTCATCCCCAATCCCCCCTCTCTCTCGCATCCCAAATCCCCTCTCTCTCTCTCATCTCCAATCCCCCTCTCTCTCTCTCTCTCATCCCCAATCCCCCTCTCTCTCTCTCATCCCCAATCCCCTCTCTCTCTCTCATCCCCAATCCCCCTCTCTCTCATCCCCAATCCCCCTCTCCCTCATCCCCAATCCCCTATCTCTCTCATCCCCAATCCCCTCTCTCTCATCCCCAATCCCCTCTCTCTCTCTCATCCCCAATCCCCATATCCCTCTGTTTCTCACCCCCAATCCCCCTCTCTCTCACCCCCAATCCCACCCTCTCTTATCCCCAATCCACCCTCTCTCTCTCGCATCCCAAATCCCCTCTCTCTCTCTCATCCCCAATCCCCCTCTCTCTCTCTCATCCCCAATCCCCTCTCTCTCTCTCATCCCCAATCCCCCTCTCTCTCATCCCCAATCCCCCTCTCTCTCATCCCCAATCCCCTATCTCTCTCATCCCCAATCCCCTATCTCTCTCATCCCCAATCCCCTCTCTCTCATCCCCAATCCCCTCTCTCTCTCTCATCCCCAATCCCCCACTCTCTCTCTCATCCCCAATCCCCCCTCTCTCTCGCATCCCAAATCCCCTCTCTCTCTCTCATCCCCAATCCCCCTCTCTCTCTCTCATCCCCAATCCCCCTCTCTCTCTCTCATCCCCAATCCCCTCTCTCTCTCTCATCCCCAGTCCCCCTCTCTCTCATCCCCAATCCCTCTCTCTCTCATCCCCAATCCCCTATCTCTCTCATCCCCAATCCCCTCTCTCTCTCTCATCCCCAATCCCCATATCCCTCTGTTTCTCACCCCCAATCTCCCTCTCTCTCACCCCCAATCCCACCCTCTCTTATCCCCAATCCACCCTCTCTCTCTCGCATCCCAAATCCCCTCTCTCTCTCTCATCCCCAATCCCCCTCTCTCTCTCTCTCTCATCCCCAAATCTCCCTCTCTCTCTCTCATCCCCAATCCCCTCTCTCTCTCTCTCTCATCCCCAATCCCCCTCTCTCTCATCCCCAATCCCACCCTCTCTTATCCCCAATCCACCCTCTCTCTCTCATCCCCAATCCCCCCTCTCTCATCCCCAATCCCCTCTCTCTCTCATCCCCCCTCTCTCTCATCCCCCAATCCCCTCTCTCTCTCTCATCCCCAATCCCCCCCCTCTCTCTCTCATCCCCAATCCCCCCCTCTCTCTCTCTCATCCCCAATCCCCCCTCTCTCTCATCCCCCAATCCCCCCTCTCTCTCATCTCCCAATCCCCTCTCTCTCTCATCCCCAATCCCCCTCTCTCTCATCCCCAATCCCCCTCTCTCGTCCCAAATCCCCTCTCTCTCATCCCCAACTGGTGGCAAGTAACCATTGAGGCTGGCTAGTGGCTCAAGACTTGAAATTTTGAGCCCTGAGTATAGTGGTCAGTGTAGTGGACAGTGTAGTGTAGTGTAGTGGACAGTGTAGTATTGTGGTCAGTGTAGTGGACAGTATAGTGTAGTGGATAGTATAATGGTCAGTGTAGTATTGTGGTCAGTGTAGTATTGTGGTCAGTGTAGTGTAGTGGCCAGTGTAGTAGTTAGTGTAGTATAGTGGACAGTATAGTATAGTATAGTATAGTATAGTGGTCAGTGTAGTGGTTAGTGTAGTGTAGTGAACAGTATAGTATAGTGGTCAGTATAGTGGTCAGTGTAGTGGACAGTATAGTGCAGTGGATAGTATAATGGTCAGTGTAGTATAGTGGTTAGTGTAGTATTGTGGTCAGTGTAGTATAGTGGTCAGTGTAGTGGTCAGTGTAGTGTAGTGGACAGTATAGTATAGTGGTTAGTGTAGTAGTTAGTTTAGTGTAGTGGATAGTATAGTGGCTAGTGTAGTATAGTGGTCAGTGTAGTGGTTAGTGTAGTGGACAGTATAGTATAGTGGTCAGTGTAGTGGACAGTATAGTGTAGTGGTCAGTGTAGTAGTTAGTGTAGTGTACTGGACAGTATAGTGGTCAGTGTAGTGGACAGTATAGTGTAATGGTCAGTAAAGAAATCAGGTTGGTCAGTGCTGAAATCAAGTAGGTTAGTGTAGTGGTCAGTATAGGAATCAGGTACGTCAGTACTATTGTATTTGAAGGGACTTGGGGAGTGCTAAAAGTTTGCAGGTTGGGGGAATTACTTGCCTTGCCCCGGGTGCTGACAACCCACACTACGCCACTGCTTGGCAGAAAATCCAATGCCGCGTACACACGATCGGAATTTTCGACAACAAATGTTCGATGTGAGCTTTTGGTCGGATATTCCGACCATGTGTAGGCTCCATCGGACATTTGCTGTCGGAATTTCCAACAACAAATGTTTGAGAGCTGGTTCCCAATATTTCCGACAACAAAAGTTCTTGTCGGAAATTCTGATCGTGTGTATGCAATTCCGACGCCCAGAAATCTATGCATGCTCAATATCAAGCAGAAGAGCCACACTGCCTATTGAACTTCATTTTTCTCTGCTCGCCGTACGTGTTGTACGTCACCGTGTTCTTGGCGTTTGGAATTTCCGACAACATTTGTGTGACCATGTGTATGCAACACAAGTTTGAGCCAACATTTCGTCGGTAAAAAATCCATGGTTTTGTTGTCGGAATGTCCGATCATCTGTACGCGGCATAAGTCTGTTTAATGTTTCCTCATTGAAAAAAATAAATAAAAATACTTTGAATGGTAATTTGAGACACTATGGCCCAGATTCACGTAGATTCGCCTATCTTTAGACGCGCGTAGCGTATCTCATATACACTACGCCGCCGTAACCTAGAGCGGCAGGTCCCGTATTCTCAAAGAACCTGCACTTTAAGTTACGCCGGCGTAGTGTAACTGGACCGGCGTAACCCCGCCTAATTCAAATGTGGAAGTGGTGGGCGTGTTTTATGGAAATTTATCGTGACCCCACGTAATTGACGCTTTTAACGAACGGCGCATGTGCCGTCCGTGGACGTATCCCAGTGCGCATGCTCCAAATTATGCCGCTGTTACGACGTCCATACCTAACATTGGTACGCCTCATCTACGCCTCATAGAGCAGGGGTAACTTTACGCCCAAAAAAGCCTTACGTAAACTACGTAAAAAAATGCGCCGGGCGCACGTACGTTTGAGAATCGGCGTATCTAGCTCATTACCATATTTGACGCGTAAATCGATGGAAGCGCCACCTAGCGGCCAGCGTAAATATGCAACTTAGATACGACGGCGTAAGAGACTTACGCCGGTCGGATCTAAGACAAATCTATGCGTAACTGATTCTAAGAATCAGGCGCATAGATACAACGCCTCACACTCAGGCCGGGTACACACGAACAAACATGTATGGTGAAAGCGGTCCGTCGGACCGTTTTCACCATACATGTCTGCCAGAGGGCTTCTGTACGATGGTTGTACACACCATCGTACAGAAGTCCGCGCGTAAACAATACACGGGGCGTGTCCGCGTCGTCGCCGCGACGATGACGCGGCGATGACGCGGAGACGTGGGCGGGCCTGCCATTTAAAGGCTTCCACGCATGCGTCGAAGTCATTCGACGCATGCAAGGGACGGCGGGCGCCTGGACATGTACGGTAGGTCTGTACTGACGACCGTACATGTCCGAGCGGGCAGGATTCCAGCGGACGGTTTTAAAACACGTCCAGGAATATTTGCCCGCTGGGAAAAGGCCCGGCGGGCAAATGTTTGCTGGAATTCGGCCCGCTCGCGCCCACACACGACCGAACATGTATGCTGAAACTGGCCCGCGGACCAGTTTCAGCATACATGTTTGGTCGTGTGTACGGGGCCTCAGAGTTACGACGGCGTATCTGGAGATACGCCGGCGTAACTCCTTTGAGAATCTGGGTCTATAACTATAACTAGACATTGGACAGAAAACATTATTTCCTTGCACCAAGAAATAATGCAATGTACAAAAAAAAAAAAAGGTACAACACGGTCATAGAGCAAGCAATCAGAATTTAGTTTGATATAAATCCAATTTGATTTGTTAGAAGTAACTGCACATTGGGGGTAATCCACAAAGATCCGGCGTAATGTAAATTTTCCCATTTAAGTTACACTGCCTTAAAATTTCTACCTAAGTGCCCGATCCACAAAGCACTTACCTAGAAATTTTTGGCTGTGTAACTTAAATTCCGCCGGCTCAAGGCGTTCCTCTTTTCACGGGGGCGATTCCCATTTTAATTAGGCGCGCTCCCGAGGCGGCATTTCGACACAAAATGCCCCCCAATGCGGTACTGCATCCTAAGATCCGGCAGTGTAAGTCCCTTACAGATGTCGGATCTTCTGCCTAACTTTGGAAAACTGATTCTGTGGATCAGTTCCAAAGTTAGAACCAGGGATACGACGGCTTACGCCGGCGTATCCCTTTTGAGGATTAGGCCCAATGAGTTAATAGAAAGTATTAAAACTAGAACTCACCTTGTAATCTTTTCAGAGACTGATGGCTTACAATCTGGGAAGTGGAAGACTTCAGCCTTGAAGCTCTTGGCTTTTATAAAGAAGTTGAACAAACCACACCTAAAAAATAGCTGAGATTGGTTGGCAAGCTAAGGGCTGTTTCAGGCGTTGCACCGATTGGGATACTCCTATTGCTGGCAATAGGCCCAGATTTTACATGCGATTTGACCAGTTGGGTCAGGGGCTTAGTCTGTTGGGATATGTCTCTACCAACTTTGCACATGTAGACGTTGCAATATTTGCCCACTCGCAGAACTATTCAAGTCATTCCACAGATTTTTAATGGGGTTTAAGTCTGTGCTCTGACTGAGCCATGCAAGGACATTCATCTTTTTCATTTGATCATGTTTTCTGTGTGCTTTGGGACATTATCATGTTGAAAGGTGAACTTTCTTCTCATTGACAACTTTCTGGCAGAGGGCAGCAGATTTTCCTGGATAATTTGGCGGTATTTTGCCCCATTCATTTTTCCTTCTATCCTTACAAGTGCTCCAGTCCCTGCTGCAGAAAATTGCCCCCATAACAGGATATTGCCACCTCCATGCTTTACTATTGGAATGGTGTTATTTGGATGGATGTTTTTGGCCTCAGAATCTTCAAGGTGCGTTTTGACAAAGCTACTGTAGGTGACCGCAAGATTGTGCATAAAACCAAATTTGCATCAGCGATATTGACCCTCTGTGAGCCCCAAAAAGAATTTTTGTGAACCAATACCAATTGTCAATAGCACCTCACCCCGATAAGGAATGAAAAGTAAAAAGGACAAAAAAGGGTACCATATGGACCCAGGGGCTATTGAAGTGGTGCAGAATAGAGATTTCAAACAATCAAGATTTTATAAAAATAGAAAACAATTTATTACACAAAATGATATGACATAAATATGATAAATAGAAATAAATCTTGATTAAATACATGATGTGGAATCAAGACGAAGCATTGTTTTGGTCAGCTCTACATGTTTCACTCTTTTGAGTTTCCTCAGGAGCTTTTAGACAGACAATGCTAAATATCAGAGAGAAGAAATCAACAACAAACATATAATTAAATAACTGTAAAGTAATTTTTACACATCGAGTGTATACTGATAGATGTACAAATTATAATTGATAATATAAAGGGGAAGAATAAATAATAAAGATTACATCAATTTTAGCAGAATATGCATGTTTAAGGGTCTCAATCATAAATAAATAAACAAGGGCTCCAAAATAAAATTAATAGAATTAGATTTTCAAATAAACTTACCACAAGGTAAAAATTAATATATCAAGAAATAACAGCATAAAAGAGCAGCAGATCACACAGGAGTAGCCAATGCTTCAACAAGGCAGAACCCGAAGTCACCTCGAGAGAACCACAGCAGAATATAATATAACCACTTCAATAGCCCCTGGGTCCATATGGTACCTTTTTTGTCCTCTGTGAGCCCCGTTGTGTGAGCCAGCACCGAGCTCTGTCGCTCATAAATTTTTTTTTCCTCTGGATTCCTGCCTAAATCACTTTCACCACTAGGTGTCATGCGCGCTTTGTTTTATATTTGTCTCTACACGCCCTTTGGCTCATGACGAAGCATCCTGTGTGTCGTCACACTACAGTACTACTGTGGCTAAAGAAGGGTGTCTTTGTGTCTTTATTTAATAGAGTACAGTACTGTATATTCGAGTACAGTATGTACAGTACATTACCTGCAGCCCTCACTCGCCAGCTGAAGTCAGTGGGCACGGTACAGCACACATTGCACCCTGGCGGTGGACAACAACTCTGCACGGACCAATTACAGTAAAGTGTGTCTGCTCCGTGCTCTTACACAACTGCTGCCAAGCTTGTTCTCTGTGCAGTACTGTACAGTACTGTACTGTACATGTCTGCCGCTCTGCACTCATGCACCCTTCAGCCGGCGCGGGACACCATTCGGCAACGCTATGAATTATGGTCTTTGTAGTTCTGCCATGCAGTAACCTGTTCATGGTCTTTGTGGTGGAGGGGCCGTTATCCTGTACAGTAAGGATTATCATGGGTGGAATTCCGTTTTAGTTATAGTGCCAGGACCTTTCATGTTCACATTTTATGTTCACAGTCAGCAGTCCTCCAATGGGTATCTCTAGCCAAAATCATTTTTTTGGGGTCATACAGTTCTAGGAAACACTTTTGTCAAATTTGTATTGCTGCCTACAGTACAGTATGTCCCTATTGGGAAAGATTCATTCTCTCCTTATACTGGAGGTCTGAGCCAGCACATACATGCAGTGCTACCCCCGCAGGAGCCGCTGGTTTGTTTTTAGGATCGGCATATTGAGTTACCTTGATATGGCCCAGGGGTGCAGTGGCAAAGAAAAACAGTGAACGAAGGTCCAGACAGTGAATAAAGGGTTTTTCCAATGCTTTATTTTCCAGGCCAACACAGCCAACATCAACATAAATTGGGAAGGATAAAGTTGATGAATAGAGAGAGAGGAAGAACCTTGCAGTATCAGGCCTGGATATTAAATGGAGCAGTCAGTACTGCTCTGTATAGTACCGATTTGTAACTCGTCGCCACTCCAACTGAGTGGGTAAAGTGCCCCCAGACAGACCCGTTTCTATAGGCCTGGCAGCCGAGATGTCACTTTCTGGGAGGAACAGGCCTGTCTCTAGGCCTGGCTCTAGGGCCCATTACAATAACTGAGCTAGGTAGAAAAATGGAGCGAATCCTCCCAGTAGATTTCTGCTTTGGTCACCAGATGACAGCAAACATACCTGTCAGTACTCTGGTCACCGGATCCCCTATTGGTTTGTTCAGGCTCTGTTGGACGACCTGCCTCCGGGTCCTCCTCAAACCGACTCCCCAATCGAACGGCACCCAGCCTGGGATCCTTTCAGTAGAACCGGGAACCCAGTAAGTCACTGGAGTCCCCTTGTACCTCTGGACGAGGTTCCAAGTAGACTGCAATTATGACCAGGTGGGCCACGCTGGCGGGGTCCATGGATGCGCGCACCCTGAAGGTGGATGCCGCACCTGGAACGGGGACCCCGCAAAGATTTTAGAACACATGACACCTGTCACAGATATACTCCCCTCCAGCACGCCCTGCGAGCGAAAAAGCTCCTCCGATTGGCTGCTGGAGAAACTTACTCTGCCAGAACCCCTCTGGCGCCAACTGCTGGCCAGTGATGGCATTGCATCCCTGGACCTCAGACTGACCCAGTGGACATTTCTGGTATGACAGAAGTCCCAAAATTTAAACAAATTAAGAATGGGAGCAAAGTAACTCTCCCATTCCCCACTAACTTTAGCGTAGTGCCCATACTGAAAGTAAGGGGGCACTACATACAGTATACAGTATGCATTTGAAAGAAATGGTGGTTTTCCCACTTTTGTATCCAGAGATCTTTTAGAAGTTCAAGATCCAGCCACCATTTTACGGGCCACCTGGAATGGGAAAAACCCTAGTGGGACGAGCGCTGGCCAACGAATGCAGCCAGGGTGACAGGAAGGTTTCTTTCTTTATGTGCAAAGGAGCAGACTGCCTCAGCAAGTGGGTAGGAGAGTCTGAGCGTCAACTGCGACTTCTTCTGTTCAATCAAGCGTACAGTACAGTACTGTATGTGGTGAGGCCATCTATAATTGTCAGTCATTGTCAGTCAGTGGTCAGTCAGTGGTGGAGTAGGGCGCTCCGGACCTTCCGCTCGAGTCTGCTCTCACATAGGGACCAGATAGACAGTCAGTTGGACAACCAGGCAGGCAGGCAGGCTCCTACAAACCCTTGCTGCACGAGACAACTTGCAGCTCTAGGACCAGCTCCTTCCTCCCCTTGGACCCCCTCTCCTCCGCAGGTAAGACCAGGGCCATCTACTCCCCTGGAACCGCTGATGGCCGTCCTTTTCAGGACAGCCATCTCATCGGCTTAACACTGCAGCTTTCCCCTTCTTCTTTACCACCCATCGTCCCCCACACTGCCACCTACAACTGAGGCACCCCCCCGCCACCCCATCGCCACCTCCTATTCGCGGCCGCCGCGCTTAGGAAAGACCGCGGCTTCAGCCGCGGCCTAGCGGCGCACCGCATATGCCCAGAAACAGGCCACAAATCACCCAAAAATCACCCGAAACTGCCCAGAAACACCCCCCCTACCCCTGGAGGACCCCATCCTCCCCCGGATTAACAACCCAATTCAATACCCAGCTGACAGCCCCCAATCCTGAGGCCTGTGTCTCGGTCAGCGGCCATCTTGGTACACCCCAGCAATAGTGACACCTCTCACCCCCTCCTCCCCCCCTCAAAAACCAACAGCACTTGATCCAGGGTTTGTCCGATCGCCTCTCAGGGATCAAGAAGGAATTTTTTTCCCTGCCGCAGCACATTTGCTCAGCACGGCCAGGGTTTTTTTGCCTTCCTCTGGACCAAGCCGAGAGAGAGGATTCAGCGAATCTTCCCTCCACCGCAATTCCTACACCTTCACCCCCCCCCGGTGACTGGCGACTATGGCTAATCGCCAATACTCTGCAGAAACTATTTGGGGTCTGAGACGATTCGCCACAGCATTACCAGCCGTCACCAAAAAGGCCTTAAAAATAGAGCATCTTTTGAGAATCGATCGACGATTTACCCCAGTTTAAGCACATATCATGTGCTTTGATCAACACAAGATCGGCAGTAAAACACTGATTAGAAATCCATGATCTCATACTACAACACGATCTAGACTGCCTCTTCATTACAGAAAGTTGGCTCTCAGACGACTGCAACACCATTCTCGGAGAACTGGTGCCAGAAAACGATCGGATTATAACGGAAAACAGAATAGGACAAAGAGGAGGAGGCCTGGCGGTGATCCACAAGATCCACCTTGCAATCACTAAACCAGTCCTTCAAAATCCTCTTCCATTCATGGAAACCCTTACTCTTCAACTACAATCAAACCCCCAGGAGACTGTCCACATTCTTCTCTGTTATAGGCCACCCGGGCCAAAATCGCAGCTCCTACCATCATTGACAGAGTTTATCTCCACTTATACCCTTAACAGCAAACACCTTTTGCTGCTCGGGGACTTCAATCTCTGGGCCAACTCCTCACAGGACCCCGTTGCTGACGCCTGTATTGACCACCTGGAAGGGTTAGGGCTACAGCAACTTATATGTGGGCCAACACATGCTTCAGGACACACGCTCGACCTAATTTTCAGACAAAATCTGAAAATAAGCATTTTGGAAAATAAACCATTGCCATGGACAGATCACCATGCAATTAAATTCATAATTTCCAAAATTCCCCCATTGATAAAAGCACCCAAGCCAGTGACAATACACTGGACTAGATCTCAGAAGAAGCTCCATTCGGAACTCTTCAAATCTACCTTGGGAAATAAAATTGAAACAATCCATCCACATCAAACAGCCTCAGATACACTGGATGCCATAAATGCAGCCCTACTACAGTCAGCCGACTTAGCAGCACCGAAACGCAAAGCCCGCACCCAGAAAAAAAAGTCTGGCTGGTTCAACAACCAGCTGTCACTACTGAAGCAAGAGCGCAGAAGGGCGGAAGCCGCCTGGAAAAGAAGCGCTTCAGAGGAAAACCTCATCATCTACAAGGCAATAACAAGAAAATATCATAAAGAAATCTTCAAAGCCAAGAAACAACATTTTTCTATGGCGATTAACAGCGCCCTAAACCGCCCCTGTGAACTCTTCAAGATGGTCACCCAGACCATGAATCCAAGATGTCTTGAAGCCCCCAATTCAGACACCCAAGAGTTTTGCAATGAATTATTGGATTTCTTCATCAACAAAATTGAGAGAATCCGGGAAAGCATTTTGCAAAACAATACCCCCCTCAGCCCACCACATAACACCCAGAGAAACTTTCTACAGTCAACAAAGTTCACTCTGGAACCTATCTCCATCGATGCCACAAAAAATATCATCGGTACTTTGCGAAACAGCACAGCGCCCAATGATATTATCCCCACTAAACTGCTGAAGGAATGTGTTGACATCCTGGCACCACCTATCATGCAGCTTATAAACCAGTCATTTAAGGAAGGCATAGTGCCCTCCCTGCTGAAAGAGGGCACAATCCAGCCCATCTTGAAAAAAAACACCCTCGACCCCAAGGACCCAACTCACCGCCGCCCCATAACAGGCCTAAATGTCCTCTCTAAGGTAATGGAGAAAGCAGTGGTACAACAGCTGCAACAGCATCTAGATACCCATAAACTACTTGATCCATTACAATCAGGCTTTCGTCCCGGACACGGGATGGAAACAGCATTACTCAAAATATGGGACGACGCCCTTGAGGCCGCAGACGAAGGAGAATCCTGTCTCCTGGTTCTGCTGGACCTAAGTGCAGCCTTTGACACGGTAGACCACAAACTGTTACTGATGCGACTGGCTGAGGTTAGCCAGAGTCGCAGAAGGTGACTTACCATGGTTTTCCTCCTTCCTGGAAAACCGATCACAAACAGTTAAACTGGGATCTTTCACGTCTGAAAGGCGTACGGTGTCATGTGGAGTCCCCCAAGGATCCCCCCTGTCACTGGTGCTTTTCAACATCTATCTTCGCCCTCTTTTTGATATTATCAGTAGCCAAAAACTACTCTATCACTCATATGCAGATGACACGCAACTGTATTTTCGCATTTGCAACAAAAAGGATCATCATCTCAGTTTAGAGAAATGTCTCTCTTTGATAGAAAACTGGATGACTTATGCCGCGTACACACCATCACTTTATGTGATGAAAAAAAATGACGTTTTTAAAAACGTCACTTTAATTGACTGTGTGTGGGGGAAAACGTCGTTTTATGTCTTGTAAAAAACGACCAAAAAAAATTGAAGCATGCTTCAATTTTATGTGTCGTTTTTCAAAAGTGCACTTTTTACTTCACAGAAATTGACCGTGTGTAGCAAAAAACGTCGTTTTCTAAGACGTTTTTTCATCCACGCATGCCCAGAAGCAAGCTTCAATGGTAAAACGTGGTGGAACGTAACCTCACTTTGCAAGATCATTGTGAGAAAACGATGGTGTGTAGGCAACTTCGTCTTTGAAAATTGAAGTTTCAAAAACGTCGTTTTTTACTTCACAGAAAGTGTCGTTTTTTTTCATCACATAAAGTGATGGTGTGTACGCGGCATAAGAGTTATCTTAAACTCAACAGCTCCAAAACAGAACTTCTCCTGTTTCATGCCAGTCGCAAGAGTCAACTGGCTACAACCTGGACACCCCCGCCCATTCTGGGCCAAATCATCACCCCTAGCTCCAAAGTCAAAAGTCTTGGGGTCATTTTTGACACCTACATGACAATGGATGCACAAATAGGGTCAGTAGTCAGCGGTTCTCACCATCTGTTGCGCCTACTACGCAGACTTATTTCATTTATCCCCAAAGAAGACGTAGCAGTCGTGGTAGGAACAATTGTGAACTCCAGACTGGATTATGCAAATGCCTTTTACCTCGGACTCCCAAAATACCAAATCTCTCGTCTGCAAGTCGTTCAGAATACGGCCGCCAGACTTGTGACTGGGAAAAAAACATGGGAATCAATCTCACCTTCGTTGAGAACCCTTCACTGGTTGCCAGTAAAGGACATAATTGCTTTTTAAAGCACTCTGTCTGACACATAAGTGCATCCATGGGAAGGCTCCACAATATCTTTGCGACAAGATAGAACCCCACAATTCCAATCGCCTTCTGCGATCCACTAACCAAATCCTGGTCAAGGTACCCAAAGCTAGATACAAGTCCAAAGGAGAAAGAAGGTTTGCTTTCCAAGGTCCAAGACTATGGAACACTTTACCAACCAGCATTCGGTTGGAGGAAAACCACCTGGCCTTCAGAAGACAGATTAAAACTCTGCTCTTTTGATGTCAAGAGACAGGAACAATCAAGCGCCCAGAAGCGATTCAGTTCGCATGTGCCACGCTATATAAGTTTTTCATTCATTCATTCATTCATAATATTTTTCCATGAAATAGATGGCCTGCCTCCATTTCGCTCTAGCAGGCAGTATCAGATCCATAGCTCTATAGTCTACTGTACAGTACTGTAGGTCATAGTGACCATTCTTTCAATGGAGATACCTACAGTACAGTACTGTTTTCCAGTGTTAACTATTTATGATGGCTGTCCCTCCACTTTGGACAGAATTCTGTTCACTTTCTGCTGTGTAGCAAGGACAGAAGGTTTATGGAAATTTACTACAGTAGCCAGACCACAAAACAAATATTGACAATAAAATGACCAAAATGTTAGGCCCCTTTCAGACGAACGGCTGTTTTGCCACAACTAAAAGCATGTTCATGTTTTGCTGGAATTCAAGACTCCAGGCACAGCAATTAGCTGCATTTGTACAGTTCTTTTATCTGCGGTTGCGTTTAGCCGCGGCACGATATTGAACGGGGATCCGTCTTGGATCCCTGCCAATACCGAGCACTGCGTTTGGTATGAATCTTGAGGGGGAACTCCACGCCAAATTTCAAATAAAAAACCGACATGGGTTCCCCCTACAGGAGCATACCAGGCCCTTGGATCTGCTATGGATTTTAAGGAGACACCCCGTACGCCGAAAAAAAGGCCCGGCCGGTTAGGAAAGGGGTGGGGACGAGCGAGCGCCCCCCCTCCTTAACCGTACCAGGCCACATGCCCTCAACATGTGGGGGGTAGGTGCTTTGGGGCAGGGGGCGCCCTGTGGCTCCCCATCCCAAAGCACCTGTCCCCATGTTGATGAGGACAGGGTCTCTGCCCGACAACCCTGGCCGTTGGTTGTCGGTGTCTGCGGGAGGGGAGCTTATCGGAATCCGGGAGCCTCCTTTAACAAGGGGGCACCCAGATGCTGGCCCCCCACCCTAGGTGAATGAATATGGGGTACATCGTACCCCTAGCCATTCACCTAGCTGGAAAAAAATGTAAAAAAACACACTACACAGGGTTTTTAAAGTAATTTATTAGTCAGCTCTGGGGGCCCCCCTCTCTTCTTTAGCTCTTTTACGAGGGGGGGCCCACTTCTTCAATGTCTTCTGGGGGGGGGATGTGCCCATCTTCACCGCCGTCTGGTTCTCTTCCGCAGGGGGGGCTTTCTTCTTTAGCTCTTTTACAGCTGCCCCCTCCCAGGCTTCTTCGACGTCTTCGGCGGGGGGGTGCCCGGGCTTCTGTCGCCTTCTGCCTTCTTCGATGTTGACACGTCGCTTCTTCCCACTGTAATGCCGTGTGCACGGCTCACACCGATTTATATAGGCCGCGTATGACATCACAGTCCCATCATGCCCCAGGTGCATGGAGCATGATGGGACTGTGACGTCATAAGAGGCCTATATAAATCGGTGCGAGCCACGCACACGGCATTACAGCGGGAGGAAGCGACGTGTCAACATCGAAAAAGAAGAGAAGAAGAATACAGAAGGTGACAGAAGCCCGGGCACCCCCCGCCGAAGACGCCCGGGAGGGGGGCCACTGTAAAAGAGCTAAAGAAGAAAGAACCCCCCCCCCGGCGGAAGAGAACCAGACGGCGGTGAAGACCGGCACATCCCCCCACCGAAGACGTCGAAGAAGCCCGGGAAGGGGGCCGCTGTAAAAGAGCTAAAGAAGAAAGCGCCCCCGGCGGAAGAGAACCAGATGGCGGTGAAGACCGGCACACCCCCCCGCCGAAAAAGCCGAGGAGGGGGTCCGCTTTAAAAGAGCTAAAGAAGAAAGCGCCCCCCGCAGAAGAGAACCAGATGGCGTTGAAGACCGGCACATCCCCCCCCACCGAAGACGTCGAAGAAGCCTGGGAGGGGGGCCGCTGCTAAAGAAAAAAACGCCCCCCCCCCCACGCGGAAGAGAACCAGACGGCGGTGAAGACCGGCACATCGAAGAAACAGGGCCCCCCTCGTAAAAGAGCTAAAGAAGAGAGTGGGGGCCCCGGAGCTGACTAATAAATTACTTTAAAAACCCTGTGTAGTGTGTTTTTTTACATTTTTTACCCCATATTCATTCACCTAGGGTGGGGGGCCAGCATCTGGGGGCCCCCTTCTTAAAGGAGGCTCCCGGATTCCGATAAGCTCCCCTCCCGCAGACCCTGACAACCAACGGCCAGGGTTGTCGGGAAGAGGCCCTGTCCTCATCAACATGAGGTGGGGTGGGGGGGCCACAGGGCGGCACGGTTAAGGAGGGGGGGTGGCGCTCACTCGTCCCCACCCCTTTCCTGACCGGCCGGGCTGCTGCTCGGATATGGGTCTGGTATGGATTTTGGGGGGAACCCCATGCCTTTTTTTCAGCGTACGGGGTGTCTCATTAAAATCCATAGCAGATCCAAGGGCCTGGTATGCTCCTGTAGGGGGAACCCATGCCGTTTTTTTATTTAAAATTTGGCGTGGAGTTCCCCCTCAAGATTCATACCAAACGCAGTGCTTGGTATTGGCAGGGATCCAAGTCGGATCCCCGTTCAATATCGTGCCGCGGCTAAACGCAACCGCAGCTAAAAGCACTGTACAAATGCAGCTAATCGATGTGCCAGGAGTCTTGAATTCCAGCAAAACATAAACATGCTTTTAGCTGTGGCAAAACAGCCGTTCGTCTGAAAGGGGCCTAACATTTTGGTCATTTTATTGTTTGGTCAATATTTGTTTTGTGGTCTGGCTACTGTAGTAAATTTCCATAAACCTTGCTACACAGCAGAAAGTGAACAGAATTCTCTCCAAAGTGGAGGGAAATCCATCATAAATAGTTAACACTGGAAAACAGTACTGTGTACTGTAGGTATCCCCATTGAAAGAATGGTCACTATGACCTACAGTACTGTACAGTAGACTATAGAGCTATGGATCTGATCCTGCCTGCTAGAGCGAAATGGAGGCAGGCCATCTATTTCATGGAAAAATATTATAGATGGCCTCATCACATACAGTACTGTACTGTACGATTGATCAAACAGAAGAAGTCGCAGTTGACGCTCCGACTCTCCCACCCACTTGCTGAGGCAGTCTGCTCCTTTGCACATAAAAAAAGAAACCTTCCTCTCACGCTGGCTGCAATCGGTGGCCAGCGCTCGTCCCACTAGGGTTTTTCCCATTACAGGGGGCCCGTAAAATAAACATTGCCTGGGTGGCTGGATCTTGAACTTCTAAAGGATCTCTGGATACAAAAGTGGGAAAACCACCATTTCTTTCAAATGCATACTGTATACTGTATGGGCCAAATCCTCAAAAGAGATACGACGGAGTAACTGCTGTTACTCCGTCGTATCCCTGGTCCTAACTATGGAACTGATCCACAGAATCAGTTTCCCATAGTTAGGACGAAGATCCGACATGTGTAATTGAATTACACTGTCGGATCTTAGGATGCAGTACCGCATCCGCCGCTGGGGGCATTTCGCGTCGAAATGCCGCCTCGGGTATGCAAATTAGGAGTTACGGAGATCCACGAAGCTTTTCAGCTTAGTTTTTTCTCCGTAAGTTTTATTTTGCAAACGCAAAATTAGGGCTGCTTTTACAAGGTGTAAACTGTTTACACCTTGTAAAAACAGACCTTTCTTGCTAGCGACGTGATTTTTTTTTTAATTTTAAATTTTTTTTTGGCGCCGTATGTTTTTTTTTACCCGACGCAACTTTATTGTCCCGTCGCGATCCACAAAGCCCGACGTAACGTAATTTCACGCTATGCACGTCGGGAAAATGACGTCACGAGCATGCGCAGTACGGCCGGCGCGGGAGCGCGCCTCATTTAAATGGGAATCGCCCCCTGGAGAAGAGGAACGCCTTGCGCCGGCCGGATTTAAGTTACACCGCTCAAAATTTCTAGGTAAGTGCTTTGTGGATCGGGCACTTAGGTAGAAATTTTGCGGCGGTGTAACTTAAATAGGAAAAATTATGTTGCGCCGCTTCTTTGTGGATTACCCCCTTAGTGCTGGCTCAAACCTCCAGTATAAGGAGAGAATGAATCTTCCCAATAGGGACATACTGAACTGTAGGCAGCAATACAAATTTGACAAAAGTGTTTCCTAGAACTGTATGACCCCAAAAAAATGATTTTGGCTAGAGATACCCATTGGAGGACTGCTGAGTGTGAACATGAAATGTGAACATGAAAGGTCCTGGCACTATAACTAAAACGGAATTCCACCCATGATAATCCTTACTGTACAGGATAACGGCCCCTCCACCACAAAGACCATGAACAGGTTACTGCATGGCAGAACTACAAAGACCATAATTCATAGCGTTGCCGAATGGTGTCTTCATAGCGTTGCCGAATGGTGTCCCGCGCCGGCTGAAGTATTGGATTTGAAAAAAGATTGGCCATGGCTGGGATCGAACCAGGGTATCAGAGGAGGACTGAACAAAAGCTGACATGCGCACAAAGGTTTTTGTCCAGCGCCATCCCGCGGTTACATGTAGCAACAACAGTTTGAGAATGTATTGATTAACAGCGCAAGCCCATCGTGGATGGTCTCGGGGACAGCAAGCGCAAGGAGTACAAGCTGCAGTGCCGAGCACCAGCGTGATGGGCTTGTGATAGAAATACAATATCGGGATCACCCACTGTAAATAGTGATTGCATGGGGCCTTTCTTGAGGAGTGGCTTGTTTCTTGCAAACCTCCCATACAAGCCACATTTGTGGAGAATTTGCAATATCGTTGTCACATGCACACAATGACCACTCTGTCATAAATTCCTGCAACTGTAAGCATCTTGGTAGGCTCTCTGACCAGTTTCCTCCTGGCTCTTTCATCCAGTTTGTGCGACATCCTGATCCATAGAGGGTCTGTGTTGTACCAAGTACCTTCTACTTCTTTTAGCTACACCTGATTGAGTTTACAAGTAATTTTTTGGAGGGGGGTGAAGGTGATCCTTTTTCCAACAAAGTGATTCTTTTTTTGTTTCTGACATGTTGGTGTTATATTTAGATGTTATAAGCTGGATAAAGCCAAAAACAGTGTCTGTCTTCATTTCAGGCTGCAAGCAACAAAATGCGACCATTTTAAAGGGGGTGATTATTTTCTATACCCACTGTCTATCTATCTATCTATCTATCTATCTATCTATCTATCTATCTATCTATCTATCTATCTATCTATCTATCTATCTATCTATCTATCTATCTATCTATCTATCTATCTATCTAGTAACCTGGGGGATAGGTAGCAGGTAGCATGTACAAAATCTCCCTGGGATGAGCAGGCACAGATACCAAGGCCCATATTCTTAGAGATCTCCGGCGGCATAACGTATGTCCTTTACGTTACTCCGCCGCAAGTTTAACTGGCAAGTGCCTGATTCCCAAACCACTTACCTGTAAGCTTGCGGCGGTGTAGCGTAAAGTTCACCCGCGCAAGCACTCCTAATTCAAATGATCCTGGTAGGGGGCGTGGATCATTTAAATTAGGCGCTCTCCCGCGCCGATCGTAATGCGCATGCTCCGTCGGGTAAATTACCCGACGTGCATTGCGCTAAATGACGTCTCACGGACGTCATTTGTTTTGACGGTAACGTAAATGGCGTCCATCGCCATTCACGGACGACTTACGCAAACGACGTTAAATTTTTAAATTTCGACGCGGGAACGACGGCCATACTTAACATTGAGTACGCCACCTAGGGGGCATCTTTATCTTTACGCCGCATATCGCTTACGGAAACGACGTAAAATCACTACGACGGGCAAGCGTACGTTAGAGAATTGGCGTGACTAGTCATTTGCATATTCTACGCTGACCGCAAAGGAAACGCCACCTAGCGGTCAGCGTAGATATTGCAGCCTAAGATACAACGGCGCAGGCCGTCGTATCTTAGGCATGTTTAAGTGTATCTCAGCTTGAGAATACACTTAAACATAGGACGGCCTTAGAATCGGACTTACGTCGGCGTATCTGCTGTGACGCCGGCGTAAATTCTTTGAGAATATGGCCCCAAGTCCTTTGGATAAGTGAAAAACAGTGCAGTGTTTATTGGTGCTATATACAAAGTGCCAGATTCAGAAAGAAGTTACGCTGGCGTATCTATTGATACGCCGCGTAACTTCTAGGATGCTCCGGCGTATCTTTTTTCTGTATTCAGAAAACAAGATATGCCGGAATTTTGCTAAGATCCGACTGGCGTAAGTCTCTTACGCCGTCGTATCTTAGTTGCATATTTACGCTGGCCGCTAGGTGGCGCTTCCGTCGATTTACGCAAGAAATATGCAAATTAGGTAGACACGCCGATTCAGAAACGTACGTCCGCCCGGCGCATTTTTTTACGTCGTTTACGTTAGGCTTTTTCCGGCATAAAGTTACCCCTGCTATATGAGGCGTATCCTATGTTAAGTATGGACGTCGGGCCAGCATCACATTTTCCGTTGATTACGTTGTTTGCGTAAGTCGTTCGCGAATAGGGCTGTGCGTAATTTACATTCACGTCAAAAGCATTGGCTTTTTGCGGCTTAATTTGGAGCATGCGCACTGGGTTACGTTCACGGACGGCGCATGCGCCGTTAGTCAAAAACGTCAATTACGTGGGGTCAGCCTTCATTACCATACAACACGCCCACTACATGGATAATATGAATTCCGCGGGCTTACGCCAGACCACATACGCTACGCCGTCTTAACTTAGGGCGCAGGTTCTTTCTAAATACAGAACCTGCCTCACTTAGTTACGGTGGCGTAGCGTATCTGAGATACGCTACGCCCGCAGAAATTTACGCTGGGCTATTTGAATCTACCCCAAAGTCTATTAACAGGTGCTGTACAGTGTGCAGAAAAACAAACAGAACAAAAATAGTTAAAGTGGTAGTAAACTCTTTACCACCACTTTTACCTACAGGTAAGCCTATAATAAGGCTTACCTGTAGGTATAAAGAATATCTCCTAAACCTGTAAGGTTTAGGAGATATTCCCCTCGCAATGTGCCGCTGATTGCAGTGGCGCATTCGCAGCGGGGATCCTCAGCTAAAGGCCCGGCAGCCGCCGGACCTTGCCAAAATAAAGTCTCCCGCGCGCATTCGAACAGGACTTTTTCCTGGCTTTCTCTGGGACGATCTGCTACAATATATATATGTATATTGATGTGATAATTTCTTTGCCCATTTACCAAGTATATACTCTTGTTATGCAGTGTTTGTTTGCTCTTTTCCAATATGGCTGATATGCTCTAACCAAGGATGAGGTCATCAAGAAGAGCAGAGGATGGCAAGTGGTTTTGTGGGTAAGTAGGTGGAGAGAGAGACATGTGGCAGAACAGTAAATTTCTGCTAGGGGAGAACAGACTGTGTAAGTACTGCAGATTCACCTCACTGAGACATACATAGAGACTGTTAATGATTTCATGTTCCTGTTTGGAAAATACCTCATGTTGGATGGTTCACTGAATGACTTTTCTTTAATACACAGACTTTTAAATACAATGCTGTGTGGATTACTGTCTATGTGGAGATATATTTCTAAATTGGGATTTCACTTGCTATTCACAAGCCCCAATTGAGTGGAGGCACTGTGCTTGTTAGAGATCATGTCCTGATCACACCGATTATGAAGACTCTGCTCCTAAATACTATATACTATACAGGTGGCACCATTATACCTCAGTGGTCGCAGAGAAAGAAAAGAATAGGGCTACATTTGGAGGCACTGCTGAGATAAATATCTTGGATCAGGACAATAAGGAGAGACCATGTCACTGTTATCAACAGAAGCTGTGAGGCAGTGGGCCCTGGAAGAGGGACTGCCACCTAAAAGGACATTTGCTATTTCATATGTACCTATCACTGTGAGCACCTATCACTGTGAGCACCCATAGACTGCAAGAGGTGTTACAAGAAAATAAAACCTTGCAGTCTGCCACTCTTGTGGATAAAAGAGAGGAAGATGAGTTATAAACTGTATACCAAATTATCTCTGTCTGTCACAGATCAGCTGCGGAGCTGATCTGTGTCTTACCTTTACTGCTGTAAGTCGGCAGGCACCTGTTGTTCCACAAGCTTGTGTTCAGCTTTGGCTTCACTCAGCAGCTATGGGTTTCGCCGGCTTCACCTGTTGCTTAATATACCCTTTTTTCCTGCTACTTCCTGTCCACCCCCCCCATGTGCCTCGCTATTTAAATTCCACTCAGACCAGTTTCTGGTTGCTTGAGCAACACTTGTTTCTGAGCACCCTTCCTGTAACCTGCTTAACCTGACTTCTCATGAACTGATCTCTTGTGTACTGACTCGGCTAGTCTGCTGCCCGCCGCGACCTTGGCTCGCTATCCGGCTCTCCTTTTGCTTCTTTAATCCGGCTCTCCTTTTGCTTCTTTAATCCATCCGTCTGTGTCTGACTGTGTCCTCGCGAGCAGGGTGAACCTGGGGGTCGTGACCTGGGGTCAGCACGCAGCTAAGTCCAAACCCTTGTGAGTGGGTCCCTGGCAGAATACCGGCTGGCCCTTAGATTCCACGCCATGGGGGATTCTATGTCACCTGCTCACCTGTGGGCTCTCATCAGTACCATTGTGACACTGTCTCAGTGAGGAGGATTTAAATGCAGTTAAAGGGCCCCTTTGCATATATCCAAAAGGGGGGTAAAATAATTGGTTATGCTGTAGTATTTCCAGTAATTTCACTTCCAGTAAGGCGTAAGTTACCAGCGTTGCCTGTAAAGGGTGAACCATTGAATAAAACTGCTTCATCAGGAGGAACTCTAATGTTGACTGCTACAACCGCTATGCAGGAAACACATATTGAGCACCTGCTGCTAAAAGTCACTGAAGTCATTGCTCAGAATTTACATGATGATTCTTATCGCAAATTAAAGGCTTTTTCAGGGGTGCTCCATGTCCCCGTTGATGAAGAAAGATTTGAGGTGTGGAAAGATTTTGCACAACAAGTGATAGAGGAATGGACCTGCTCAGAGGAAAATAAAAAAAACAGTGAATCATGGAAAGTTTAAGACCACCAGCATCCATTATCATTAGAGCTTACAAGGACACTCATGTGAGTACCAGTGCTCAAGAATATATTGATGTTTTGACAGATGCTTTTGGACTGCACCGTGACCCTGATCAGATGCTTGCTGATTTTAAACAAACAAAGCATAAAGAGGAAGAGGATGTTTCTGTGTTTGTAAAGAGACTAGAAGTGCTTCTAAGGAGATTACTCACTGAAAAGGTAATCTTTCCTATGGATGTTGACAAATTAAGGACTGCTCAAATAACTGTTGGCGCTATATAAATCCTGTATAATAATAATAATAATAATAATAATAATAATAATAATAATAATAATAAAGGGGGCAACTGCCACATCACCCAATGTCACCGGTCCTAAAAGTTGTTTTGAGAGAGAGAAACTTTACATTCACTGAAACTATGACTGAAGTAAAGAAACAGGAATCTGATATCCGTTTTAGTACCCCTTTTAAGAGCAAAGTTAAACAGAGTTCTTTGGTTGAGCACAAAAATGAGACTGTTGTGTTAAAAACAATGAAGTGGGTAGACACCCACAGCATAGAGCTCAATCTGCTGATAAAACCTCCAGTGATAAGCCTCTCTTCCACATTAAATGTTTCCGCTGTGGACAAGCAGGCCACACAGTTCGTCAGTGCAGGGCTGCTGTTAGAAATCACTGGGCCCCGTACAGCCTAACTGACAGGGCCCCCCAAAATATATTTAAACAATATTTTCACAAACAAATACACGAAAATCCTTATTAGCGGACACAAACATAACAGAGAATCTGCGTGAATTAGCCATTTTTAAAAACCTTTTAACTATTTTTATATAATATTTTAAAGAATGTTAAAATGTATTAAAATGTATTTTATTTTACAATTTGTTACTTTTTTTTAATGAGACAGGTAAGCCAGCAGTGCCGTAGGGGGCAGCACAGTGACAGGGGGCACAGAGGGCGATCAGAAGCAGGCACAACAGGGAGGGGGATCGGTGCGGGAAGTAATTCTATAATTGCCCCTCCATCCGACCACAATGATTCCCTCTGCTGTCGGGGGCCCCTCTGTTTGCCTGGGCCCCCTACAGGAGGGCTGGTGGTCCCCCCTATCAGCAGCCCTGCGTCAGTGTCCACTGCTGGCTGATAGTTCTGAAATTCACAGTAAAGCTGGACATGTGTACAAAAGAAAACAGGCAAAAATCAAGAAAACAAATGTTTACCAAACTACCAGGAATAGGCCGCAGATGTACTTTAGATTTGTTTGTTAATGATATACCCACTACTGCTCTGTTTGATACTTGTTCTCAGCTGACTATCATATACAGGCCCTTTTATCAGCAACACCTAAACCACCTCACTTTGCAACCTGTGGACACTATGCCTGTTTATGTTGTGGGAGAAATGCCTGTATTTATGGATGGTTGTCTAGAAGTTGAGCTTTGTGTTCCTGGTGTGATAGCTGATGAGGATCCCCCACTTAAAGTCATTGCTTATGTGAGCCCTCCACCTGGGGGTAACGCGCATGCTCCTATGATTGTGGGTTCCAATGTGGAAGCCGTTGAGGCTGCCTTCCTACAGTTTCTTCAGCCCCAACAGGGAATTCCTCTACCTTCACTGCCTGTTGCTCCAGAGCTTCAAAATATCTGCCAAACCTTTGTTCCTGATCTTCCTGGAGGGTGTGTGGGAAATTCATGGCATCCCATAGAGCTTCCAGCCGGGGGAGAGTGTTGCGGGTTTATGTGGAAATTTGCTATTGTCGAAAAGCTGCATGATTACTTTGTATGGGGCTCAGTTTGTGGTAAGAGCTGACAACAACCCCCTCACTTATGTTTTGACTACAGCTAAGCTGGATGACACTGATCATAAGTGGCTTGCTGCCTTGTCTAATTACCAATTCACTCTCAAGTACAAGCCAGGGCCCAAAAATATTGGAGCTGATGCTCTCTCTAGGCATCCTGGGTTGCCAGTGAACTTTAGAAGAAAGGGAATGGGAGGAAGTAACTGGGCTTGTTGTGGTTTTTTAATGTGCTATAGTGGCTGTACAAGGAGACAATATTGCTTTCTCTGACTTACAAGTTATTGGCAGCTGGTAAAGAGTGTATCCCAATATGTATTGCTGCCCCCGAAAACATCCAGCTGCAAAAGAAAGATTTGATTATTTTACATGAGAAAAACTATACCTGAGCGGAGTACTTCCTATCTTAAAGAATGGGATAAACTCAAAATAATTGATGGACTTTTATACAGGGCACATTTGTTCCATGAAAGACCCTGTGTGGTCTCTCAAGGAGGAACCGATTAGAAATAAGGTAAGATGGATGTGCAGGGAAGTGGCGCTGCTTGGATGTGGTATTAATAGATCCTTGAGTTTAATCCAACCGTTCTGGTGATAGATGTATGATAAAGTGTCGGGCACCTATGTGTGGTAGGCTCATGTGAGAAGCCTCCAGTGGTGTTAGGTTCCCTTATAATGAGTATTGGTGATGCGCAAAAAAGATAAAGTGAGCCCTCCAGTGGACTTATAAGTGAAAAAGAATGATGTGCTAAAAGAGTGTGAATCTAGGGAAGGTCCGCCCTCTAAGTGTGCCTGGTAGGCTTCCATTAAAGTGGGAAAGTGACAACAATAGTTTGTGATGGACCACAATTACATAATCAAAGAGGGAAAAAACATTGAAAAAAATTTAAATTAAAATATATATATATATGCAAGTAGGATATGAGTCCTCCTGGTTGTGCTCTGTTCTAGGGCAACCTCAGTGAATTATAGTGCACTCAAAACCACCTATAATTAAGGGGATAACATCAACAGCAATATATGTATATCAATTGAACTGCATATACCATATGTAGCTAATTAATCATATAGGCAGTGTTCCCTATAGTTGGACGACTAATACTATGGTCCCTCCAATTTTGCAGTAAATAATCCCCCGTCCTGTAAATTAACAGTAATTTTATGCAATATATGAGGGATGATCAAATTCTTATTTCCAATAAATGACGGCCTCAATTCCCAGCTGCAGACATCAGGTAAAATCCGCGCTCCCCCCACCTGGATCCCTACTCACCGGATAGTAGTCCCCACGAGGGGGTATAGAGCCTTAGGGATCAGTGGGCCGTGTTGGTCGCTTACCAGCTGTTGTCTCTCGGGGTCCTCAGCGGGTTGCGGCGGTCTCGTTCAGTATTGCAAGTGAGGATCATGAGAGGGGAAAAAGAGAGGAGTCCACATAGGGTAGTAATCCGGGTACTCTGGGTATATTTATTTGTAAAAAAGTTGATCGTTCCAGCAAAAAGTTAAAAATTAAAATAAAATATAGATTAAAAAAAAAACTTGCTAGCAAGCAAGCAACGGCCAAAATCCTTGACGATAAGCTGTAAAGCCAGGCAGGTCCCGGGTAGTGTAGGATTAGAGTCCAATATGGAGCGTGGAGCGTGCTGTCTGTTTGCGCTTCACTGCTCGCCGTTCCTTACCCGGAAGCTGACTCTAGCGTGGTGCGCGTGACGTAATTGCGGCTTGGTCACCTGCCGCGTTTCGTCGAATGGATGTTTTCAAAGGTGATATTCTACTTGCATATATATATATATTTTAATTTTCAGTTTTTTTTTATGTTTTTTCCCTCTGTGATTATGTAATTGTGGTCCATCACAAACTATTGTTGTCACTTTCCCACTTTAATGGAAGCCTACCAGGCACACTTAGAGGGCTGACCTGCCCTAGATTCACACGCTTTTAGCACATCATTATTTTTCACTTATAAGTCCACTGGAGGGCTCACTTTATCTTTTTTGCGCATCACCAATACTCATTATAAGGGGACCTAACACCACTGGAGGCTTCTCACATGAGCCTACCGCACATTTATTCCATGATCATCCTGGAAGGAGACAGCTAGTGCGCCCTCAAGTCTACAGAAAATCTGTTTTGAGAAGTTTGCATGACCAACATGGACATCTAGGAGTTGAATAAAACCTACGGACTAATCCAAGACCGTTCCTTTTGGCCACAAATGAGGGAATCTGTTGTAGACTATTGCCGCCGTTGTGTGGGATGTCTGCAAAGGAAAACTTTGCCTACTCGAGCTGCTCCTATGGAACACTTGAAAAGTTCTGGTCCAATGGATTTAGTGTGCATGGACTTTTTGTGTATTGACAATGACAGCAGTAGTGTGGGAAATGTTTTGATTGTGACTGATCACTATACTCGATATGCTCAAGCCTATCCCACCAAAGATCAGAAAGCAGTAACTGTAGCTAAATTGTTGTGGGAGAAGTTTTATGTTCATTATGGATTGCCAAATTGACTTCACTCTGACCAGGTCCGGGACTTTAAAAGTCGTCTAATTAAAGAGCTGTTAACTTTGCTGAACATCGACAAGAGCGGTACCACACCTTATCATACAGAGGGTGATACTCTCCCTGAACGTTTCAATCACACCTTGTTGGGTACCCTCCCTAATGGTGCTAAGCAAACCTGGAGCCGACATGTTGGAGCTATGGGACATGCCTACAATTATACCAGACATGAATCAACTGGTTTCTTTCCTTATTTTCTCACGTTTGGGAGAAAAGTCTGTCTCCCTATTGATATTCAGTTGGGTGTGTCTACTGATGGAGTGGAAACTATAAATCACTACCAGTATGTGACAGGACTTAAAGTGGAGTTCCACCCTAAAAATGAACTTTCTATTAACAGCTTGCCTTTAATGTAAAAAATTCAAATAACATTTTTTATTTTTTTTTACTCACTTCTATCTGGCTGTTACCAGGCACATTTCATAATCTGCTTAGTTCTAGGTGGTTCAACTTCCTGTCCTAAGACCCCATTGCCTCCTGGGAAATTACTCTGGGCATTATTGTGCCTAAAAACCACCCAGCATGCACCTCTCCCTGAAAACCAGGAAGAAAATGGAACTGGGCTTCACATGCCCACACATATGATGGATATGGCCACAACATGAGCTGGAGGATATAAGGCAAGTGTTTGCAATGATTTTTTAAATGATTGGGGAGCTATTAATATGTTTTAGGGACTATTTAATGTGATTAATTTTAGCTTGCAAAAAAAAAAAATTATGCCTGGAACCCCGCTTTAAACAGTTGAAAAGAGGCCTGTCAAATGGCTGAGGAAAATACTGCACAAATAAATGCTGCCAATAAAATGTGTTTTGAAAATGCTTACAACCTGGTGATAAAGTGCTTCTCTGCAATTTGGTACCTTCAGCCAAACATAAATTAGCTGATCGCTAGGGAAATTAGTTGTTTGAAGTTATAGAAAAAACTGCCTAGAATTCAAGTCAATCACTTGCTTCCAGTACTACAATTTGTTACTGCTGATGAGGAGCCACAATCTGATATTGTTACGGATTCTAATGATGTGCCTTACGCAGACCGTGGAGACCAGATTGATGACACAGACTGGTTTACACCTCCACCAGAGTCTCCTGTACGGGTTCCTTCACCTATTACTGATAGGGCCTTCCCCAGCTACTCTTGTTTTTGAACCAACAGCCCAAAACTGTGTGCCTACAATTCTAAGCATGGTTGGAGCACCAAGTGTTCCCACTAATGCTGTCCCAGAGTTATCTAGACTAATGCCTGAGGGCTTGAGGAGAGGAGATTGTGTTTGACGACCTCCACCGTTTGCTTATGACACTTTGGGAAGACCCTGCTATGCTGTACAGAACTCTGTACAACCTCATGTTCTGATGCAGCTCATTCTGGTTAGCATGATGCCTATTTGTTACTAACCATATTTCGTTTGCAGCTAATCTCTGTAATAGATTGCTTCTGGAGAAGTGGTCTGCAGAAGGTGTCAACGATGTTAACTTTTGCTATGTTTTGTTGTTTTGAGTGTATATCCTTGCCAGGTCGGAAGGATTTTTAGCAGGGGGAGAATGTAGTGATATGATCATTTCTTTGCCCATTTACCAAGTGTATACTCTTGTTATGCAGTGTTTGTTTGCCCTTTTCCAATATGGCTGCTATGCTCTTTCTCAGCAAGGATGAGGTCATCAAAAAGAGTAGAGGATGGCAAGTGGTTTTGTGGGCAAGTAGGTGGAGAGAGAGACATGTGGAAGAAGAACAGTGAATTATTGCTAGGGGAGAACAGACTGTGTAAGTGCTGCAGATTCACCTCACTGAGACATACATAGAGACTGTTAATAATTTAATGTCCCTGTTTGGAAAATACCTTATGTTGAATGGTTCACTGAATGTTATTTCTTCAATACATGGACTTTCAAATACATTGCTGTGTAGATTACTGTCTATGTGGAGATATACTTCTCAATTGGGATTTCACTTGCCCCAATTGAGTGGAGGCACTGAACTTGTTAGGCCTCGTACACAAGACCGAACATGTCTGCTGAAACTGGTCCGCAGACCAGTTTCAGCGGACATGTTCGGTCATCTGTACGTCCGACCGGACAATTTTCCGGCGGATCGGACAGGTTTCCAGCGGATAAATGTTTCTTAGCATGCTAAGAAACATGTCCGCTGGAAACCTGTCCGTCGGACATGTTCGGTCGTCTGTACGACTTACCGGACATGTCCGCTCGGCCGAAAGCCCTCGCATGCGTCAAAGTGATTTGACGCATGCGTGGAAGCATTGACCTTCCAGCGTCGGGCACGTCACCGCGTCATCATCGCGGCGATGGTGCGGCCACGTCACTGCGTATCCTGTATGCGGGGATTTTGGTTTGATGGTGTATACAACCATCAGACAAAAATCCGGCAGCGAACATGTTCGATGAAAACGGTCCGGCAGACCGTTTTCATCAGACAGTCCGTCCGTGTGTACGAGGCCTTAGGCCTCGTACAGACGAGAGGATATCCGCTGGAAACGGTCCGCCGGACCGTTTCCAGCGGATAAATCCTCTGGCGGATTTGGATCTGATGGCTGTACACACCATCAGATCGAAATCCCAGCGGAATACATCCACGGTGATGTGGCCGCGACGATGACGCAGCGACGTGCGCGACCCTGGAAGGTAAATACTTCCACGCATGTGTCGAATCAGTACGACGCATGCGAGGGATGGGAGCGGACGGACTTATCCGGTGAGTCTGTACAGACGACCGGATCAGTCCGCTGGACTGAATTCCAGCAGATAGATTTCTTAGCATGCTAAGAAATTTTTATCCGCTGGGAATCCGTCGGCTGGATTTTTATCGGCCGGGAAATGTCCGCTAGGCCGTACACACGACCGGATCTATCTGCTGGAACTGATCCGCGGATCAATCCCAGCGGATCGATCCGGTCGTGTGTACCGGGCCTTAGAGATCATGTCCTGATCACACCGATTATGAAGACTGCTCCTAAATACTATACTGAGGAAAAAAAATGTTTTTTTTATATATTTTTGGGGGATATTTATTATAGAAAAAAGTAAAAAATATTGAATTTTTTTCTAAATTGTCGCTCTTTTTGTTTATAGCACAAAAAATTAAAACCGCAGAGGTAATCAAATACAACCAAAAGAAAGCTCTATTTGTGGGAAGAAAATAACGCAAATTTTGTTTCGGTACAACATTGCATGACCGTGCAATTACCAGTTAAAGCAGCGCAGTGCCAAATTGTAAAAACACCTCTGGGCATTTAGCTGCATATTGGTCCGGGGCTTAAGTGGTTAAGGACCTCTACAAAAATATTCCAGAGGAGGCTCTAACTGTAGAACAAAAAGACATCATCAAAAGACTTAATGACATGGAGGAAAAAATTAAGGACTTCCAGAACCCCCTAGACGTACCGATTACACCACAAGAAATTGGGGAGAAAATCCAAAACATGCAAACCAAAAAATCCAGTGGGATGGATGGAATCCTGCCAGAAATGATTAAACACGGCTCCCCAGAGGTACACGCTAAAATGTGTAAACTGTTCAATCTGGTCCAGAGTGCTGGTTACTACCCTATAGTATGGAACCAAGGCCTCATAACACCCATCCATAAGAGTGGAGACCAGTATGATCCAGCCAACTACAGGGGGATATGTGTCAGCAGCACACTAGGGAAACTATTCAACAGTATCCTCAACAAACGGATCCTCAACTTCCTGACACAACACAATGGGCCTGATTTACTATGCTCTGTGCGCTGCGCTGGTTCATGCGTTAATTAGTACTCCGGGTGGAGGCTTAATTGGGCGCATGAACCAGCGTAGCAGCCGGCGCATTGAAAGTAATATGTAAAGCCGCGCCGAACTCCCTATAGAAGTCTATGGGAGAAATCAAAAGTGTTCATTTTAAAGGCTAATCTGCTAGTTTTGTCCTAAAAAGTGTTTGGGGACCTCAGTCCTGTCCCAGGGAACATGTATCAATGCTTTTTTTATTTTTTAAAACGGCCGTTTTTTCGGGAGCAGTGAAATTAATAATTCTTAAAGTGAAACAATAAAAGTGAAATATTCCTTTAAATTTCGTACCTAGGGGGGGTGTAATGTCAGCATGTGAAATAGCGCATTTTTCCCGCACTTAGAACTCCCCCTGCACAAAATGACATTCAGAAGGAAAAAAGTCATTTAAAAATTCACACGCGGCTATAATGAATTGTCGGCTCTGACAATTCTAAAGGGATTCATTCATAAAACAAACAAGAAAATGTGTAGGGGTTCCCCCAAATTAAATTACCAGGCCCTTCAGGTCTGGAATGGATATTAAGGGGAACCCCGCCGTAAAAAACAAAAAAAAAAAAGACGTGCGGTTCCCGGCAAATATCCATTCCAGGCCCTTCAGGTCTGGTGTGGATTTTAAGGGGAACTCCACCCCAAATTGAAAAAAAAAATGGCGTGGAGTCCCCCTAAAAATCCACACCAGACCCTTATCCGAGCACGTTGACCTGGCCGGCCGCAGAAAAGAGGGGGGGACAGAGTGCGGCCCCCCTCTCTCCTGAACCGCACCAGGCCACATGCCCTCAACATGGGGAGGATGTCCCCATGTTGATGGGGACAAGGGTCTCATCCCCACAACCCTTGCCCGGTGGTTGTGGGGGTATGCGGGCGGGAGGTTTATCAGAATCTGGAAGACCCCTTTAACAAAGGGGACCCCCAGATCCTGACCCCCCCCTGTGTGAAATGGTAATGGGGTACATTGTACCTCTACCATTTCACCCCAAAAAAAATGTCAAAGTGTTAAAAATGACAGTAGCCGGTTTTTGACAAATCTTTTAATAAAATCTTCTTTTCTTCTTTCCTTCGGGTTTCTTCCGCTGCTTCTTTCTTCTCGTCCACATCTTGCCCGACGTCTTATTCTATCTTCTCCGTCCGTCCTTCAGCCTTGTGGTCCCGCATCTTGCCCGTTGTCTTGTCCTGTCTTCTTCTCCGTCCGTCCGCCAGCCTCCTCGTCCGCATCTTGTGTCTTCTGCGGTCTTCTTCTCGGTCCGTCAGCCTTCTCGTCCGCATCTTGTGTCTTCTCCGGACCCAGCGTTTGAATTTAAATTGGCCGCCGTGTTCCCGCTCCTGGGACCCGCCCCCCTCTGACGCCACAAGTAAACTCCTTAGAAGGTCATGTGCGTCAGAGGGGGGTGGGGTCACAGAGCGTCACACAGCGGGGGAATTCAATTTCAATCGCGCCGCCCGGAGAAGAAGTTACCGCCGTGTCACACTCATGTGACCCCGCCCCCTCTGACGCACATGACCTTCTAAGGAGTTTACTTGTGGCGTCAGAGGGGGGCGGGTCCCAGGAGCGGGAACACGGCGGCCAAATCCAATTCAAACGCTGGGTCCGGAGAAGACACAAGATGCGGACGAGAAGGCTGGCGGACCGAGAAGAAGACCGCAGAAGACACAGGATGCGGACGAGGAGGCTGGTGGACGGACGGAGAAGAAGACAGGACAAGACAACGGGCAAGATGCGGGACCAGAAGGCTGAAGGACGGACGGAGAAGATAGAAGAAGACGTCGGGCAAGATGTGGACGAGAAGAAAGAAGCATCGGAAGAAACCCGAAGGAAAGAAGAAAAGAAGATTTTATTAAAAGATTTGTCAAAAACCGGCTACTGTCATTTTTAACACTTTGACATTTTTTTTGGGGTGAAATGGTAGAGGTACAATGTACCCCATTACCATTTCACACAGGGGGGGGTCAGGATCTGGGGGTCCCCTTTGTTAAAGGGGTCTTCCAGATTCTGATAAACCTCCCGCCCGCATACCCCCACAACCACCGGGCAAGGGTTGTGGGGATGAGACCCTTGTCCCCATCAACATGGGGACATCCTCCCCATGTTGAGGGCATGTGGCCTGGTGCGGTTCAGGAGAGGGGGGGGGGCCGCACTCTGTCCCCCCCTCTTTTCTGCGGCCGGCCAGGTCAACGTGCTCGGATAAGGGTCTGGTGTGGATTTTTAGGGGGACTCCACGCCATTTTTTTTCTCAATTTGGGGTGGAGTTCCCCTTAAAATCCACACCAGACCTGAAGGGTCTGGTATGGATATTTGGGGGGACCCCACGCCATTTTTTTTTTCAATTTGGGGTGGAGTTCCCCTTAAAATCCACACCAGACCTGAAGGGTCTGGTATGGATATTTGGGGGGACCCCACGCCATTTTTTGGGGGGGGTTTTACGGCGGGGTTCCCCTTAATATCCATTCCAGACCTGAAGGGCCTGGTAATTTAATTTGGAGGGACCCCCTTTTTTTTTTTTTTTTTTTTTTTTAATGAGCAATGACTGTATTCTTTATAGCCATGAGTACTTTAAACTTCCTTTTTTTTGTTTCACTTCAGAAATGACATCTTGTACAGGGACAGTTCTAAGCACGGGAAACATGCGTGTACCCCCCCTCCCCCCCTGTATGAAATTTAAAGGAATATTTCACTTTTATTATTTCACTTTAACCACTTCCATACCGCGCCTATTCTGGCACTTCTCTCCTTCATGTAAAAATTATATTTTGTTCCTGGGAAATTAATCCGGACCCCCAAACATTATATATAATTTTTTAGCAGACACCCTAGGGAATAAAGTTAGCGGTCATTTTTTATTTGATTTCCAACGGTATTTGCGCAATAATTTTTCAAACGACTTTTTTTTGGCCCAAAAAAAAAACACGGTTCATGAATTAAAAAAAAAAAAAAAAGTAAAGTTAGCCCAATTTTTATGGATAATGTTAAAGATGATGTTACACCGAGTAAATAGATACCTAACTTGTCACGCTTTAATATTGTACACACTCATGGAATGGCGCCAAACTTCGGGACATAAAAATATCCATAGGCGATGCTTGTTTTTTTTTTTACAGGTGACCAGTTCAGAGTTACAGAGGAGGTCTAGGGCTAGAATTATTGCTCTCGCTCTAACGCACGCGTCAATACCTCACATGTGTGGTTTGAATGGTGTTTACATATGTGGGCGGGACTTACATGCATATTTGCTTCTGAGTGCGAGCTTCTAGGGACAGGGGAGTTATTTTATTTATTTGTTTGTTTTTTTTACCTCATATTTTTATTCTTGCACTTTTTTGACACTTTTTTTGATTTTGGATCACTTTTCTTCCTATTACAAGGAATGTAAACATCCCTTGTAATAGGACTAGTGTGTGACAGGTCCTCTTTATGGAGAGAGGCGGGGTCAATAAGGCTGGAAAGCATGGTATTGAAAAAAAAAAAAAAGTTCTCATGCTTTCAGCTGCAATCATGTTCGTTCAGCACAGTGGTGTAGTGTATAGCACTTTGACCTAGCAGCAAAAGAGTCGTTGGTTCGAATCCCGCCCGTGACAGCATCTGCATAGAGTTTGCATGTTCTCCCTGTGCCTGCGTGGGTTTCCTCCCACAATATAAAAACACGCTGTAAATCGGATCTGGTCTAAATAAGCCCTAATATGCAGTAGTATATTTAGGTTTTGTTCTGCCCTAGGCCTGACTACATATCTGCACCTCCTAATAGAAAAATGACCCACCCCTTCCTGTCAAAGCCACACCCTGTTTTTGTATGACCCGCCCAGTAATTTTCAGGGGACCCACACACTAGTTCTGGGGGGGCACTGGATTCCCTTAACCACTTCCGTACCAGGCACTTACGCACCTTCCCGCCCAAGCCAATTTTCAGCTTTCAACACTGTCGCACTTTGAATGGCAATTGCGCGGTCATACAACACTGTACCCAAACAAAATTGGCGTCCTTTTTCCCCCACAAATAGAGCTTTCTTTTTTTGTTAGATGATCACCTCTGCGTTTTTTTTTTTTGCGCAACAACTAAAAAAATACTGCAAATTTTAAAACAAAAAAACGTTTTTATTTTTTTAGGTTAATTTTTTTGTAAATTAGTTTTTCTCTTTCAATTACGGGCACTGATATGGCGGCACTGATGGGCACCGATGAGATGGCACTGATGGACATCGATGAGGTAGTACTGACGGGCACAGATGAGGTGGCATTGATTGGCGGCGCTGCTATGCGGCACTGATGGGCACTCATAGGCGGCACTGATGGGCACTCATGGGCGGCACAGATGGGCACTCATGGGCGGCACTTATGGGTGGCACTGATGGATACTTATGGGCGGCACTTATGGGTGGCACTGATGGATACTTATGGGTGGCACAGGTGGGCACAGATAGGTGGGCACTGTGGGGTGGCACTGATGGACACTGTGGGGTGGCACTGATGGACACTGTGGGGTGGCACTGATTTTCCCAGGTTGCCAGTCAGTGCCCATTTGTGGGCACTGATTGGCATCTTTTTTCTTTTTTTTTAATGCTTTTTTTTTTTTTTTTTATATATTTTTTTTTTTTTGCACACCCTTCAGCGCGAACGCCCCCTGTCAGGAGAGCCGCCGATCGGCTCTCCTATACTCGCGTCTGTCTCCGTGAGAGACTCTTTACCGAGATAGGAGATGCAGGGTGTCAGACTGACACCGCGCATCACCGATCGCCGCGCTGCGTGCCCCCACAGGCGCGCGCGGCATGAAATCCTGCAGGACGTCCTGTCAGGATTGTGTAACCACTTCCCGGACGTAAATCAGCCATAGGCTGGGCGGGAAGTGGTTAATTTGCATAGTTTTTCTCTCACTTCCTGTTTGGCTATGGGGCAGGAAGTGAAGGCAAATCTCCCCAATTGGACACAGATAATACAAAATAAACTGACAGGGCCTATAACCCTTCCTCACTATCCAAAATTAAAGAAAATAAAACTTGTTGATTATAGTTCTTGTCAGGGGCGGACTGACCATTGAGTCACTCGTGCACTGCCCGAGGGCCCCATGCCACTAGGGGGCCCCATCCGGGTTGCCAGGCTCAGTAAAACCAGGGACAGTATGTAAAAATCTGTGTTTTTTTTAGATCTGCCCCTGATATGTCCGAAAATGACATGCTTTTAATGTGAATATCCCAAGATTTTAGCTGCCCGCCTCTGCACTACCTCCTGGCGTGGTGGCCATCTGTAAGCCAGAGGGGCCCCATAATCTTCTATTGCCCAGGGGCCCCATGAGTTGTCAGTCCGCCCCTGGTTCTAGTTTAAGCACAAATTTCATAGATTTTTATTGAGAGCCCTAAGAAAATATAACCATGCCAATAGGCCAGGATAGAGCGTTGCTAATATGTAGGAATGTGTGTGTTAGAGCACCCCACCCAATGTTAACTAAAAAATTATTAATTTGCAAATAAGTATTATCTGCTCATTTTTTTGGGGATGTCTGCACCCCTGATAGTGACAACATTTGTGAGGTGTCTTCACCCTTTCTAATTCATTCACTTCCTGTCACATAGCCAAACAGGAAGTGAGGGTAAAACCTTACTAATATATTTTCTTGGGGACACAGAGATCAATCTAAATAGTTTCCCATTATGTAAATTGCACTCTAGCATTTTGCTGTGTACACCCCAAATTATTAGGGATCTTGGACTTTGGGGTCCATTTACTAAAGGCAAATCCACTCCTACAAGTGCAAAGCAAGGAAGAAAACAAAACAACTTTGCTTCTACAGGATTGGATGTTAAAACCATCAGTGCTTCCTCTCTGATTTTCAGCAACTATGCTTGTACTGCAGAGTGGCTTTGCCTTTACTAAACCCCAAACTAAATAATCATTTGGGGCAGGGATCCTCAAACTACGGCCCTCCAGCTGTTGTAGAACTACACATCCCATGAGGCCTTGTAATGCACTGACATTCACAGACATGACTAGGCATGATGGGAATTGTAGTTCCTGAACAACTGGAGGGCCGTAGTTTGAAGACCCATGATTTGGGGTGTACACAACAGTGCTGGAGTGCAATTTGCTTAATGGGGACACTAGTTAGATTGACCTGTGTCCCCAAGAAATGACACTGGTAGGGTTTTAACCTCACTTCCTGTTCAGCTGTGTGACAGGAAGTGACGCCAATTTTAAGAAAAGGGACACAAAGCTCAACACAAAAATAAAAAAAACACAAAGCAGGGGTTCTAACACTCACTTGGCTTCCCTCAAACACCCACAATTTGAATAGGATTGCCTTGCGCTAGATTTAAGCACAGTGCTGTAAATCAGCACGTCAAGCCTGTCCACCAATAGCAAACCCCCCCCACAGGCCATGTTTGCAGGTTTTCCTTCATCTTGTACATGTGCTTTAAAATACAGTCTGGACAGCAATTCTTGATAAGAGAAATCCACAAAACATGTCCTGTCGGGGGTACTTGAGGGCTGAGGACCACTGCAGAAAAAATAAAATAATTACCAGTTTTCTCTTTAAAGTCATGGAGAACAAACATGGCAAACATTTCATGATTACACACCAGGAAAGAAGCTTAGACACACATAATTTGTTAGGCCCAAACCGATTTCAGCTGCAGCTGTCAACATATGTAGCATGAAAAAGTAACAAAAGACAAACTTAACAATTTTAAAGTAATTTTTATTGGTCAACAAAACAAGGAAAGCAAAAAAAGACAAACAAACACAAACAAAAATACATTTCAAAATTCTAAATAACCATAGCTTCACACATTTTTCATAAAATAAGGCCACATAGACAAATACATCAAAGTGAACATCATTTAAAAATAAACCAAAACCATTGGCAAAATAAAACAAAACCCATGCAACAAACCACATTTGTGTTTAGCAACAGCATTTCTGCCAGCCTGCCCCTTCTGAGGGCAGCTGAGGACTGATCGATCCAAGCTTTTTATAACAGTGCTAGTAATGAAGCAATTGAAATCACATGAACAAATTGCAGTCTCTAGTTTGGGTGAGCTTGTAATTGGGCACACCTGCAATTAACCCAAACCACGCTCTATGAGCATCCAAGGAGTGTTTTTCACCTTTTAAAAAGAAAGGATATTTTTTTTCTAAGTGTTTGAGCATGCTCAGTTCATCACACATGTAGGAACCAAGCTGCAATGGAATGAGAGCTTTTTTTTTTTTGTTTCCCCTGATCTGATGCTTTCCAGCCTGAAGGGGAGGTGTTAAAGACAGAAGTAAACACGCACATTTAATAATCTATTTGTGGGAAAAAAAAGGTTGCCAATTTTGTTTGGGAGCCACGTCGCACGACTGCGCAATTGTCAGTTAAAGCGACGCCGTGCCGAATCACAAAAACTTGCCCGGTCATTGACCAGAAATATGGTCCGGGCTCAAGTGGTTAAAAATTAACAAAACACAAAAGTGAGCCCAATTTTTGGGGATAATGTGAAAGATGATGTTACACTGAGTAAATAGATACCTTACATGTCACGCTTTACTATTGGAAACACTCCTGCAATGGGGCCAAAATTAATTCCGTGAATATCCCCATAGGCGACCTTTTTCTTTTTTTTCCAGGTTACCAGTTTATAGTTACAAAGAAGGTCTAGTGGTAAAAGTATTGCTCTCGCTCTAACGCACGCGTCAATACCTCACATGTGTGGTTTGAACGATGTTTATATATGTAGGCGGGACTTGCGTAAGTCCCGCCCACATATGTAAAAATTATTTTTACTTTTTGCTATAATAAATATCCCCAAAAATATATATTCTAAAAAATAAAAAAACCCTCAGTTTAGGCCGATACGTATTCTACATCTTTTTGGTTCCAAAAAATCGCAAATAGCGTTTAGTGTTTGGTTTTGGCAAAAGTTATAGCGTCTACAAAATATTTTTTTTTTTGTTTTAACTAGTTATTGGGGCGATCAGCGATTTTTATCGGTACTGCGACATTATGGCGGACACATCGAACACTTTTTTGGAACCATTGGCATTTTTCTAGCGATCAGTGCTGTAAAAATGCATTGCTTACTCTAAAAATGCCACTGGCAGGGAAGGGGTTAACACTAGGTGCGAGGGAGGGGTTAAATATGTTCCCTGGGTGTGTTCTAACTGTAGGGGGGGGTGGGACTGACATGTGTAAATGACAGATCGCTGTTCATGAAGGGGAACTCCAGACCCCCAAAAAAAAATTAAGGTGGGTTCCCTCCAGGTGCATAACAGGCTCTTAGGCTTGGTCTGGAACATAAGGGGTTAAACCCGCGCAAAAAAAAATAGCGTGGGGTCCCCCCCAAGATCCAAACCGAGCCCTTATCCCAGGCAGGCAGTCTGGTCAGACAGGAATGGGGGTGGGGACGAGCGAGCGCCCCCCTCCCTCCTGAGCCATACCAGACCACATGCCCTCAACATGGGGGAGTGTGTGCTGTGGGGGAGGGGGGCACTGCGCCCCCACCCCAAAGCACTCTTGTCCCCATGTCGATAGGGACAAGAGCCTCTTCCCGACAACCCTGGCCGTTGGTTGTCGGGGTATGCGGGCGGAGGGCTTATCAGAATCTGAGAGACCCCTTTAATAAAGGGGTCCCCAGATTCCGGCCCCCCACCCTATGTGAATGAGTATGGGGTACATTGTACCCCTACCCATTCACCTGGGGAAAAAAATGGGAAAAAATAATACACCACACACATTTAAAAATTAATTTATTAGTCAGCCGGGGGTCTTCTGCCGGGGCCCCCCACCACCACCCCATTAGGCCCCGGGCTTCGCCATCTTCTGCCGGAACCCCCTTCATCAGTGAGGCTCCTGCCTTTGGGGGAGGGTCCCGGGCTACTACGACGGTTTCTGCGGGGGGGGTGCACTGGCACCCCACCCCCGTCTTCAGCGACGTAATTCACCGGGACCCCCTTCACCAGTGAGGCTCCTGCCTTTGGGGGAGGGTCCCGGGCTTCCACGACGGTTTCTGCGGGGGGGGGTGCACTGGCACCCCACCCCCATCTTCAGCGACGTGAGGCTCCTGCCTTTGGGGGAGGGTCCCGGGCTTGTACGGTGTCTTCCGCCGGGGGGCGACACCCGCGGGCTTCTGCGATGCCTTCCGCTTCTGCCTGTCTCCTCCGCGGAGCCCAGGGCTTGTCTCCGCTGTCTTCTCCCTTCTCTTCCATTCGATGTTGACACGACGAGGTCCGGCGCTGGAATGCCGTCTGAGCAGTGGGCATGGACTTATATAGGGCAATGCCACCATGTGACCTCAACCCATGTGACATCACATTCCCATCATGCCCAGGGAATGTGATGTCACATGGGTTGAGGTCACATGGTGGCATTACCCTATAAAAGTCCATGCCCGCCGCTGACACGGCATGTCAGCGCGGAACCTCGTCGTGTCAACATCCAATGGAAGAGAAGGAAGAAGACAGCGGAGACAAGCCCTGGGCTCCCGGAGGAGACAGGCAGAAGAAGGAAGAGAGAAGAAAGAAGACGGAAGAAAGCCCTGGCTCCGCGGGGGAGCCAGGCAGAAGAGGGAGCAGAGAAGACAGAAGAGAAAAGACCGGGGAGTTGGCGCACCCCCGGCAGAAGACCAGGAAGACCGGAACCCTGGCGGAAGGCACCGGAAAGACCGGGGGATAGGCGCCATCCCCCGGCAGAAGACCCCGAAGTCCGGATGCCCCTCCCTAATGAAAAAGGGCTTAAATGGGGTGGGGGCATCCGGCGGAAGGCTCCGGAGAGGACCGAGGGATGGCACCCTCCCCCGGCAGAAATCACCGAAGCCCAGGGTCCCGGCGGAAGATCGGGAGAGAAGAAACCCCCCCTTCTAAGAGAGCTAAAGAAGAAAGGGGGGGCTCCGGAGCAGATTAATAAAATATTTTATTCTGTGTGGTGTTTTATTTTACTTTACATTTCCCCCATGTGAATGGGTAGAGGTACGATGTACCCCATACTCATTCACATAGGGTGGGGGGCCGGCATCTGGGGGCCCCCTTATTAAAGGGAGCTCGCAGATTCCGATTAGCCCCGCCCGCATACCCCGACAACCAATGGCAAGGGTTGTCGGGAAGAGGCTCTTGTCCCTATCGACATGGGCGCTCGCTCGTCCCTGCCCCCATTCCTGTCCGGGCCAGACTGCATGCTTGGGATGAGGGCTTGGTTTGGATCTGGGGGGGAACCCCGCGCCGAATCGGCGCGGGTTTAACCCCTCACGTTCCGGACCAAGCCTAAGAGCCTAATGTAGCCCTGGAGGGGGACCCGCGCCGATTTCAAGTTTGAAATTTGGCGCGGAGTTCCCCTTCAGGGCTGAAAACAGCTCGGAGATTCCCGTGCGCCGCGTCACGCAGCGCATTCACGGGTACGCCGCTCGGTATTTACCAAGATTTTCACGGCGTACTGACAAGGCGCACGGGAATCCCTGACTTTTCTCTCTGCGCATGCCCAGTATGCAAATGAACCTCCCGAGGTTCAGGCGCACTGTGCAAGCGTACGGGGATCTGTTTTCAAAAAACACGTTCCCTTTCAATTCGGCCCGCCAAACACTTCAAAACACATGTCACTTCACTTCCCCTGCATCCCCCCACCTCCCCCCCTAATAAACTCACGCCCGAACCCCCGCAATTTACAGTTTAATGTGCCGTGCGCCAGGTCTGTACTGGTGCACAATGCACCCTCTCCTGGGCGCACGGAGCACATTAGTAACTAGGGAAATACACTGCACTAGCAGCGTATTTCTTTAGTAAATGGCCAAACGGCTGCTACTCCTGCTTTTACTCCATGAGTCATGGAGTAAAGGCTTGGTAAATCAGGCCCAGTGACTGCCCCCAAATGGGGAAACACATTGAAATGTGAATAAATGATTGATTAACGTGCAAAAAAGTCCATAAGTGAAGTAGATGGATGACAGCTACTTGAAGGATGATAAGCTTGATTAATTAAAGATTTCCACCTTCACCAAAGCAAGATAAATCACCAAATGTGCTCATGGATGGCACCTTACCACAAGTTGTTGACCACCTTAACTAAAAAGAGGTCAAATAAGGCATGAGTAAAGATTAGATTCCAGGCTATGTTCTTGTAGTCTCAATACCACCACACTCCATACCACATGAAGTATTCAAAAAAGAAAGAAAATCGCCATAGAATAATAATAACGTTTTATTTTAGATAAAAACAAAAGTACAACGCCAAATGGCCTCTTACTTGAAGGGGTGCCTTGCCCTGGCACTGAGGTTGAAGGCGTGTAGTGAGTGGAAGGAGAGATGTGATCCCACGCCAGCGATGGAGCCTGCAGAGCCGCGTTAGCGTGCGTTCCAGCTCTCTGGGAGGGAGAGCCAGCGGGACCAGGAAGTACGTCAGTCGTGCGTGACCTGTACGCCTCAAAGGTTTGCACCTTTTTGAACAATAAATTTAGTATCAACATTTTTTACACTATGAGGAGGCGTCCTCTTTTGTTTTTTCCTTTTCTATGGTGAGCCACCATTATTGTCTTACATAAGGAGGGGAAGGATCCAACGGAGGCCTCATCGTATCGCCCCATCTCACTCCTATGTACTGACGCCAAGATCTTGGCTAAAGTGTTAGCAACTCGTCTAAACTGGAATATCCAAGCGCTCATGCATCCTGACCAATCTGGCTTTATCCCCAATAGGTCAACCAGTATCAATATCAGGAGAGTGTTCCTGAATATGCAAATTTCAACAGAGGGCGTGGGTTCCAGAGCTGTTTTAGCCCTGGATGCTGCCAAGGCTTTTGACAGTCTGGAATGGGACTACCTATGGAAGGTCCTAGAGAAATTCGGGTTTGGCCCCAGGTTTATTAGTTGGGTGAAGCTGTTATATAACCAGCCAAGAGCAAAAATTAAAATCAACAACAAATTTTCAGAAATTTTCCAACTAGAGAGAGGAACTCGACCAGGTTGTCCCCTTTCCCCCCCCTCTGTTCGCGCTGGCGATGGAACCATTAGCCATTAAAATCAGAAAATCAGAAGATATACAGGGGTTCCGCAGACAGACCATAGAGGATAAGATTGCACTGTTCGCGGACGACGTCCTTTTTTTTTTGGGTGACGTCGAAACCTCGTTAAAAAATGTGATCAAAACGGTGGGCGAGTTTGGGCTATGCTCCGGGTTGGTCATTAATTGGGAAAAGTCAGCACTACTGCCAATTGATCCCCTTGGTGTCCAGATACCTCACGGAATTCCTCAGTTAAAAGTAGTAGCTATGATGAAGTATCTCGGGATATGGATCACGAGTGACATCAATAGCTTTGTCCCAAATAACTTAATTCCCCTCTTGTCCAAATGGGAACATAAAAGAGACATCTGGTGTAGACTACCATTATTCATAGCGGGGCGATGTAATCTAATAAAGATGCTATGGCTGCCCCAGTTACTCTATATCCTCCATAACTCCCCAGTCTGGATAGATCAAAAATGGTTCAAAAGGATAGAATCCCTCTTCAGAGAGTTAATTTGGAAGAAGGGACAAGCCAGGATTTGTCTTCAGACCATGCAGTTACCAGCTAAAGAGGGGGGAATGGCAGTACCACACCCGAAAACATACTTTTTAGCTTCGCAGTTACAACATCTTGCTAACTGCGGATTGGAGGGAGGTGGGAATCCCGGTACATTGATGCTAATAGGGGCACCACATAGGACAATAGTGGAGGCACTTGAGGCTGGTTCGTTTATCCATAAATGTCCAACTATAAAACTTATCCTTAAAGTGTGGCAAACAACAAAAGCACTGATGGGCTATAAGGGAATAACAATTTTCGCTCCTCTCTGGTGCAATCAAAACTTAAGGGAATTAAAAGACATTGAGAGATGTAAGGAATGGGAGAGACAAGGGATAAACCGTTTAAATCAATTGTATGATGGAGAACATATGAGGGTTTGAGGGGTGGGTGGGGGGGGGGTGGACACAAGGGAAGACAACTTGGAATTAAGAGGTTTTTTCACTTACTCATAATGTTATAAAGAAAGAGGGAAGATAAGATAGGGGGGAGGGGAAAAATGTATGGTTGTGTATTTATTATGTTAAGACTATCCCCGTTGGTGTACTGCTTTTTGTACTTTATATATGCAAACAACAATAAAAAATGTTATAATTAAAAAAAAAGCATGTGGATAACTATGATGGATACTGTTATTTTTGGACCCAAAATAAATAATTTTATACATGTGTAGCGGGGTATCACCCTTCCTGATGTGATACAAAAGACTACATTTGCTGATCGTGAAGGATCTCAGCTCCCTCCTGTGAGAGATATGGGGGAGAGAGATGGAGAGAGAGAGATGGAGAGAGAGAGGGAGAGAGAGATGGGGAGAGAGAGAGAGAGATGGGGAGAGATAGAGAGAGAGAGAGAGAGAGAGAGAGAGAGAGAGAGATGGGGAGAGAGATGGGGAGAGAGAGAGAGAAAAAAGGGGTGAGAAGTTATGGAATAAAACAAAAGTGGGATAGGGATAGAAGGAGTGCTAAAAGTCCACAGGTTAGGGCGCAAATTACAGGCCCATGCTACTATACTGGTGCCAGGGCTCCAGTGTTGACATGCAAGGCTTTAAAATTCAGCTTTTATGGTTATCAAACACTTTCAAAGTTGCAAACACTGCCTGAAGAAATGTGACATCTCAAGCGATACGCAAAACAAGACTAACAAGTCTTCCAGGACAAGCTACAGAAGCAAGCTGTACTCTTTGGGATCTACAGGGTAGAGATCAAAAGAGGTTACAGTGTTTAACGTGCACAGCAAAAACTCCTGTCTGTGCTGGGTCAAGCATGTGGATAACTATGATAGATACTGTTTTTTTGGGACCCAAAATAAATAATTGTATACATGTGTAGCGGGGTATCACCCTTCCTGATGTGATACAAAAGACTACTGTAGCGCCCCCTTGCTTTCAGCATGGGCACTACGCCTAAATTTAGTGGGGAAGGGAGAGTTACTTTGCTCCCTTCTAAGTGTTTGTTTAAATTTGGGACCTCTGTCGTTTCAGAAGTCCACTGGGTCAATCTGTGGTCAGGGAGTGCAATGCCACCTTTGGTCAGCAGTTGGCACCAGAGGGGTTCTGGCGGAGTAGATCTTCTCCCAGCAGCCAAACAGAGGACGTTTTCCCTCGCGGAGCATAATGGGAGAGGGTATATCCGTGAGGGAGGTCAGGTGTTCGGTGTGCTTTTTTTCCTGCGGGGTCCCCGTTCCAGGTGCGGTACCCACCTTCAGGGTACGCGCATGCATGGACCCCGCCAGCGTGGCCCACATGGCCAGAACCGAACCTTGCAGTGGATCTCATTCTGCTGAAAAGGAAAATCTCAGCGCTCCACTGGGTTCCAAGACCTATTGATGGGATCCTTGTTTGGGATCGGGTGTCCGGGCAGCTGACAGGTATGCTTACTGTCATCCGGGGACCTGCTTTAAATCAGTCTACTGGGAGTGTTCTTTATTCGCTAAAGTTTCTCTATTGAAGTTGGCCTGTGATAAGAGGCCTAAAGACGGGTCTGTGTGAGAGATTTGTTCCTCCCAGTAGTATCCAGAGTGACGCTCCGGCTGCCAGGCCTACCATAGGGGTCTGTCCGTGGGCACTTTACCCACTCCGAGTAGAGTGGCGATGTGTTCTATAATCAGTTCAATGCAGAGCAGAGAATTACTCAGTTCTATATCCAGGCCTGATACCGCATGGTTCTACTTTCTTCCTTCATCAACTTTGACCTTCCTGAATTGTGTTGATGTTGGCCGTGTTTGGCCTGAGCAAATAAAGCATTGAAAATTATTTATTAAATGTCTGGACCTCCACTCACTCCTGTTGTTTTCAAAAATTGCACCCCTAGACATTGCCAAGGTGACTTAGCAGGCTGATCCCAAAATCAACCAGCGGCTCCTTCGGGGGGTAGCGCTACACTACATTTGCTGATCGTGAAGGATCTAAGCTCCCTCCTGTGAAGCCCCATACACACTATCAGTTTTCCTGACGGTTTTCTCTTCAGGTTTACCAAAACCATGTAGTACAAGGGCCTGCCTGATTGCATACAAATTGAAACTCTTGAGGTTTGACCTCATATTAGATGGTTTTGGTAAACCTGAAGAGAAAACCATCAGGAAAACTGATAGTGTGTATGGGGCTTGAGAGAGATCGGGAGAGATGGGGAGAGAGAGAGAGAGAGAGAGAAATATGGAAGAATATTGGCTCAGCACCCAGGAAAAACAACCTCCACATCCAAAATGGCAACATCTGGCTCAACTACTTTAACCGCTTAACGACCGCCGCATGTACATATACGTCGGCAGAATGGCACGGACAGGCAGAACGATGTGCCCGCACGTCGCTGCCTAGACGTGGGTCGGGGGTCCGATCGGGACCCCCCCGGTACATACGGTGGTCGGTAAGCTTCTGGGACCGATCCGGGATGAGGGGGTGGCTATTCGTTTTTAGCCGGCCCCTCGTGATCGCTCCCCGGAGCTGAAGAACGGGGAGAGCCGTATGTAAACACGGCTTCCCCGTGCTTCACTGTGGCGGCTGCATCGATCGTGTCATCCCTTTTATAGGGAGACACAATCGATGACATCAGACCTACAGCCACACCCCCTACAGTTGTAAACACACACTAGGTGAAACATAACTCCTTCAGCGCCCCCTGTGGTTAACTCCCAAACTGCAACTGTCATTTTCACAATAAACAATGCAATTTAAATGAATTTTTTGCTGTGAAAATGACAATGGTCCCAAAAATGTGTCAAAATTGTCCGAAGTGTCCGCCATAATGTCGCAGTCATGAAAAAAATCGCTGATCGCCGCCATTTGTAGTAAAAACATTTTTTTTATAAAAATGCAATAAAACTATCCCCTATTTTGTAAACGCTATAAATTTTGCGCAAACCAACCGATAAACGCTTATTGCGATTTTTTTTACCAAAAATATGTAGAAGAATACGTATCGGCCTAAACTGAGGAAAAAAAATGTTTTTTTTATATATTTTTGGGGGATATTTATTATAGAAAAAAGTAAAAAATATTGAATTTTTTTCAAAATTGTCGCTCTATTTTTGTTTATAGCACAAAAAATAAAAACCGCAGAGGTAATCAAATACAACCAAACGAAAGCTCTATTTGTGGGAAGAAAAGAACGCAAATTTTGTTTCGGTACAACATTGCATGACCACGCAATTACCAGTTAAAGCAGCGCAGTGCCAAATTGTAAAAACACCTCTGGGCATTTAGCTGCATATTGGTCCGGGGCTTAAGTGGTTAAGGACCTCTACAAAAATATTCCAGAGGAGGCTCTAACTGTAGAACAAAAAGACATCATCAAAAGACTTAATGACATGGAGGAAAAAATTAAGGACTTCCAGAACCCCCTAGACGTACCGATTACACCACAAGAAATTGGGGAGAAAATCCAAAACATGCAAACCAAAAAATCCAGTGGGATGGATGGAATCCTGCCAGAAATGATTAAACACGGCTCCCCAGAGGTGCACGCTAAAATGTGTAAACTGTTCAATCTGGTCCAGAGTGCTGGTTACTACCCTATAGTATGGAACCAAGGCCTCATAACACCCATCCATAAGAGTGGAGACCAGTATGATCCAGCCAACTACAGGGGGATATGGGTCAGCAACACACTAGGGAAACTATTCAACAGTATCCTCAACAAACGGATCCTCAACTTCCTGACACAACACAATGTCCTCAGCAGAAGTCAGGCAGGGTTCATGCCAAACCATCGCACTACAGACCACATCTACACCCTGCACAGCCTCATCAAGAACCATGTCCTCCATACAAAACATGGGAAGATATTCCCCTGATTTGTGGACTTTAAGAAGGCATTTGACTCAGTGTGGCACCCAGGCCTGTTCCTCAAACTATTGGAGAGTGGAATAGGAGGGAAAACATACAATGTCATCAAGAGTTCATACACTGAGAACAGCTGCAGCATAAAGGTGAATGGGAAAAGAACGGAACACTTCCGGCAGGCCCGAGGAGTCAGACAGGGCTGCAGCCTAAGTCCAACCCTCTTCAACGTCTACATCAATGAACTGTCTGCAGCTCTAGAATCCTCCCCAGCACCAGGACTGACTCTACATGACACTGAGGTGAAGTTCCTGCTGTATGCAGATGACCTCCTACTTCTGTCACCAACAGAGAAAGGCCTACAATACAGCCTGGAAGTGCTGGAGAAATACAGTGCCACATGGGCACTACCAATCAACTCAAGCAAAACAAAAACCATGGTGTTCCAAAAGAAAAATACAAAACAAACAAAGAGCCCTTCCTCCACAATAAACAACTCAACTGTGGATGAAACTAACAGCTACACATACCTCGGCCTAGACATTACCCAATCAGGAAGTTTCAAGCCAGCCATAGAGGCACTAAAAGACAAGGCATGCAGAGCCTACTATGCCATCAGGAGACGGCTGTACCACCTAAAACCACCGGTGAGAGTCTTGCTCAGAATATTTGATAGCGCCATCGCCCCAATTCTACTTTATGGCAGTGAAGTTTGGGGTCCTGTCACCTACCCAGACCAATACAAATGGGACCCCAGCCCAACAAAAATATTCCATCTGGAATTCTGCAAGCACCTCCTCCAAGTCCATCGGAGCACCTCCAACAGTGATTGCCGGTCCGAGTTGGGCAGATTTCGATTACTTCTCGCAGTACAGAAGAGGGCGCTATCATACTGGGACCACCTACAAAACAGCAGTCCCAACTCCTACCCCCATAAAGCCTTACTGGACAGTAAGAACCAGTCCAAGCCGTGTGGCCTGCAACAACTCATCAACACCTTGTCTATGGGGAAATGAAATCTCGCGCCAAAAAATATTTTATGTGATATAGCATAAATTAATATAAAGCTGAGCTGCTCTCTAAAATTACAGTGGGATGTAATAAAGGCAATTGGGTGAGAGATAAGAGGCGCTAGCAAATATGTGTGTATATAACAATACAGATAAATATTAAAAGGTGACCGTAGTGGTGATGAATAAATATAAATATAAATAATATGATAGATACAACAATCAAATAAATAACAGTGACTGCCCCCAAATGGGGAAACACATTGAAATGTGAATAAATGATTGATTAACGTGCAAAAAAGTCCATAAGTGAAGTAGATGGATGACAGCTACTTGAAGGATGATAAGCTTGATTAATTAAAGATTTCCACCTTCACCAAAGCAAGATAAATCACCAAATGTGCTCATGGATGGCACCTTACCGCAAGTTGTTGACCACTTTAACTAAAAAGAGGTCAAATAAGGCATGAGTAAAGATTAGATTCCAGGCTATGTTCTTGTAGTCTCGATACCGCCACACTCCATACCACATGAAGTATTCAAAAAAGAAAGAAAATCGCCATAGAATAATAATAACGTTTTATTTTAGATAAAAACAAAAGTACAACGCCAAATGGCCTCTTACTTGAAGGGGTGCCTTGCCCCAGCACTGAGGCTGAAGGCGTGTAGTGAGTGGAAGGAGAGATGTGATCCCACGCCGGCGATGGAGCCTGCAGAGCAGGGTTAGCGTGCGTTCCAGCTCTCTGGGAGGGAGAGCCAGCGGGACCAGGAAGTATGTCAGTCGTGCGTGACCTGTACGCCTCAAAGGTTTGCACCTTTTTGAACAATAAATTTAGTATCAACATTTTTTACACTATGAGGAGGCGTCCTCTTTTGTTTTTTCCTTTTCTAGGGTGAGTCCATCCCAAGCCTTTCAAGGAATTAGTGTTTTATCACTTCCGACGTCCAGAGTCAGTTTGGATTACAACTCTGTGGAGAACTACAGTCCAGAGCCACTGAGAGGAGCTGCTCCCCATTCATTGGGTTGACTAAGCGCACTTGACCCACCACCGTATGGTGCTCCCGGGTCCACCACATCCGGTAAGAGTATTCAATCTATTCTTGCCTTGTGAATTGGGAATGCTTTGGAATTTGTTTCCAGTTACAGTGATATTGGAAAGATAACAGTCATCATCTCTCATATATGCTCTGACGGCTTGATTACATATTGATGGACACTACATAAATTTATGTACTCCCACATGCACGTTTTATGGTGTTTTCACAAATTTCATTATTTGACTACACTGTGGACTTTATTAGTATCAGTTTTTGCAACCATACATGTTTAACGCATGTTTATGTTTCTTGCATTAACCTTTCTATCCTAATGCCACGTACACACGGTAATTTTTTGTAAAGAAATAAAACAACATTTTTCATCATGAAAAAAAACAACGTTTTTCTAACTTCATCATAAAAAACGATGTTGCCCATACACAATTGTTTTCTGAAAATACTCTAGCAAAGCGCGGTTACGTACAACACGTATGACGGCACTCTGTTCCATTCAAGCTCCCGTCTCATAACTTGCTTCTGAGCATGCGCGGGTTTAAAACGTTGTTTAAAACGTCGTTTTAGCCCACACACGATCATTTTTTATGACACAAAAAACGACATTTTGAAAAACGACATAAAAAATTGAAGCATGTTCAAATTTTTTTTTGGTCGTTTTTTAGAAGACAAAAAATGATGTGAAGCCCACACACGATCATTTTAAATGACGTTTTTAAAAACGTCGTTTTATTTCATCACAAAAAAACGACCGTGTGTATGCGGCATAATAGTCTTTCCTGTCCAGGCTTTTTCTCTTTTGCTTGGCGCTGCACTTTTATTTTTCGCATTTTTACACAATTTACTAGGGTTGTCCCGATACCACTTTTTTAGGACCGAGTACAAGCACCGATACTTTTTTTCATGTACTCGCCGATACCGAATACCGATACTTTTTTTTAAATGCAGCTACGTGTCCCCAAATGCAGCCTTGTGTCCCCAAATGCAGCCTTGTCCCTAAATTCAGCCATGTCCCTTAATTCAGCCATATCCCTAAATTCAGCCATGTCCCTTAATTCAGCCATGTCCCTTAATTCAGCCATGTCCCTAAATTCAGCCATGTCCCTTAATTCAGCCATGTCCCTAAATTCAGCCATGTCCCTAAATTCAGCCATGTCTCTTAATTCAGCCATGTCCCTTAATTCAGCCATGTCCCTAAATTCAGCCATGTCTCTTAATTCAGCCATGTCCCTTAATTCAGCCATGTCCCTAAATTCAGCCATGTCCCTAAATTCAGCCATGTCTCTTAATTCAGCCATGTCCCTTAATTCAGCCATGTCCCTAAATTCAGCCATGTCCTTTAATTCAGCCATGTCCCTAAATTCAGCCATGTCCCTAAATTCAGCCATGTCCCTTAATTCAGCCATGTCCCTAAATTCAGCCATGTCCCTTAATTCAGCTATGTCCCTAATGCAGCCTTGTGTCCCTAAATTCAGCCATGTCCCTAATGCAGCCTTGTGTCCCTAAATTCAGCCATGTCCCTAATGCAGCCTTGTGTCCCTAAATTCAGCCTTGTGTCCCTAAATTCAGCCATGTCCCTAATGCAGCCTTGTGTCCCTAAATTCAGCCATGTCCCTAATGCAGCCTTGTGTCCCCTAAGACAAAGCCAAGTCAATCAGGTCACCCGTCGTATCAAAGTGCCCGGGCAAGGGGGAGGGGCTATACATGACGGCACGGCGGGGAAACACACAGCTATTTAAATGCAAATGACAGCTGTTGTGGTCCCCCAGCGCATAGTAACTAGATGTCGGCAGCGGCGGGGGGAGGGGGGGGGGATTGACTTTGCTTTGTCTAAGGCGGCAGCGGCAGCAGCTCTCCTCTCCCCCATATGAGGACTGCTCTGCTCCGCTCTCCGCCCCCTCTCCACCCCCTCTCCACCCGCACTCGGGAAAAAAAAAAAAGTATTCTATCTGGCATCGGGAGTATTTGCGCGAGTACAAGTACTAGCGCAAATACTCGGTATCGGTCCCGATACCGATACTAGTATCGGTATCGGGACAACCCTACAATTTACTCTATTGTTGTGTTGGCTGCCACCTCTGACACTATATTGGATGAGCGCAGTATATATTTTTATAATTTGTACAGGAGCAAAGTGTACTCTTTGGGATCTACATGGTAGAGATCAAAAGAGGTTACAGTGTTTAACGTGCACAGCAAAAACAAGAACAAAATAAATACTGTATTTATGTAGATGTTCTTCCTGTCTGTGCTGGGTCAAGCATGTGGACCGCAAAAACAGCCACACAGTTGAGCGGTCCAAAATTCCAGTCCACTTACCACTCAAACCACTCCTACTATTCCAGGGGAGTGAGTATACTGGTGGGGAGAGGATTGGTATTCTCCTGTAGAAAGAGCAGGATAGATGATCAGGGAAGGTTCATATTTTTATTCTGCTCAATTGAAAATAAATTATTTGTGATAGCCAGCGTTTATATCCCCCCCCCCATTTAAATTTGAAGTCCTACACAAATTGATTGAGTTTACACTGGATAAACCAGGAATACCGATACTTATTATAGGAGATTTTAATGAAGCTTTAGCTAGGATCCAGGATAGGTTCCCAGCGGGAAACAGACCTAAAACAAAAGGAGAGGATCGATTAGCGTTACTTCTGGATGAAGTTGGATTATGTGATATTTGGCGTACGCGTTATCCACAGGAACGCCAATACTCCTGTTTTTCGAAGACTCACCACACTTTATCCAGAATAGACATGGCATTGGGTAACGATGAGGCAGCAACACTAGTAACAAATATAGAATATGGCCCAAGAGGAGTCTCTGATCACTCGCCGATCGAGTTGACAATAAAAGCTAGGGGTAAATGGTACCCCAGCGAATGGAAATTTAGCCCTCATTGGCTCGAGCTAATGAGTGAACACAGTATGGTGATGTCGGCTCTTAAAGAATTTTTACAGATAAATGAGGGAACTGCATCAGTGGGGGTGGTATGGGACACCCTAAAAGCCCACCTCCGAGGTCTCCTGATTCAAAAGATAGCAGGGATTAAGAGGAAGAACAGGGAGGGAGAGAGCGAGATAAGGAAGCAGTTGCTACAGGCAGAGAAGAGATACATTGAAGCCCCAACCTCTCACAGTTTAAAAGAGTGGTTAGAAAAACAACAAATATATAAAATGACTATATTAAAAAGAACAGAGGGAAAACTAATATTCCAGAAACAGAACCAGTTTGGAGAGGGAGAGCGAGTGGGGCGCCTATTATCTCTGCTAATTAGAACTAATTCCCCCCCCCCCCCTCCACTGTTACAGCAGTTAAGTTAGCAAGCGGGGAAATTTCCACCGATAAAACTGTGATATTAAACACCTTTAGAGAATTCTATGTATCCCTTTATAGCTCGAAGAGGAGGGAGGGGACTGAAGGACCCAGAATTTTTTTCCAGGGAATGTCCGTCCCGACCCTGTCGGAGGAAGATAACATTGATATGGAGGCCCCAATTACTCTAGGAGAATTAAAACAGGCAGTAGCAGGGATGTCAACTCAAAAGTCACCGGGCCCAGATGGGATGCCCTTAGAGATCTACAAAAGATATGGGGATATTCTGCTACCAGAACTCCTTAAGACATTAAATTGGGCATTGACTCATGGAATACCCCCCACCTCTATGACAGAAGCCACCATTATTGTCTTACATAAGGAGGGGAAGGATCCAACGGAGGCCTCATCGTATCGCCCCATCTCACTCCTATGTACTGACGACAAGATCTTGGCTAAAGTGTTAGCAACTCGTCTAAACCGGAATATCCAAGCGCTCATACATCCTGACCAATCTGGCTTTATCCCCAATAGGTCAACCAGTATCAATATCAGGAGAGTGTTCCTGAATATTCAAATTCCAACAGAGGGGGTGGGTTCCAGAGCTGTTTTAGCCCTGGATGCTGCCAAGGCTTTTGACAGTCTGGAATGGGACTACCTATGGAAGGTCCTAGAGAAATTCGGGTTTGGCCCCAGGTTTATTAGTTGGGTGAAGCTGTTATATAACCAGCCAAGAGCAAAAATTAAAATCAACAACGAATTTTCAGAAATTTTCCAACTAGAGAGAGGAACTCGACAAGGTTGTCCCCTTTCCCCCCTTCTGTTCGCGCTGGCGATGGAACCATTAGCCATTAAAATCAGAAAATCAGAAGATATACAGCTGTTCCGCAGACAGACCATAGAGGATAAGATCGCACTGTTCGCGGACGACGTCCTTTTTTTTTGGGTGACGTCGAAACCTTGTTAAAAAATTTGATCAAAATGGTGGGCGAGTTTGGGCTATGCTCCGGGTTGGTCATTAATTGGGAAAAGTCAGCACTACTGCCAATTGAACCCCTTGGTGTTCAGATACCTCACGGAATTCCTCAGTTAAAAGTAGTAGCTATGATGAAGTATCTCGGGATATGGATCACGAGGGACATCAATAGCTTTGTCCCAAATAACTTAATTCCCCTCTTGTCCAAATGGGACAAGACATCTGGTGTAGACTACCATTATCCATAGCGGGGCGATGTAATCTAATAAAGATGCTATGGCTGCCCCAGTTACTCTATATCCTCCATAACTCCCCAGTCTGGATAGATCAAAAATGGTTCAAAAGGATAGAATCCCACTTCAGAGAGTTAATTTGGAAGAAGGGACAAGCCAGGATTTGTCTTCAGACCATGCAGTTACCAGCTAAAGAGGGGGGAATGGCAGTACCACACCCGAAAACATACTTTTTAGCTTCGCAGTTACAACATCTTGCGAACTGCGGATTGGAGGGAGGTGGGAATCCCCGTACATTGATGCTAATAGGGGCACCACATAGGACAATAGTGGAGGCACTTGAGGCTGGTTCGTTTATCCATAAATGTCCAACTATAAAACTTATCCTTAAAGTGTGGCAAACAACAAAAGCACTAATGGGCTATAAGGGAATAACAATTTTCGCTCCTCTCTGGTGCAATCAAAACTTAAGGGAATTAAAAGACATTGAGAGATGTAAGGAATGGGACTTCTCAGACTTGCGACAGGAATTCAATATAGCAAATAATACATTTTACAGATACCTCCAGATCCGACATGCCATCCAAGCCCAGTTTGGGTCACAACCCATTGTATGGTCCTCGGCCCCTACCCTCCTGAAAATAACCTCTTCAAAAACAACTGAAGGCCTGATCTCCGAATTGTACTCCAGAATAGGAGCTAAAGCAGTAAGTAGGGCAGGCCCCATTAAGAGCAGGATAGGATGGGAGAAAGACTTAGGTCAAATGACCACGGAACAGTGGAGTGCGATCTTGAGGAGGGGGGTATTGGTCTCGATCTCCCCATCTCAGAAAGTATCACACTTGTTCCTTTTGCATAGAGTATATTACACCCCCAGGAGAATGTTCAATCTCGGGTGGAGAAGTACTGATGAATGTCCACGGTGCAGAGCGACAGGCAATCTTATCCACATGCTATGGAAATGCCCAAAGCTATTCAAATACTGGGAGGAGGTGGTGGACATAATAAATAAAACTTTTAAAACTATTTTGGAAGTTGAGTCTAAGACATGCCTATTAGGCAGTATTGAGGAGGATAGAGTGCCAGCTGGCTCCCTTGAGGTGGTGCTGCGATGCCTCTTCCAGGCAAGGAAGCTAATTGCGTGGAGGTGGCAGGCCCAGACGCCACCCACTGTCAAATCTTGGGTTGAAACCATTAACACAATGATCTGGAGCGAGAGAGTGACACTCACTAGACAGGGCAATTATAGAAAGTTTGAGGATGTGGAAACCTTGGCTAGACGTAACAGGTTGTTCTATATAAGAAGATGACAGTCGTCTTTCAAATCCAATATACATTTTAACCCGCTATTGGGCATCCCTTCATGGGGAGGATTCATCTAGTTCATGGTGTGATGGGAGGGAGGGTGGATGGGTGGGTGGGTGAGGGTTTGAGGGGTGGGTGGGGGGGGGGTGGACACAAGGGAAGACAACTTGGAATTAAGAGGTTTTTTCACTTACTCATGATGTTATAAAGAAAGAGGGGAAGATAAGATAGGGGGGAGGGGAAAAATGTATGGTTGTGTTTCTTATTATGTTAAGACTATCCACGTTGGTGTACTGCTTTTTGTACTTTATATATGCAAACAACAATAAAAAATGTTATCATTTAAAAAAAAGCATGTGGATAACTATGATGGATACTGTTATTTTTGGACCCAAAATAAATAATTTTATACATGTGTAGCGGGGTATCACCCTTCATGATGTGATACAAAAGACTACATTTGCTGATCGTGAAGGATCTCAGCTCCCTCCTGTGAGAGAGATGGGGGGAGATAGATGGAGAGAGAGAGATGGAGAGAGAGAGGGAGAGAGAGATGGGGAGAGAGAGAGATGGGGAGAGAGAGAGAGAGAGAGATGGGGAGAGATAGAGAGAGAGAGATGGAGAGAGAGAGAGAGAGAGAGAGAGAGAGAGATGGGGAGAGAGAGAGAGAAAAAAGGGGTGAGAAGTTATGGAATAAAACAAAAGTGGGGTAGGGATAGAAGGAGTGCTAAAAGTCCACAGGTTAGGGCGCAAATTACGGGCCAATGCTACTATACTGGTGCCAGGGCTCCAGTGTTGACATGCAAGGCTTTAAAATTCAGCTTTTATGGTTATCAAACACTTTCAAAGTTGCAAACACTGCCTGAAGAAATGTGAAATCTCAAGCGATACGCAAAACAAGACTAACAAGTCTTCCAGGACAAGCTAGAGGAGCAAGCTGTACTCTTTGGGATCTACAGGGTAGAGATCAAAAGAGGTTACAGTGTTTAACATGCACAGCAAAAACAAGAACAAAATAAATACTGTATTTATGTAGATGTTCCTCCTGTCTGTGCTGGGTCAAGCATGTGGATAACTATGATAGATACTGTTTTTTTGGGACCCAAAATAAATAATTGTATACATGTGTAGCGGGGTATCACCCTTCCTGATGTGATACAAAAGACTACTGTAGCGCCCCCTTGATTTCAGCATGGGCACTACGCCTAAATTTAGTGGGGAAGGGAGAGTTACTTTGCTCCCTTCTAAGTGTTTGTTTAAATTTGGGACCTCTGTCATTTCAGAAGTCCACTGGGTCAATCTGTGGTCAGGGAGTGCAATGCCACCTTTGGTCAGCAGTTGGCGCCAGAGGGTTTCTGGCGGAGTAGATCTTCTCCCAGCAGCCAATCAGAGGACGTTTTCCCTTGTGGGGCATGCTGGGAGAGGGTATATCCATGAGGGAGGTCAGGTGTTCGGTGTGCTTTTTTTCCTGCGGGGTCCCCGTTCCAGGTGCGGTACCCATCTTCAGGGTACGCGCATCCATGGACCCCGCCAGCGTGGCCCACCTGGCCAGAACCTTTCAGTGGATCTCATCCTGCTGAGAAGGAAAAAGCGCTCCACTGGGTTCCAAGACCTATTGACGGGATCCTTGTTTGGGATCGGGTGTCCGGGCAGCTGACAGGTATGCTTACTGTCATCCGGGGACCTGCTTTAAATCAGTCTACTGGGAGTGTTCTTTATTCGCTAAAGTTTCTCTATTGAATTTGGCCTGTGATAAGAGGTCTAAAGACGGGTCTGTGTGAGAGACTTGTTCCTCCCAGTAGTATCCAGAGTGACGCTCGGCTGCCAGGCCTACCATAGGGGTCTGTCCGTGGGCACTTTACCCACTCCGAGTAGAGTGGCGATGTGTTCTATAATCAGTTCAATGCAGAGCAGAGAATTGCTCAGTTCTATATGCAGGCCTGATACCGCATGGTTCTACTTTCTTCCTTCATCAACTTTGACCTTCCTGAATTGTGTTGATGTTGGCCGTGTTTGGCCTGAGCTAATAAAGCATTGAAAATTCTTTATTGAATGTCTGGACCTCCACTCACTCCTGTTGTTTTCACAGATTGCACCCCTAGACATTGCCAAGGTGACTTAGCAGGCCGATCCCAAAATCAACCAGTGGCTCCTTTGGGGGTAGCGCTACACTACATTTACTGATCGCGAAGGATCTAAGCTCCCTCCTGTGAGAGAGATGGGGAGAGAGAGAGAAATATGGAAGAATATTGGCTCAGCACCCAGGAAAAACAACCTCCACATCCAAAATGGCGACATCTGGCTCAACTACTTTAGCCGCTTAACGACTGCCGCATGTACATATACGTCGGCAGAATGGCACGGACAGACAAAACGACGTGCCCGCACGTCGCTGCCTGGACGTGGGTCGGGGGTCCGATCGGGACCCCCCCGGTACATATGGCGGTCGGTAAGCCTCTGGGAGCGATCCGGGATGAGGGGGCAGCTATTCGTTTCTATCCACCCCTCGCGATCGCTCCCCGGAGCTGAAGAACGGAGAGAGCCGTATGTAAACACGGCTTCCCCGTGCTTCACTGTGGCGGCTGCATCGATCTAGTCATCCCTTTTATAGGGAGACACAATCGATGATGTCAGACCTACAGCCACACCCCCCTACAGTTGTAAACACACACTAGGGGAAACATAACTCCTTCAGCGCCCCCTGTGGTTAACTCCTAACTATCATTTTCACAATAAACAATGCAATTTAAGTGCATTTTTTGCTGTGAAAATGACAATGGTCCCAAAAATGTGTCAAAATTGTCCAAAGTGTCCGCCATAATGTCACAGTCACGAAAAAAATCGCTGATCGCCGCCATTAGTAGTAAAAAAAAAAAAAAAAAAAAAAAATGCAATAAAACTATCCCCTATTTTGTAAACGCTATACATTTTTTTTACCAAAAATATGTAGAAGAATACTTATCGGCCTAAACTGAGAAAAAAAATGTTTTTTTATATATTTTTGGGGGATATTTATTATAGGAAAAAGTAAAAAATATTGAATTTTTTTCAAAATTGTCGCTCTATTTTTGTTCATAGCACAAAAAAAAAACGCAGAGGTGATCAAATACCACCAAAAGAAAGCTCTATTTGTGGGACGAAAAGGACTCAAATTTTGTTTCGGTACAACATTGAATGACCGCGCAATTACCAGTTAAAGCAGCGCAGTGCCAAATTGTAAAAACACCTCTGGGCATTTAGCTGCATATTGGTCCGGGGCTTAAGTGGTTAAGTGCTGCTGATCTGGCTGCCATTTTAATTGACTCAGCTGATGCATCAGCCATATACTTGATCACCTTTAGTATTAGAGGGAAGCACTCTAGAAGATCTTTTCTAGGAGTACCTGCCTCTACATGGCCCATTAGCTTCTCCACCCAGCATTCTAGGTTCCTCGCCACCACTGTGGAGGCCATAGCCCTTTGAGAATGGCCGACGTGGAGTGCCATGCTTTTTTCAGAAGGGTGTCTGCCCTTTTGTTCATTGCATCTTTTAGAACCCCCATGTCCTCAAAGGTAAGATCTGTCTGCCGTGTAACCTGCGAGAACACAGCATCAACTCTAGGTTTCTTGTTCCAAACCTCAGACTAATTTCAAAAGGGAACCTTTTCCTGAGAGATTTGGATAGGAACAGTCCCTTTTCTGGATCCTTCCATTCTTTTTTAATAGTGCCCGATAGTACTCTATGGACTGGCAACACCGTTTAGAATCGTCCAGACCCTGGTACATTTTATCATGGACAGATAACTACTTTCTCTTCCTGAATATCCAGGGTGGTGTAAATTGAGCTTAACAATTCATCCACATCCAAATGAATTTCATTAAATGGTGCAGGTTCAGAGCAGGTGACCAGAAAAGAGATCCTCCACCAAGAAGTAAAGATGGCCTCTCACCTCATTAATTAGACCTTCAAAAAGTCACAGAGCATGGTATGTATTTACAGGTCCTGATAATATCAGTCAGCAGATCAAATGGCAACTCCGGATGACAACGAAGGGCCCATATGGTATCAGCAATGATGGACATATGAAAAGAAGGGGAGAGATCTAATGCTCTCTGTAGCAAAAAGGCATTTATTTAAAACAAGTAAAAAATACACTCACGTGTATCAACACTCTCAGCCGAGTGCAGGCTCACAGGCAGAAGCACACTAACAAGTGTGTGCAGCATACAACGTGAAGCAGGCGATCGTGGGTGACGTCACACATAACTTCTCCCTCTCGTTCGCGTTACGTCCTGTGGGCGGGACTTCCTTAGCGTAGGGAAAAAGAGATAACGTAGACGTCCCGCTGTCAAAACAATATATAGCAAGCTAAGGCGCTGTCATGACAACCGCCATGATCAGATCAATCAGGCCAGCCGACACATGCAGTCCAATTAACCCGCGTCTCATATCAGAGCTGATAGAAAACGAAGGTAACAAATGGACCCTGGTTTAAAGGCTGCTTCAATGAGAGAGTAAATACAAGATCAAAAAACTAACCAATCTGGCCACGGACTGGATGGAAGAGATCTATAAAAAAAAATTATCTATAAAAAATTACATATAAATAAATTATATATAAAAATATTTATAAAAATTTATAAATAATTAATTCTATCACGAGGGGAAATGAATAGCAAAATATGCAAAAATGTGAAAAAGACAGGGGGAAAACAAAGGAAACAAAACCTATCTCCATGACATACAATGACATACAGTGAAGAATTATTTGCAAAAAATTCCGCAAAGCATAATTTGCAAAACCAATTTCCGAACATTTAATAAAAAAAGAAATAAAAAAGAATTATAAAAAAAATAAAAAAAAATAAAAATTGCCACATATATCAAATATATCTGGAAAATGACGTCATCCGCGATCACCTCTTCAAACAATATTGCAAATATAACTATATTAAATACCTAACAGGCATACACAATAAAGAATTATATATTGATAAAAATTATAAAATTACCTATTCAAAATAAAACAATTTAAATCAAACTCAACATTTAAGCCTGCTGGCGAGGAGACCTTGGTCTCATAAATCCAGTAGGATTTGTGGCGACTTAATTGGCAGGTATAGTGTCCGCCTCGTCAGTGCTTGGAAACTTTTTCAATCCCCCAAAATGTAAGGCCTTTAGGGTCACGTTGATGGTGATTCCTAAAGTGTTTGGAGACACTGTGAGTTTTAATTCCTCTCTTAATATTGCTAATGTGCGCACCTACCCTCACATGAAGCGCACGAGAGGTGCGCCCCACATATTGGAGGCCACAATCGCATTCAAGCATGTAAACTACACCTACTTTAGTACGTGTAATCAATTGTTTAATTGGATATTCAGTCTGTGTGACTGCAGAACAAAATGATTTCCGTTTTTTAATATTAGCTTTGACATGCTTGCAAGTCGCACAGCGACCACAGGCATGAAAGCCAGACACAAAATCAAAAAGTTTAGGCTGAGTTATGATCGGTGGATCAACCACTCCAGGGGCTAGACAGTCCCTTAAGGAGGGGGCCTTCCTGTAAATTAACTGTGGACGATGTCAGGGAAGGTTCCCCCTGCTGGTGTTACTGCCTGGTATTTGGCGTGCAGTACTGTGGCCCACCACCAGGTGTCTCCCGACAGTCTTGGACTGTCGGGGGAGTTCTTCCCTAGTGGTGTTATGTTATCCTTGGGCTGCAGTACTGGCGTCCACCAGCGGGGGATTCTTGGCAGTGTGGAGCATAAAGCCCTTCCTGCGTTCAGGTGTGACCTGAATGCAATTAGCAAGTATATATATACCCGGCGTGTGCAATCAGTCCTCGCCCTGTTATCGGTCTACTTACCTTGATCCTGAGCCTGTTACTTTGACCTGAGCCTGCTTTCTGGACCCGATCCCTATCCGACCCGATCCTTGGCCATCCCTCCGCTCCCTGCACCGTTGTGTCCCGTCCTTACCCATCTTCTGCGATCTCCCGGTATATGACCTTGGCTTGGCTTTTGTTTATGATTACGGCTTTCCCCTTTGGATTGTATATACATTTGTTGTTTATGTGTGCACTGGTTATCTTCACATGTTTTGTTCACTTATTTCTAAATAAACACCTTTATTTCACTGCATACAGTCTTGGTCTCCTCTGTGTAGGCACACAGTACTGGTCTACTAAACTCTCCTGACAGTATACCAGGGCCATCCCTTGACCAGACGTGCCTGCATTAAGGAACCATCCTGTTGTGGTGCGTTTTTTGAAACATGGATTTCAATGAAATCACTTACTTCTCTCTGCTGGCAGAGGAGGATGAGGAGTATTGTCGCCAGGTTTTTGAGGGATGGACAAGTGACCAGCTGATGGAAGCCATCCGATCAGCCCATTCCATGGTGGATCAGGGCTACATGTCCTTTGATGACATTCAGCCATTAATTTGGTTATGTGTTAAACCGGCCCTGTCAGTTATCCCAGATGGTAGTGATGACTTCTCTCCCCCCTTCAGTCGTGACCAAGTCGAATCCTTGGTGTGGTTAATGGAGGATGATCCGGCTTATTTTTATGAGCATTATTCTTCCTGTCCCCAGCAAAAGTTGTCTGAGTGCATTTGTTCTGTGAGGTCTCTAATTAGACAGGGTGTGTGTGAACCTGCTTTTGTTCAACCTGTGCTGTAGGCATGGTCCGATCTCCTGATTTCAGCCAAACCACTACATTCCAGCCCTGCCATTAACCACCTGCCTTCCCAAGGATTCATCTGTCCATCACCAATGGCAACCCCAGCCCAGATAATTCCGCATCCAACCAAATATTACTACCCAGTCTCTACCTGTTGTTCCTACCCCGCTTTCAATCCACCTGCCTCTTCCCTTCCACCTGTAACAACTCCACAAAAATCTCCTCCAGTCACTGTTCCTGTGTCCCTGCCGCATTCCATCCCTTCTTCCTACACAATCCCATCCTTTTCATACGTCCCTCCTGTTAACAAGTCTGCAGTGACTAAATCCAAAAAGAAGCGGAAGTACTTTCCGACCCACACCATTGTGCCAATTGCCCAGCCTGTTGTTCCAGTGCCAACTGCCCAGCCTGTTGTTCCAGTGCCAACTGCCCAGCCTGTTGTTCCAGTGCCAACTGCCCAGCCTGTTCTTTCAGTGCCAACTGCCCAGCCTGTTCTTTCAGTGCCAACTGCCCAGCCTGTTGTTCCAGTGCCAACTGTCCAGCCTGTTGTTCCAGTGCCAACTGCCCAGCTTGTTCCAGTGCCTACTGCCCAGCCTGTTGTTCCAGTGCCAACTAACCAGCTTGTTCCAGTGCCAACTGCCCAGCCTGCTGTTCCAGTGCCAACTGCCCAGCCTGTTGTTCCAATGCCAACTGCCCAGCCTGTTGTTCCAGTGCCAACTGCCCAGCCTGTTGTTCCAGTGCCAACTGCCCAGCCTGTTGTTCCAGTGCCAACTGTCCAGCTTGTTCCAGTGCCAACTGCCCAGCCTGTTTTTCCAGTGCCAACTGCCCAGCCTGTTGTTCCAGTGCCAACTGCCCAGCCTGTTGTTCCAGTGCCAACTGCCCAGCCTGTTGTTCCAGCACCAACTGCCCAGCCTGTTGTGCCAGCGGTCCAGTCCATTCCGGTGCCATCTGTTCAGCCTGTTCCAGTGCCATCTGTTCAGCTTGTTCCAGTGCCATTTGCCCAGTCTGTTCCAGTGCCATCTGTTCAGCCTGTTCCAGTGCCATCTATTCAGCCTGTTCCAGTGCCATCTGTTCAGCCTGTTCCAGTGCCATCTGTTCAGCTTGTTCCAGTGCCATCTGTTCAGCTTGTTCCAGTGCCATCTGTTCAGCTTGTTCCAGTGCCATCTGTTCAGCCTGTTCCAGTGCCATCTGTTCAGCCCGTTCCAGTGCCATCTGTTCAGCCCGTTCCAGTGCCATCTGTTCAGCCCGTTCCAGTGCCATCTGTTCAGCCTGTTCCAGTGCCATCTGTTCAGCCTGTTCCAGTGCCATCTGTTCAGCCTTTTCCAGTGCCATCTGTTCAGCCTGTTCCAGTTACATCTGTTCAGCCTGTTCCAGTGCCATCTGCTCAGTCTGTTGTTTCAATACCAGCCGCCCAGTCTGTTGTGCCAGCCGTCCAGCCTGTTGTTCCAGTGCCAGCGGTCCAGCCTGTTGTTCCAGTGCCAGCCGTCCAGTCTGTTGTTCCAATACCAGCGGCCCAGTCTGTTGTTCCAGTACCAGTGGTCCAGCCTGTTGTTCCAGTACCAGCGGTTCAGCCTGACGTGCCAGTTGCCCAGCCTGACGTGCCAGTTGCCCAGCCTGACGTGCCAGTTGCCCAGCCCGACGTGCCCATGCCAACATACCAACTTGTTGAGCCCCTGTTCGCTGCCCAGCCGGAGGTGTTCCTGTTCGCTGCCCAGCTGGAGGTGTTCCTGTTCGCTGCCCAGCCGAAGGTGTTCCTGTCAGCTGTCCAGCTCGACGACCCGCAACCTGCTGCCCAGCTCGACGACCCGGAACCTGCTGCCCAGCTCGACGACCCGGAGCCTGCTGCCCAGCTCGACGACCCGGAGCCTGCTGCCCAGCTCGACGACCCGGAGCCTGCTGCCCAGCTCGACGACCCGGAGCTTGCTGCCCAGCTCGACGACCCGGAGCTTGCTGTCCAGCTCGACGACCCGGAGCTTGCTGCCCAGCTTGATGTACTTTTTGCCCAGCCTAAGATTTCTGTACCCACTGCCCAGCTTGAGCTGCACTCTGCCCTGTTAAAGGTCATGGACCTTCCTCCGGCCCAACTTGTTGTGACTTTATCTGCTGCCCAGCTTGACACCACAGACTTCCCCCAGCAACATCTAATCGGAGCGTCTGGAGGCCGCTCCTTGGGGGGGTACTGTCAGGGAAGGTTCCCCCTGCTGGTGTTACTGCCTGGTATTTGGCGTTCAGTACTGTGGCCCACCACCAGGTGTCTCCCGACAGTCTTGGACTGTCGGGGGAGTTCTTCCCTGGTGGTGTTATGTTATCCTTGGGCTGCAGTACTGGTGTCCACCAGCTGGGGATTCTTGGCAGTGTGGAGCATAAAGCCCTTCCTGCGTTCAGGTGTGACCTGAACGCAATTAGCAAGTATATATATACCCGGCGTGTGCAATCAGTCCTCGCCCTGGTATCGGTCTACTTACCTTGATCCTGAGCCTGTTAATTTGACCTGAGCCTGCTTTCTGGACCCGATCCCTATCCGACCCGATCCTTGGCCATCCCTCCGCTCCCTGCACCGTTGTGTCCCGTCCTTACCCATCTTCTGCGATCTCCCGGTATATGACCTTGGCTTGGCTTTTGTTTATGATTACGGCTTTCCCCTTTGGATTGTATATACATTTATTGTTTATGTGTGTACTGGTTATCTTCACATGTTTTGTTCACTTATTTGTAAATAAACACCTTTATTTCACTGCATACAGTCTTGGTCTCCTCTGTGTAGGCACACAGTACTGGTCTACTAAACTCTCCTGACAGACGATTAGGGAGAGCCGGGCCTAAAATTCCATCACCTTTTAGAATTGGCCAATGTTTAGCCACAATTCTCTCAAATTTTTTATGTTGGATATTGAAATTCAACAACATTTTGTAGATACTGGCTGCTTCCTTGTCAGGATTCTGAGGTTCGTCTACTATAATTGTACTCCTTTCAATGGCCCTTACTTTCTGGATCGCTTGTTGAATTGAAGGTCGAGAATATCCCTTGGAAGTAAACCTAGTCGCCAACTCTTGCGACTGCAGCAAAAAATCTGACTCAAGTGTGCAATTTCTGCGAAGTCTGACTAATTGTCCTCTCGGGATATTGCACAGCCATAACTTATGATGGCAACTAGTGAGGGGAATGTATCCATTCTGATCTGTTGTTTTAAAATGATTTCTAGTATGTAATTTGGATTATTTTTTATAAATGTGACTTGATCATGGGAAACCGTCCAAGTGAGGACTATATTCCTGTTGTTGTTATTAAGTTTGTCCATAAACAACTGGAGAGTGGACATATTGCCTTCCCAGATCATTATCAAGTCATCGATGTATCTCCTGTAACAGAGAAGCTGTGGTGGCCTATCATGGAAAACCACATCATGCTCCCAGTGGGCCATAAACAGATTGGCCACACTGGGAGCAAAACGGGCCCCCATTGCAACACCACACCGCTGCAAGTAGAAATCCCTATCGAACCAAAAATAGTTTTTTAAAAGGCAAAATCTAAGGCTCGCCAAGAAAAATTGTACATGGTCATCACTAAGATCAGTAGCTTCTAATGCCCAAAGGACTGAAGCCAATGCTGCTTCATGACCAATGATCGTATAAAGGGACCCTACATCTGCTGTAACCAAAATAGTGTTTGGTGTACAGGGTAGGGAATCCAGTATCTGGATGATCTGCTTTGTGTCCCGGAGGTATGCTGGCAATTTACACACCGAGGGTTGCAAAAAGACATCCAAATACTGGCCCAGACGAGATGTAACTGAGTCTATTCCGTTAACAATTGAACGACCAGGTGGCCGTTCTACATCTTTAGGCAACCTCAGTAAAAAATAAATAATAGGGGTGTGACAATGAAAAGGGTCCAAATAGGCTGCCTCCTTAGCATTAAGGACCCCCCTGTTTTTACCATCCTCTATCAGGGAATGTAATTCATTTTTTAACTTGACCATGGGATCACCAGGTAGTAAAAGGTAGGTGTTGTGGTCACTCAGAAGTCTATCCATCTCCTCATGGTAATAGGCCTTACTGAGGACCACTAAGCCACCTCCCTTATACGCAGGGCGAATGACTATATCATTACGCCTTTCCAATGACAGAATCCCACGTCGGATATGTTGCGAGTCCCTAACTTTTTTAATGCATAGACCCTCGAGGTCACTGCATACCATATTTTTTAAAACATCCAAATGTCTGGTGTCAGTATATTGAGGATTAAAAACGGATTTGTTCCTTAAGTTAGAATGTTTAGAGGTAGATGTAGGAAAATTCCTTTGAATGGGATTTGAGAGAAAATATTTCTTCATATTCAGACCCCGAACATACTTCTGAACATTAACATATGTCTGGAATTTGTTGAGATTACGAATAGGGGCTAACTTTAAGCCTTTATCGATTAACCGTGTCTCATCATCAGATAGAGGGACCCCACTCAAATTAAAAATACCTGTGCCTATCACGGCCTTTGCCTTTTGGACTCACCGCCCCCCCCCTGTTTTTTTCTTTTTAAACTGGGTTGCCCCTTGGCGATCGGAGCTGGGGGGAGGGGAGGTTCTCTCCAATCGTTTGTCCATGTATGTAAATGGGGGTCCTCCCCTGTCCTAAAAAATGCTGATTATTGGGAGGTGGCTCCTCCCAATAATTTTGTAAAGGGGCATAATAATTATAGGTGGGTAAGGGCGGTGCTCCAGGGGGGAATCCACCTCTCCCTCTTGGATACCCACTCCTCCTATTGGGTGCTGGCCTCCAAGGTGGATTCTCCTAATAAGTAGAAGTATGGGAATGAGATTCCTTCACAGTTTGATAATTACAACTCCCTTTGCCTCTTCCTTTACCTTTAGATATACCACTCCCTCTACCTGTAGGGGTGGCTGATCTAATGGGTGTGGTATTAGAAACACCTACATTTGTCCAAGGACCCTGGGAATCCTAAAAAGAAGATACAAGGCCTGGTTCGGTAGTGTCCATTGACAATGACTGGGTCTGAACAGTAGACACAGTATTCAAAGATTGCCATCTGTAAGCATTATGCACTCCAAAGTCATTCACATCCGTAAAAAATATTTGCGTTTTTTATCCTGGGTTTCCTTATCCCATTTGATAAGTTTAGTTTTTAATTCTCCAGAAAGGCGAATGAATTCAGGTGTCTTTGTACTGTTCAATACGATCAGAAATAACTTTAATCTGACTTTCTAACCACTTCTTTTTCCGCTGTTTGCGGGACAGCAGTAGTCTAATTAAATCAAAACCTTTATCAGTAAAAAAATCACACCATTCTTGGACTCATCGTCAGATAAGCCATCATTAGGTGGAAGATACCACCTCAGGCGTCTAGGGATAATTTGATTTGCTAAGTATTGCTCAAATGAAACAATATCCCACCAAGCTTTGATTTTTTTATCAAACAAATGCCCAAATTTTTTAAAAGAAAAATTGTGCTCCCCCTGATTGGAGGTGGTGGCAGTTTTTGAAAACACATCATTAAGGGTAACCTCCCGATTCTCAAGATATGTAAAAACAACCATTCCTGCAGCTGAATATAAATGAATTAAATAAGTGCAATAATGAAAATATATAATAAAGATTTAAACTAAGAAAAGTCCATAAGTGAATGTGTAGGAGAAATCCAAATGAATTTCATTAAATGGTGCAGGTTCAGAGCAGGTGACCAGAAAAGAGGTCCTCCACCAAGAAGTAAAGATGGCCTCTCATCTCATTCATTGAGTGTATTTTTTACTTTTTTTAAATAAATGCCTTTTTGCTACAGAGAGCATTAGATCTCTCCCCTTCTTTTCATATGTCCATCATTGCTGATACCATATGGGCCCTTCGTTGTCATCCGGAGTTGCCATTTGATCTGCTGACTGAAATTATCAAGACCTGTGATTACATGCCATGCTCTGTGACTTTTTGAAGGTCGAATGAATGAGGTGAGAGGCCATCTTTACTTCTTGGTGGAGGATCTCTTTTCTGGTCACCTGCTCTGAACCTGCACCATTTAATGAAATTCATTTGGATTTCTCCTACACATTCACTTATGGACTTTTCTTAGTTTAAATCTGTATTATATTTTTTTTGCGCTGCACTGTTTCACTATATATGTCTTTTTGGGAAGTTTATTTGAATTTATCCTAAGTGCTATTATTATTTTTTATTATATATTTTTCTATTTTATGTTTCAGCGCTGAATACTTCTTTTCATTTTCTTTTCATTAATTCATCCACATCCTCTAAGGACAGTTTATATCTGGAGGTTCTGCCAGCGTCCTCTTCCTCCTCTTCATCAGAATCCTTAAGGGAGGGAAGAGTACTTGCCCCTTTGTCAACAGAATCCACATCTACTGGTCTAGAGAAAAAAGAGGATCACCGCTCCAGGTGGGTCGCTATGTAGAGTAGACTTACTCAGGATACCGTGGGTGCTGGCAATGCACTGACCATGCATAAGATACGAAGAGAGGAAATGGATAGCCGCACTGGAGTGCGGCTATCCATTTCCTCTCTTCGTATCTACTGGTCTAGAGGTGGAGGCTCTTGGGCTAGATGGTGGTTGCTGGGGTTCAACCTGGGCTGGATTTTGTACCAAAAGGGATTTTACTGAGCTGAGTGAACTTGAAAGTTCACAAACTGAGGAAAACAGGTCTTTAAAAATTGTTGGGCTGATTCCTCTTCAACCAGGTCTTTAATGCATGATCTACACATTGCTTTTTGCCATGAATCCCTCAGAGGATTCTTGCAGGGGGGAACAGTTTCTCTGGCTTGGTGGATTTAACTGTTTAGATTTGCTTAATGTTTTTTTCCTGAAACGAGACCACCAATAAACTCATCTAGAGTTTTCCTAGCAACAAAACCTCAGTGCTAAAGACCACCACCAGAGAAACCGAAGGTATAATGTCCCAGCAGTGTGACAGCAACCACCTTAATTCAAACTACAGAGCCAGCAAAGAAGAACTTCTGACTCAGCAGACACATGCTCCCATAGGGAGGAAGTTAAGACAAAGCCCATAAGGTTCAGAATCGAAGGCACCACTGTACCCCACTTACCTGGGCCTGACCGGTCTTATGGCGCCTGCATCCGCCATTGCTGATGATCTCTCCTCCATCCTGGTAGAGAAACAGTGAGGTGAAGAAAACGCTGAGGTTTTTAAATTTCCCAGTCTCCGCGTCATCAGCAGAGGCCGGAAATGGAAGCACCGGTCGGAGGACCTGCACCCTAGTCCCTGCGTTCCAGGCACTTGGAACCAAGAGCGCCATGCCCCCACAGGAATCCACATCGCCGACCTGACGTCATCCGCTGGCCGGGACCAGAAAGTGACATGCGTGACGCGCCGCCTGACCACCAGAGCCACAACTGGTGGCATCCGGGTGCATAGATGCTGCACCTCATGTGGGAACTTTTCTCCCGTGAGCAGGCGAGACCGGGGACTCGGGAAAACCCCCCCATGCCAGGTAAAAATAGGGGACTGGGATGGTCCTTTCAAAAGGAAAACCCTGAGGGAAAAACACCTGTCCCCCTCCAACCTTGGAGAGAAGCGCATCTCCCTGGTTCCAGCCTGTTGCTTCCACTATGGCAGAGGAAACAACTTTAGCCATGGTGAAAGGGGAGGGATTTAAAGCCTGGGGTGTGTTTCCTGTAAAAGAGGCGGAGCTGAGCTCTCTCCAAGGTTGTCCTAAAAGGCAATTTGAGAAATAGCAATATTGATTATTAAAGAATAATCGTACAGCTTAGTTCACATAGGCGATGCAGGAGCCAGTGTGATTCATGTGCGGGTTGCCGCATCGCATGTCTCTCGCAAGCCCCCAATTTGCAGTGCCAACTGTGAAATTGTACAGGAATCAGATTGCATTGGTTTGAACACCCACAAGATACAATTCCAGCGCGCCAAAAAAGGGTCCTGCACCATTTTGGTCTGAATGCGATGCCAACGCAAACACAATCTTTATGTCTGAATATACATCAGACATTGCATGTGATTTGCACCGCAATGCAGTGCAAATCACATGTGATTTCTGACGTTACAATAGTGTGAAGCAAGCCTCAAAATATACAGATCAGCATCCTACTGCCTGCAGCACTTATCGACCATGGATAAACTGACTTCTGTTCATCCACAGTGGTTACACATGGATTGAAATTCAGCTGGCCCCCGCTAAACTGCCCAAATTTCAGTCCATGTATGGCCAGCTTAATGAAGTTACAATTCTCTGCATACTTGTCATGGTTTAGTTACTTTAAGATTAGCCATACATGTTGGTTAAACTGAACCCATTACCCATCCACTTAAGCAAGGTGGATATAGAAATCCTTCACGATGTGTTATTGTATTCGACAGAGGAGCCTCTCTGCTGTCAGAATACACTGATCAGCCCTTATATAAAAAGGAACATTTTTTTAACAAGCTGGTTCAGCTACAACAAACGTGAACACAGTTACATTTTAAAAATGGATAATTGTTTTTATTTTACAACCACAAAGATAAGATAACATTGCACACATGCTGTAAAATTAGAAATGTACATGAACAAACATGTGAAACTGCACATTGTACATAGGGAAATGTGATGTCAATGAGCCATAAAGCAGTATTAAAAGCAGACCAAATATTTGACAACTTGCATTTGACCAATTCTTACAAATGGTGGCTGCATTAATTTGTTTTAGGTTTTATCGATTGTTAGCTGTTATCTGGCCAGCAAGTCACTGGCAACACTGTTGTCCAAACAGGTCTCCATTGTTCCCTTATCCAGAAAGGAAATACCCCAAAAAGACAGAAGTACATTACTGGTAGGGATGAGCCGAACATACCCGCGTTTGGTTCGCACCAGAACTTTCAAACAGACCCCCATTGAAGTCTATGGGACTCGAACATTCGAATTCAAAAGTGCTCATTTTAAAGCCCAATATGCAAGTTATTGTTGGAAAACATCTTTGAGAACCCGGGTCTTGCCCCAGGGAACATGTATCAATGGAAAAAAAAGTTGTAAAAACTGTAGAGCAGCGATTTTAATGATGCTTAAAGTGAAAAAAAAAATCCTTTAAATATGGTACCTGCTGGGTGTCTATAGTAGTGGCACGTGTTTAGAAATGTCCCTGCACAACATGAGATTACTCTCAGAAAAAAGTAATTTAATACTGCCTGCGGCTTTAATGTAATGTTTGGTCCCTGCAATATGGATAAAAATCATTGAAAAAAATAGCATGAGTTTCCCCGCCACCACTCCCCCCAGGTCATTACAAGACCCAGTGCCGATCCTGACCTCCCTGGGGCCCTAAGAAAAATGACATGGCACATTAAAAATGAGAAGCGGGGGGGGGGGGGGGCCTGACGACAGTGACATGTCACATTAAAGAAAGTTGAGAAGCGGGGGGAGGGGGTGTTCTGCTGTCAGAAATGACTCAGCCAGCGAGTTTAGAAGCGGGGTGAGGGGGCGAAAATGACTTCTCACCAGGTGGGGCCTCTAGTAATTTGGGGGGCCCTTCGCAGCTTTGCAGGGCCCTAAGCGGCTTGTATAGTGAGCCTATAGCGAGGTTCGGCCCTGACAAGACCTTTTGGCCCTATATACTTTGAACAGCATTATACAGGCGTTGAAAACAAGATAAGGACTGTAGGTTTCTTAAGTAGAATTAGAACCATGTCATACTTTGCTCCTGCATATTGCACAATTTCCTAAAGAGACCCTCAACAAACTACATGACACTTGTGCCTGATGAGGCCACTAATGTTCCAGTGGTGGTGGCCCGTGAGACTGTCCATACAGGCTTGGCCCCCCAAAGTGCACGTGCTGTGTGGCAACAATATGTCGAATATTTTAGGGGTGGGGGGGGCATTACAATGCCAGATCTTGGCTCAATAAATTATTTTTTTGGGAAAGAAAAATTCTAGAGAAAAGGGGGGTTGCCATCCGGGGCCTCCTTTGAACAAATTCTGTGAAGAACTCCTGTTCTCTGAAGGCCTACATTATTTCTGCAAGTCAAAATTTAGCAAAAAAAAAATAATGTCAGTCAAGCCTTAGCTTTCTCCCCATATCTAACCCACAAACTCATCCACTGATCATAAAGTCCAAAAATCAAGTTTCGTATCGTCGTATTGCACAATCGTTTTTCCGACGTTTTCTACCGACTGTGAACGACGTTCTCATTCACGCAATATCCCTTTATACACTGCGCATGTGAGAAGCTCCGCACGTTTCCACGCCCATGACGATCGTTCTAGTGATTGAGGTACAAAGCCACCAACATGAGCTTCAAAGAGATGGTAGAGATGGTGGCTGTTCTTAAAAAAGGAGGACTATGGTGGCAAAAAAGAGCCTTACAAGAACCCCAATAAACTCAAGGCCCAGATCATGGAGAAGGTACGGAGGACTCTCCATGCAAAATTCGGGGTGCAGAGGTCCAAGGAGCAGTTGCGCAAGAGATGGTCTGATTTGAAACTACGAGAGCCGGAGCAGCTGGAGAGAATTCGAAGAGTCCTCAGAAGACGTAAGTAATTTTCATGTGTACTCTGAATATTTTTTTTTATTTTGCGTCATGTGCTTTTTCTTTCAGGTTGTGTATATATATAGTCCAATAATAGATGTTTCAAGGTTCATGTTTGTAGGCATAATAATTGGTTGTTCATTCTATTTAAGATCTTTTTATGTGAGACCAATTTTTTATTTAATGTAGATGTGTTATTAACTAGATTTAAATAATCCAACTTAAGTCAATATACAGTAAAAGGCGAGTATGCTCAGCACAGCAGTTGATTACACATATGGACTCAGTAGCACAATAGTTGGCATGGCCGATCCGCCCTATAGGCTCGCTATGCAAGCCGCTTAGGGCCCGGCAAAGCTGCGAAGGGCCCCCCCAAATAACTAGAGGCCCCGCCTAGTAAGAAGTAATTTTCGCCCCCTCACCCTGCTTCTCAGTTCGCTGGCTGCATGGGAGAAGAGGCAAGAAGTCAGCACCCCTTGCTTCTCAATTTAATGTACTTGCTTCTCAATTTAATGTAAGATGTCATTTCTGACAGCAGAACACCCCCTCCCCCCACTTCTCACCTTTCTTTAATGTGACATGTCACTGTCGTCAGCGCCCCCCGCTTCTCATTTTTAATGTGCCATGTCATTTTGCTTCGGGCCCCAGGGAGGTCAGGATCGGCACTGAGTGTTGGTCACAAGAACAACCTAGTTACTAGCGTGTCACACAGAGGTGATCCAGTGTATACTTGTTGTTTTTCCATGTAGGAAACTTGGCCAAAGATAGAGAAATGCAGCAGCTTTGGTAATGGATAAAATCCTGTGTTAAGCTTAGAAGGATTGTAAAAACAGACAATTGTACCACTCTTTTTAAAAAGAATGATTGATATTCCTCTTTCAGGCCTCTAATCTTTTTGATTCATCTATCCCTTTTTTTACAATCTCATAGGCCGCAATCAAGCTGCAGAAGTGGAGCCGACCAACCCCACACAGTGCCAAGCCCCACCCTCGCCGGATGTGCAGGAAGTGCAAAATGCCACCACATCAGGTCAGTGTCATACAGCACAGCTTCAGGTAATAGATGTAGGCCTGCATAATTTTAATACATGTTTTTTTCCCAAATTTCAGGTGTACGAGCTGTTGGTGGCGGCTTAGACACCTACAGTGCCCAGGTGCTAATTGGGGAGATAATGTCCTGCAGGGCACAAATAGAGGACACAAACATCGCCCTTGAGAAGATCCTAAAGAACAACAGAAAGGTGGACCAAAACCTCAAGAATCTTTTTGATGTTCTGGGGAAGGTTTAAAAAAAAAAAAAAAAAAATAGATATAGACAAGTATTTAAAAGCAAAAATATAGTTCTTAAAAAAAAAAAATAAACAATTTCTATTAAGATATTTAAAAAAAAAAATGAAAATGACACATTTTAAGTGTGATACAATAAATATTTTTGGATACTTAACAATGTCTGGCTTTTTATTATATCAATGCTGCCTAAAAGAACAAATCTAGATTTGTGGTGTTTACATTGACAATGATGAGTATTTAGTAAAGGAAAATAAACATGACACTATGATAACGTAGGAGAAAGCTAGAATGAACTCAAATTAGAAAAGAATCAAACCAAGAAAATTACTAGAACAGGGGCAGAAAAATTGGGCTTTAGGCACTGGTGGCGGTGTCACAACACTGCAACCCCTCACAGATACTGTAATTGGAGCGCAGCAAAAAGCCACATGCAAAGTATTGCATTAAAAATCGTTATTAGACGCCCCTGTTCAACAGGGGCAGAAACATTGGGCCTTAGGCACAACACAACACTGCAACCCCTTTAGATACTGTAATTGGAGTGCAGAAAAGAGCCACATGCAAAGTATTGCATTAAAAATTGTTATTAGACGCCCCTGTTAAACAGGGGCAGAAACATTGGGCCTTATGCACAACACAACACTGCAACCCCTCAGATACTGTAATTGGAGCGCAGCAAAGAGCCACATGCAAAGTATTGCATTAAAAATTGTTATTAGCCGCCCCTGTTCAACAGGGGCAGAAACATTGGGCCTTAGGCACAACACAACACTGCAACCCCTTCAGATACTGTAATTGGAGCGCAGCAAAGAGCCACATGCAAAGTATTGCATTCAAAATTGTTATTAGACGCCCCTGTTAAACAGGGGCAGAAAAATTGGGCCTTAGGCACTGGTGGCGGAGCCCAGAAACAAAAATGTTCTTACTAGCTATCAGCAAGATCAGTGAGGAGAAAAAGGATATTCAGTCAGCAGCATAACAGGACAGTCACTCAGCATCAGCATAGGCAGTCTCCAAGAGATCTGTAATTTAAAAAAAAATTATTCAGTTACATCTGCATCAGGTGCTTGGTAGCTGGTGTTGATCCAAGCCTGATTCATTTTTATGAAGGTCAGTCGATCAACGGAGTCGGTGGAGAGGCGCACCCTGTAATCGGTCACAAAGCCTCCAGCAGCTCTGAATGTGCGTTCTGAAAGAACGCTGGATGCAGGGCAAGCCAGTAGCTAAATTGCATACTGTGCAAGCTCTGGCCAGTGATCCATCCTCAAGACCCAGTTTGCCAGAGGATTTTCGGTGGGGAAGGTATCCAAGTCTGATCTTGCCCCTAGGTATTCACGCACCATGTAAATCAAACGCTGGCGATGGTTGCTGGAACCGGTCATACCTTGGGACTGCGGACTAAAAAATTCTCTGAACGCATCGGTCAGACGGCCACCTTCTCCACCGCTCCTTCTGTGACTCACCGAAGCCTCAGCAACACGTTGTCCAGGAACAGGATTTGCTAAACCCCCAGGTTCTGGGAACGCGTTGCACAGAGCCTTCTGCAAGGCCTCTCGAAGATGTTTCATCTTCTGCTTCCTCTGTGACGGCAAGATAAGCTCCACAACCTTACTCTTGTAACGTGGATCAAGGAGAGTTGCCAGCCAGTAATGATCCCTCTCCTTGATACCACGAACACGAGGATCCTTACGCAGGCTTTGCAGGATCAGGGAAGCCATGCAGCGTAGGTTTGCTGAGGCATTCGGGGCACAGTCCTCTGGGTCACTGAGGAAGACAGGATCCACAGCCACCTTGGACTGTAAGTGATCCCTTGAAGACTGCTGCTGCTGAGTGCTAGGCTCCACCTCCATGCTACTGATACAATCCTCCTCCTTCTCCTCCTCCACCTCGTCCTCGTCCTCTTCCTGTGTGGTAGGCGGGCATGCAGGACCACTGTCTGGACCACTGTCACAGATTAGGCGGTTCTTGGGCAGGTTGTATTCCTTTTGGAGGTCTGTCAGCCGAGAAGTTGCATTGTATGACCTTCGGAAATGCACACAGACTTTCCTGGCCTGCTTCAGGACATCCTGTAAGCCCGGGTACCTATCCAAGAACCGCTGCACCACCAAATTGAGAACATGAGCAAAACAGGGCACATGGGTCAGTTTTCCCTGTCGCAGGGCAGAGAGGAAGCTGGCGCGGTGTCAACCACCTCTGAGCCTGCCCCTGTAGAGCTGACAGAACCTCTGCCCCAGTGTGGCTCCTGTCTCCCAAGCACACCAGCTCTAGCACCGCATGGCATCTCTTGGCCTGCATTCCTGCATAGCCCCTTGTACGCCTACGGAGCACGGCTGGTTCAGAGGATACATCAGCACAGGAAGAGGCCACAGAGGAAGAAGAAGAGGAGGGGGTGGAGGAGAGAGGTGTGTCACAACCAGTAGTAGTGTTTTGGAGGTGTGGTGGCGGAACAACCTCCAACACTACGGTACCTTGCCCTGCGTCCTTCCCAGCTGCCAGCAGAGTCACCCAATGCGCTGTGAAAGAGAGGTAACGTCCCTGTCCATGCCTGCTGGACCATGAGTCAGCGGTAAGATGCACCTTACCACTGACCGCCCTGTCCAGCGAGGCATGGACATTTCCTTCCACATGCCGGTAGAGAGCGGTAATCGCCTTCCGTGAGAAAAAGTGGCGTTTGGGTTGCCACTGAGGTACTGCACATTGCACAAACTCACGGAAGGGGGCAGAATCTACCAACTGAAAAGGTAGCAGTTGACGTGCTAGCAATTTCGCTAAGCTAGCATTCAACCGCTGGGCATGTGGATGGCTGGGAGAGTACTTATTTCGGTGCTGCAGCAGCTGGGGCAGGGAAATTTGTCCGCTACCATCAGTAGATTTTCTGCATGTACTACTAGGTTGTGACACACCTATTTCTACACCTTCAGTCCTATCAGTGCAGGCTTCAGAGAGGACTGAGGGTCTTGTGGGGTTGGAGCTCCCAGCTGATGAGTGGCAAGGGGAGGTCCGCTTTGTTCTTTGGTGTGGATCTTTCTGGTATGCTTGCCAACAAACTGAATGGCAGGTCGACATATGTCTGGTCAAGCATGTGGTGCCCAAGCGGGTGATGTTTTGGCCACGCGAGATACGCTTGAGACATATGTTGCAAATAGCAACGGTGCGATCTGATGCACATGTCTCAAAAAAGGCCCACACCAAAGAACTTTTGCAGTACCATTGAGACGCAGCAGCGCCGTGCACAGGCGTAGCTCTGCGATGTAATGCAGTTGGCGTGCTGCCCTTAAGCTGTCCCCTGGAGGGCATCCTGCCTCTTTGGAGATGTGCCTGTGCCTCTTCCTCCTCCTCTTCCTCCTCCTCTCTCCTATCAGGCACCCAGGTAGAGTCAGTGACCTCATCATCCCCTCCCTCCTCATCACTGTCGAAAACCTGGCAGTATGCTGTAGCTGGGGGAACATGACTGCCAGATTGCTGTCCCTCTCGGCGCCCGCTCTCTCTGGGCTCACATCAATGCCTTCCTCTATCTGTGTTCCGTCATCTGAGCCTTCAAAACGCTGCGCATCTTCATGTAGCATGTACCCAACACTGTGTTGAAACAGTTCGGGGGACTCCTCAGGAGAACATGGTGGGACTAGGGAAGGATTGTGTGTTGCCATTGTGCAGAAGGAAGAGGACGCCTTGGCAGCTGCTCTGCCAGATAAACTAAGCTCAGCCTGGGTGAGAGAGGATGAGGAGGATAAGGACGGCTTGGTCATCCACTCTACTAATTTCTCTGCATGTTGAGGCTCAACACGGCCAGCTCCCGAAAAGAAGGACGAGCGTGTCAGACGGCCACGTCCTGAAGAGGATGCACCGTGTCCACCACCAGCGTTGCCTCTAGATGCAGAGCCTGCTTGCCCTCGTGACTCTCTGCCTTTCTTTGTTGTCCTTCCAGACATTTTAATAGCCTGCACAGGACAAAATCAGAAATAAACAGCCCCTGTCCAGTAAGAGCAACTGCGTTTATAGGCAAAAACACAGCAAACGTGCAGTAAGATCGTCTGTGTTTATGGGCAAACACACAGCAAACGTGCAATGAGATCGACTGTGTTTATGGGCAAAAACACAGCAAACGTGCAGTAAGATCGACTGCGTTTATGGGCAAACACACAGCAAACGTGCAGTAAGATCGACTGTGTTTATGGGCAAAACCACAGCAAACGTGCAGTAAGATCAACAGCGTTTATGGGCAAAAACACAGCAAATGTGCAGTAAGATCGACTGTGTTTATGGGCAAAAACACAGCAAACGTGCAGTAAGATCGACTGTGTTTATGGGCAAACACACAGCAAACGTGCAGTAAGATCGACTGTGTTTATGGGCAAAAACACAGCAAACGTGCAGTAAGATCGACTGCGTTTATGGGCAAACACACAGCAAACGTGCAATAAGATTGACTGTGTTTATGGGCAAAAACACAGCAAACGTGCAGTAAGATCGACTGTGTTTATGGGCAAAAACACAGCAAACGTGCAGTAAGATCGACTGTGTTTATGGGCAAAAACACAGCAAACGTGCAGTAAGATCGACTGCGTTTATGGGCAAACACACAGCAAACGTGCAATAAGATTGACTGTGTTTATGGGCAAAAACACAGCAAACGTGCAGTAAGATCGACTGTGTTTATGGGCAAAAACACAGCAAACGTGCAGTAAGATCGACTGTGTTTATGGGCAAAACCACAGCAAACGTGCAGTAAGATCGACTGCGTTTATGGGCAAAAACACAGCAAACGTGCAGTAAGATCAACTGCGTTTATGGGCAAAAACACAGCAAACGTGCAGTAAGATCGACTGTGTTTATGGGCAAAAACACAGCAAACGTGCAGTAAGATCGACTGTGTTTATGGGCAAAAACACAGCAAACGTGCAGTAAGATCGACTGTGTTTATGGGCAAAAACACAGCAAACGTGCAGTAAGATCGACTGCGTTTATGGGCAAAATCACAGCAAACGTGCAGTAAGATCGACTGCGTTTATGGGCAAAACCACAGCAAACGTGCAGTAAGATCGACTGCGTTTATGGGCAAAAACACAGCAAACGTGCAGTAAGATTGACTGCGTTTATGGCCAAAAACACAGCAAACGTGCAGTAAGATCGACTGCGTTTATGGCCAAAAACACAGCAAACGGGCAGTATGATCGACTGTGTTTATGGGCAAAACCACAGCAAATGTGCAGTAAGATCGACTGCATTTATGGCCAAAAACACAGCAAACGTGCAGTAAGATCGACTGCGTTTATGGGAAAACACACAGCAAACGTGCAATAAGATTGACTGTTTTTTTGGGCAAAAACACAGCAAACGTGCAGTAAGATCGACTGTGTTTATGGGCAAAAACACAGCAAACGTGCAGTAAGATCGACTGTGTTTATGTGCAAATAGCACACGTACAGTAACACTGAGTACTATGAGTACTATGTTTAGGTGTAAACACTATGCAGGCAATACAACACGTTAGAGCACTGCATCTAGCACAATCTACTGCCTAACAATAGGAATAGCTGATCTAGCTAAGCTATACAGTGTATAAATATATGTACAACGCTAGGATGTATATATATATCCTCTACACACTGTAAATGTAACTAAACTCACTAGCCTTCCTGCTCTATCTATCTATCTATCTATCTATCTATCTATCTATCTATCTATCTATCTATCTGGTAGAAAAGACACACTGGGCTAGATTCAGATAGGTTAGCGGATCTCATTTACGATCCGCCGCCACAAGTTTTTGAGGCAAGTGCTTTATTCAGAAAGCACTTGCCTGTAAGTTTGCGGCGGCGTATCATAAATCCCCTGGCGGAATTCAAATTCCGCGGGTAGGGGGCTTGTAAAATTTAAATCAGGCGCGTCCCCGTGCCAAACGAACTGCGCATGCGCCGTCCGTCATATTTCCCAGCGTGCATTACTCTAAATGACGTCGCTAGGACATCATTGGTTTCGACGTGAACGTAAATTGCGTATTCGCGAACGACTTACTCAAACAACGTAAAAAATTCAAAATTCGACCCGGGAATGACGGCCATACTTAACATAGGATACGCCGCATATAGCAGGGGTAACTATACGCCGGAAAAAGCCGAACGCAAACAACTTAAAAAAAAACGCAGGGCGGTCGTTAGTTTCTGAATCGGCGTAACTCCTCATTTGCATATTCCTCGCGTATACAAACGGAAGCGCCACCTAGCGGCCAGCGTGAGATTGCAGCCTAAGATCCGACGGTGTAAGTCATTTACACCTGTCGGATCTTAGGAATATCTATGCGTAACCTGATTCTATGAATCAGGCGCATAGATACGACGGCCGGACTCAGAGATACGACGGCGTATCAGGAGATACGCCGTCGTATTTTCTTTCTGAATCCGGGCCTGTGTCTCTATCTATCTCTCACTCTCTAACTGTCTGACTGACTTGTCTTTAACCACTTGACAACTGGGCACTTAAACACCCTTAATAACCAGACCAATTTTCAGCTTTTGGTGCTCTCACGTTTTGAATGACAATAACTCAGTCATACAACACTGTAACCAAATGAAATTTTTGTCCTTTTTTTCCCACAAATAGAGCTTTCTTTTGGTGGTATTTGATCACCTCTGCGTTTTTTTTTTTTCCCCGCTATTAATGAAAAAAGAACGAAAATTTTGTAAAAAAATGAATTTTTCTTCATTTCTATCATATCATTTTGTAAAAAAGTAATTTTCCTCATACATTTGGCCTAAAATGCATACTGCTACATATTTTTGGTAAAAAAAAAAAAAAAAATTTGGATATTATTTAGTCTGGGTGAAAGTTATAGGGTCTACAAGCTTTGGTACCAATTTCTGAAAATTGAACAATTTGATCACACCTGAAGTACTGACAGCTTCTCTCATTTCTTGAGACCCTAACAAGCCAATAAAGTACAAATACCCCCCAAATGACCCCTTTTTGGAAAGTAGACATTCCAAGGTAGTTAGTAAGAGTCATAGTTAGTTTTTTGAAGTTGCCATTTTTTCCCACAATTCTTTGCAAAATTAAGATTTTTTTTTTTTTTTTTTTTTTTCATACCAATATTGTCATTATAACAGGTTATTTCTCTCACATGGCATGTATATTCCACAAATGACACCCCAAAATATATTCTGCTGCTCCTCCTGAGTATGGCGATACCACATGTGTGAGACTTTTACACAGCGTGGCCACATACAGAGGCCCAACACCGAAGTAGCAACTTCAAGCATTCTAGGAGCATAAATTACACATCTAATCTCTCAACCACCTATTACACTTTTGAAGGCCCTGGAGCACCAGGACAATGGAAACGCCCACAAAGTGACCCCATTTTGGAAAGCTAACACCCCAACGTATAATCTATGAGGCATAATGAGTCTTTTGAACAGTTCATTTTTTTGCAGATGTTTTTGGAAAATGTGGAAAAAAAATGAAAACGCATTTTTTTTACACAAAGTTGTCCATTTATAGGATATTTCCAACACATAGCATGTACATAGCAAAAATTACACCCCAAAATATATTCTGCTGCTCCTCCTGAGTATGGCGATACCACATGTGTGAGACTTTTACACAGCGTGGCCACATACAGAGGCCCAACACCGAAGTAGCAACTTCAAGCATTCTAGGAGCATAAATTACACATCTAATCTCTCAACCACCTATTACACTTTTGAAGGCCCTGGAGCACCAGGACAATGGAAACGCCCACAAAGTGACCCCATTTTGGAAAGCTAACACCCCAACGTATAATCTATGAGGCATAATGAGTCTTTTGAACAGTTCATTTTTTTGCAGATGTTTTTGGAAAATGTGGAAAAAAAATGAAAACGCATTTTTTTTACACAAAGTTGTCCATTTATAGGATATTTCCAACACATAGCATGTACATAGCAAAAATTACACCCCAAAATATATTCTGCTGCTCCTCCTGAGTATGGCGATACCACATGTGTGAGACTTTTACACAGCGTGGCCACATACAGAGGCCCAACACCGAAGTAGCAACTTCAAGCATTCTAGGAGCATAAATTACACATCTAATCTCTCAACCACCTATTACACTTTTGAAGGCCCTGGAGCACCAGGACAATGGAAACGCCCACAAAGTGACCCCATTTTGGAAAGCTAACACCCCAACGTATAATCTATGAGGCATAATGAGTCTTTTGAACAGTTCATTTTTTTGCAGATGTTTTTGGAAAATGTGGAAAAAAAATGAAAACGCATTTTTTTTACACAAAGTTGTCCATTTATAGGATATTTCCAACACATAGCATGTACATAGCAAAAATTACACCCCAAAATATATTCTGCTGCTCCTCCTGAGTATGGCGATACCACATGTGTGAGACTTTTACACAGCGTGGCCACATACAGAGGCCCAACACCGAAGTAGCAACTTCAAGCATTCTAGGAGCATAAATTACACATCTAATCTCTCAACCACCTATTACACTTTTGAAGGCCCTGGAGCACCAGGACAATGGAAACGCCCACAAAGTGACCCCATTTTGGAAAGCTAACACCCCAACGTATAATCTATGAGGCATAATGAGTCTTTTGAACAGTTTATTTTTTTGCAGATGTTTTTGGAAAATGTGGAAAAAAAATTAAAACGCATTTTTTTTACACAAAGTTGTCCATTTATAGGATATTTCCAACACATAGCATGTACATAGCAAAAATTACACCCCAAAATGTATTCTGCTGCTCCTCCTGAGTATGGCGATACCACATGTGTGAGACTTTTACACAGCGTGGCCACATACAGAGGCCCAACACCGAAGTAGCAACTTCAAGCATTCTAGGAGCATAAATTACACATCTAATCTCTCAACCACCTATTACACTTTTGAAGGCCCTGGAGCACCAGGACAATGGAAACGCCCACAAAGTGACCCCATTTTGGAAAGCTAACACCCCAACGTATAATCTATGAGGCATAATGAGTCTTTTGAACAGTTCATTTTTTTGCAGATGTTTTTGGAAAATGTGGAAAAAAAAATGAAAACGCATTTTTTTTACACAAAGTTGTCCATTTATAGGATATTTCCAACACATAGCATGTACATAGCAAAAATTACACCCCAAAATATATTCTGCTGCTTCTCCTGAGTATGGCGATACCACATGTGTGAGACTTTTACACAGCCTGGCCACATAGAGACCCAACATCCAAGAAGCACCATCAGGTGTTGTAGGGACACAAATTACACATCCAATTTCCTTACAATCTATCACATTTTTGAAGGCCCTTCATATTTCTAACACAGCATGTACATACCAAGAATTACACCCTAAAATACATTCTGCTGAGTAATGGGTACAAAAAAAAAGGATTACCTGTGTTTTTAGTAGTGCAATTGTCCACAGGAGGAGAGCCCTGATCCAGGCAGCAGGCAGGAACGTGGTCAGCGACAATGAATGGAATTGTCCAGGCAGCAATATTGTTCATAGTCGGTACATAGCCAGCAGTGCCAAAATATTGGTCCTGGTAGTAAGGCCAGGAAAGAATGGGGACAGGGGTAGAGGCTTCTCCCACCCAAATCTCTTTGAAGCCTCCGGGCAACCAGACCCTAATCTGGGAATGAGAAAACTAAAAAATTAGTTTTTTCATCCAGAAAAACAATTCTGGAGCCCCTCACATGTGTGAGACTCCTGTGTTCCCACTAGCATAGCAGGGTAAAAGATCAATCCAAGGGGCAGGCAAAAAACGTGGTCAAACAGTCCAGGGTCAATTCCAGAGCAGGCAGATGTAGGTACAGTTTAGGGTTAGGCAAAAGAGTGGTCGTATAACAAGCCAGGGTCAGTTCCAGAGAAAGCAGAGGTATTTTTAGCATTAGGCAAAATCGTGGTCGTATAAAACAGTCCAGGGTCGGTAACGGAGAAGGCAGAGGTAGGTACAGTGCAGTGGCATAAGGGGTGTGGAGGAAAATGACAGGGAATTTGAATTTTGTTTATCTAATAATTTTCAATAGTGTGGTAACGGCGGAAACATGCACCTAAACAGAGGCCTGGTTGGGAGGGACAATCGGGACAATAAACTGTTGTGTCTCTTCTGACTCCTCCTCTGGCGCACACCCGACATTTCTTCTGACGGGCTGCACCTGTTCGACGGGGGGGGATTTTGTCAGGAAAGTGCCGTTCGTGAAGTCTGCTCACGCAATCAGTGCGAAGAATGTCTGGTGGCATTTCAGGGAACAAAAGGGCGGTGATAACGTCTTCTTGGTAGAGTAGATATGGAACGGGATTCTGTGTTGCTTTTTTGTAGATAACATAAGAGTTATAGAAGGCCAAACTGAAAAAGTAAATGGACACTTTTTTATACCAGTGACGGGATTTTCGGGAGGGAAGATAGGGTTCAATCATCTGGTCATTGAAGTCTACGCCACCCATAAATAAATTGTAGTCGTAGACACAAGATGGTTTCTGCACTGGGCCGCTTCTTTTGGGGACTTCCACGTAGGTGTCATTGTGGATGGTGGTGAGCATGTGGACATCTCGTCTGTCCCTCCACTTGACAGCCAATAGCTCCTGGTTCCGTAAAGACGTCGTCTCTCCTCGTCTCAGCTTCTGATTCACCAATTTTTGGGGGAAGCCCTTTCTGTTTATTCTCACTGTGCCACATGCTGGGGTGTCTCTCCGGTAAAGATTTCTAAACAGGGGCAAGCTAGTATAAAAATTGTCCACGTAAAGGTGGTATCCTTTTCCAAGTAGTGGATAGATGAGCTCCCAGACGACTTTTCCACTTGTTCCGATGTATTCGGGGCATTCGGGGGGATGTAGTTGGGAGTCCTTCCCTTCGTAAACAATGAAGGAGTAGATGTACCCCGTGTCTCGGTCACACAGTTTGTACATCTTCACCCCATATCGGGCCCTTTTGCTTGGGATGAATTGTTTAAAGCCCAGCCTGCCGTGGAATTTTACAAGGGACTCATCTATTGAAATATTTTGTTGAGGGGTATATAACTGGGGGAATTTTTCAGAAAAAAAATTTAGAAGTGGCCGAATTTTAAATAATTTGTCAAAGGCAGGGTCATTTCGGGGAGGGCACTGGGTGTTGTCATTATAGTGGAGGAACCGTAGAATCATGAAGTATCGGGATCTGGGCATACGGGATGAGAAGACGGGCATGTGGTGGATGGCTTTGGTAGACCAATAGGCGTACCCTTTGTTTTTTTTTGAGAGACCCATATTGAAGGTCAGGCCTAAGAATATTTTAAACTCCTCTACGGTCAGGTCTCTCCAATGAAAGGGGCGGGCATAGCTGGAATCGGGGTTGCTTAGAATAAATTGCTGAGCGTAGAGATTGCACTGGGCCACAATAGATGACAATAATTCGTCTGTAAAAACTAAATGAAAAAAATCAATCGTGTCAAAATTATCGGTGTTCACCTGTACACCTGGTTGGGCGGTGAAAGGGGGGATACTTGATGCTCCAGAATTCGAAGGCAGCCACAGGGGGTTTTGAAGGCCATAGGGAAGGCTGGCATGGCCCCTATCCCTTTGGGGCAGAGAGGACACCCTACTGGTGCCTGACCTTTGTTGCACTGCTTGCGGGGTGGACGGCACTGCTTGCGGGGTGGACGGCACTGCTTGCGGGGTGGACGGCACTGCTTGCGGGGTGAACGGCACTGCTTGCGAGGTGGACGGCACTGCTCGCGAGGTGGACGGCACTGCTTGCGAGGTGGACGGCACTGCACTAGTAGTAGGCTGCTCCACGCCAGAACGCCTTCTTTTAACGGGCACAGGTTCCTCCTCTGAATCAGTATCAGACCCGCTTCCTGTTACGGGCTCATAGGCCGAATCGGAATCGGACAGAGACTCCTCACAGCTGTCATCAGACGCCCATAGTTTCTGGAAGGCCTGCTCGGTGGTAAAAAAATTTTTTGCCATACTGGTGGCTAGTGAGGCTGGACTGCAGAACACTGGTGGGCACTAGTGGCACTGCAGTGGCGCAGGTGTAACTGATGGGCAAATGTGGCACTGGTGTGGCTCTGGTTGCACTGCTGTGGCTCTGGGGTCACTGATTAGCAGGCGGCACTGGTGGGCACAGGCGTCACTGCAGTGGTGCAGGTGGAACTGGTGTGGCACTGGTGGGGCACAGATGGCACTGGTGGGGCACAGATGGCACTGGTGGGGCGCAGATGGCACTGGTGGGGCGCAGATGGCACTGGTGGGGCGCAGATGAGCACTGGTGGGGCGCAGATGAGCACTGGTGGGGCGCAGATGAGCACTGGTGGGGTGCAGATGAGCACTGGTGGGGTGCAGATGAGCACTGGTGGGCACAGGTGGCACTGATGGGCACAGGTGGCACTGATGGGCACAGGCGGCACTGATGTGGCTCAGATGACACTGGTGTGGCACTGGTGTGGCTCAGATGACACTGGTGCGGCACTGGTTTGGTACAGGCGGCACTGGTTTGGTACAGGCGGCACTGGTGTGGCACAGGTGGCACTGATGGGCACAGGCGGCACTGATGGGCACAGGTGGCACTGATGGGAACAGGCGGCACTGATGTGGCAAAGATGACACTGGTGTGGCACTGGTGTGGCTCAGATGACACTGGTGCGGCACTGGTTTGGTACAGGCGGCACTGGTTTGGTACAGGCGGCACTGGTGTGGCACAGGTGGCACTGATGGGCACAGGCGGCACTGATGGGCACAGGTGGCACTGATGGGCACAGGCGGCACTGATGTGGTTCAGATGACACTGGTGTGGCTCAGATGACACTGGTGCGGCACTGGTTTGGTACAGGCGGCACTGGTGTGGCACAGGCGGCACTGGTGTGGCACAGGCGGCACTGGTGTGGCACAGGCGGCACTGGTGTGGCACAGGCGGCACTCGTGGGCACAGGCGGCACTCGTGGGCACAGGCGGCACTCGTGGGCACAGGCGGCACTTGTGGGCACTTATGGGCACAGGTGGCACTTATGGGCACAGGTGGCACTTATGGGCACAGGTGGCAGTGTTGTGGCACTGATGTGGCAGTGTTTTTACTTTTACTTTTTACTTTTGTGGCACTGGTGTTCACTGGTGTAGGACAGGTGGCACTGTTGGGGCACTTGTGGGGCACAGGTGGCACAGATGGCACTAGTGGGGCACAGATGGCACTAGTGGGGCACAGATGGCACTGCCTGGGGCACAGATGGCACTTCCTGGGGGACAGATGGCACTTCCTAGGGGACAGATGGCACTGCTGGGGCACTGCTGGGGCACTGCTGGGCACTGCTGGGCACTGCTGGGCACTGCTGGGGACTGCTGGGGATTGCTGGGCACTTACTATTGATTTGAAAAATCTCTCTCCTCTCCTCTCACGCTGCAACGGTGTGAGGAGAGGAGAGAGATGACCTGCATCTGACCCAGCCGCAGGGTTTGTTTACAAATGTGATCGCGCCGTCATTGGACGGCGCGATCACGTGGTAAGGAGCCGCGTCCATTGGCTCCTTACCGCGAGTGCTGTTGCTGCGGGTCCCGTAGACCCGGCGAGCACCGGCGATCGCGTGTGCGCGCCCGCTCGGGCGCGCACAAAGCAGTCTCTGGGAGGACGTACATTGACGCCCTCCTAGAGTACAGTAACCGCTCTGTAGCCGTATTTTGGCTATAGGGCGGTTACCAACTGGTTAACAAAGCCGGAACACACTACACGAGGCCGCCTTATAGGCGGCCTTATATAGTGTGTACTAAACCCCCTGAGCCATAATTGGCCAAAGCCACCCTGGCTTTGGCTAATTATGGTTCTTCGTTTTTTGGGCGCTGTGATTGGCCAAGCATGCAGGGTCATGGTGCATGCTTGACCAATCATCAGTGCGAAACGCCGCAGTGAATTATGGGCGGACGCGCGTCTCTCGAATTTGGCGTGAACGACCCGTTTTGTTCGAAATTCGTTGAACGTACGAACAGACGATCTTCGAGTCGAACATACGTTCGAGTCGAACGACCAGCTCATTCCTAATTACTGGCAGGATTACCAGATGAAAAAGGAAAATAGGATTTTTATTACAGCTTACCTGTAAAATCCTTTTCTTGGAGTACATCATGGGACACAGAGCCTTAAGTATTTACTTAATGGGTAATAGGCCACTGTCAGGTGTTGACACTGGTAAACCCTAATTAAGGAAGTTTACTCCCTATATAACCCCTCCTGCCAGGAGTACATCAGTTTTTGTAGAAAAGCAATATGTCTAAATCCCAAAAGAGGGGAGGAACCTCTGTGTCCCATGATGTACTCCAAGAAAAGGATTTTACAGGTAAGCTTTAATAAAAATCCTATTTTCTTTATCGTACATCATGGGACACAGAGCCTTGAGTATTTACTTAATGGGACGTCCCATAGCAATCCCACTTGAGGGGTGGGAGAAACAACCCGCAGGGTACACCCAGACTTGAGGATCTATACTGCTGCTTGCAGCACACTACGCCAAAGGCGATATCCTCATACCTCCTTACATCCACCTGATACAATTTTGTGAATGTATGCACTGAAGACCAAGTTGCGGCCTTACAGATCTGAGCCATGGAGGCCTGATGACGCACTGCCCAAGAAGCACTAACCGACCTGGTATAATGCGCCTTAATGTTAAATGGGGGATTATTGCCCCTTAAATCATAAGTTTGAATTATCACTTGCCGAATCCACTTAGCGACAGTGGATTTCAACGCTGCCTGTCCTTTCTTAGGACCCTCCGGCAGAATAAATAAGACATCAGTCTTACGAATCTGAGTAGTTTTATTTAACTAGATTTTCACTGCTCTCACCACATCAAGACAATGTAGTGACCTTTCTTCCCTGGAACATGGTTTTGTAAATACGATTGCAGGACAATATCTTGATTCAGGTGAAAACCTGAAATTACTTTGGTAAAAAGCCTGGACAAGGGCGTAGCACCACTTTTTTTTAATTCTCTGTTTTTTGTTTTATATCATAGTTCATACATAAACATCTGCAGTATTATCATACAAGCATTTCTATTCATATACAGTTTAAGATTACTCCACAATCTCCTCCCCCTGTATATTATTATTAAGCTGTACCAACATGATTACCTTTTCCCCCTAACCCCCCTTTCCAACCCTTCAAAAAACAACAACAAAAAAACAATAATATGTATATATATATATATATATATATATATATATATATATACATATATGAATGAATGAATGAATGAAAAACTTATAAAGCGCGGCGCATGCGAACTGAATCGCTTCTGGGCGCTAGTTGTTCGTGTCTCATGACATCAAAAGAGCAGAGTTTTGATCCGTCTTCTGAAAGTCAGGTGGTTTTCCTCCAACCGAATGCTGGTTGGTAAAGCGTTCCATAGTCTAGGACCCTGAAAAGCAAACCTTCTTTCTCCTTTGGACTTGTATTTGGTTTTTGGTACCCTGACCAGATTTTGGTCGGTGGATCGCAGAACGCGATTCGAATTGTGAGGTTCTATCTTGTCGCAAAGATATTGCGGAGCCTTCCCATGGATGCACTTATGTGTCAGGCAGAGTGCTTTAAATGCAATTCTGTCTTTTACTGGCAGCCAGTGAAGGGTTCTCAACGAAGGTGAGATTGATTCCCATTTTTTTTTCCCAGTCACCAGTCTGGCGGCCGTATTCTGAACGACTTGCAGACGGGAGATTTGGTACTTTGGGAGTCCGAGGTACAGGGCATTAGCATAGTCCAGTCTGGAATTCACGATTGTTCCCACCACGACTGCTACGTCTTCTTTGGGGATAAATGGAACAAGTCTGCGTAGTAGGCGCAACAGATGGTGCGCTCCGCTGACTACTGACCCTATTTGTGCGTCCATTGTCATGAAGGTGTCGAAGATGACCCCGAGACTTTTGACTTTGGAGCTAGGGGTGATGATTTGGCCCAGAATGGGCGGGGGTGTCCAGGTTGTTGCCAGTTGACTCTTTCGGCTGGCGTGAAACATAAGGAGTTCTGTTTTTGAACTGTTGAGTTTAAGATAACTCTTAGTCATCCAGTTTTCTATCAAAGAGAGACATTTCTCTAAACTGAGATGATGATCCTTTTTGTTGCAGATGCGAAAATACAGTTGAGTATCGTCTGCATAAGAGTGATAGAGTAGTTCTTGGCTACTGATAATATCAAAGAGAGGGCGAAGATAGATGTTGAAAAGCACCGGTGACAGGGGGGATCCTTGGGGGACTCCACATGACACCGTGCGCTTTTCCGACGTGAAAGAACCCAATTTAACTGTTTGTGATCGGTTTTCAAGAAAGGAAGAAAACCATGGTAAATCACCTTCTGCGACTTCTGCTACCTTGGCTAGTCGCATCAGTAACAGTTTGTGGTCTACCGTGTCAAAGGCTGCGCTTAGGTCCAGCAGAACCAGGAGACAAGATTCTCCTTCGTCTGCGGCCTCGAGGGCATCGTCCCATATTTTGAGTAAGGCCGTTTCTGTCCCGTGTCCGGGACGGAAGCCTGATATATATAAAAAAAAAAAGAGAAAAAGAAAAAAATATATGTCTATAAGAATTATATACTCGGCCATCTCTCTTCCTGTCCATGCTTGAATCGCAGCTTTCAATTGTAGTTGTCTCATTGGGTCTAATTCCCTCTGTATTATCTCTTCATTATTTCTGCTATACCCTATTTGTGTATCACTCTTAAAATGTATCAGTCTGCTCAGTCCCAGGTTAAGTTATTAATATATAAGTTAATATTAATATATTAAGTTATAAGTTATTAATGTAGCGATCTGTAAGACCTACCCCAAACCTTGGATTTCCAAGGACTGGTATTAGTGGGCTTGGATATTTCTAAATTTTAGTTTTTCCAAATATCCTTTTTATTGCTCGTATCGTAGGACCTACTGTGGGATGTTTCTTCACTCCTTGTGGTATGTCCGAATCCAAGATCCAAGCCATACCTTCTAATGGTATATTCGTTATTTTCTGTTCTATTTGTATCCATGGTTTTTCCTTCTGATGAAGGCACCACTCTACAATCCGAGCCAAATGGGATGCATCATGGTAACTCATTGGGTCTGGGAGGCCCACCCCTCCCCTTTCTTTCGGCAAAGTCAAAACCTCTCTCCTTATCCTCGCTGGTTTTCCTGCCCAGATAAATTTAACAAATCTCGATCTCAATTCTCTCAAAAAGCCCAGGGGGATATTTACAGGTAGGGTCTGGAATAAATAAATCAGTCTCGGCATTATGTTCATTTTAATGATATTGATTCTCCCAAACCATGTAAAGATCTCCCTGTCCCATCGTTGAAAATCTGCTTTAATCTGTCTAACCAGTGGTATAAAGTTCAATTCAAAGGTCCTGTTTAGATTTTTCTGTATTTTTGTTCCCAGGTAGCAAATATGGGAGCCTGTCCACCTAAAGGGGAAATTTGCCGCCAATTGCTGTTGTATGCCGGCATTTATCTCCACCCCCATTGCTTCAGACTTATTATAGTTCACCTTGAAGTTGGACAGGTCCCCATATTCCCTTATCTCCTTCAACAATGCTGGTAGAGATAATCCTGGAGTCGTTATTGAAAACAATAGGTCATCTGCGAATGCAGTAACCTTGTATTCATCTCCTTTTATCTGAATACCTCTAATATCTGTGTTTGCCCGAATAGTTCTCAGGAACGGTTCGAGGGCCAGAGTAAAAATAATCGGAGATAATGGGCACCCCTGCCTCGTTCCGTTCCTTATTGGAAAAGGATCAGACATCACGTCGTTTACCTTTACCCTTGCCGTCGGACCTGCATACAGGCTTGTGATCCATTTTTGCATCCCTTCCCCTAAACCTATTGATTGTAAAATGACTCTCAGGAATCCCCAATCAACTCTATCAAAAGCTTTCTCTGCGACAGTTGATACAAGTACTAATGGCTTCTGATGTACTTGAGCTAGATAGATAGTGCTTAGTACTCTTTGTGTGTTTTCTCTCCCCTCTCTACTGGGTGTAAACCCCACCTGATCTGGGTGTATTAAGGAGGGGATATGAGTGATTAATCTATTAGCAAGTACTTTCGAAAAAATCTTCAGATCTACATTCAGCAGAGAGATTGGGCGATAACTTGTGCACTGCGTGGGATCTTTCCCCTCTTTGGGTATCACTGTTATGTGTGCACATAGTGTTTCCTTACGCATCAGCTGCCCTTCTCTTAATGAATTAAATGCTGTCAGAAATTTTGGTGCCAATTTTTCATAGAAAGTTTTATAACACATTAAGGTATACCCATCTGGTCCCGGGGCCTTTTCTGGTTTCGTTGTTTTGATCGCTTCTAACAGTTCCTCCGCTGTGATAGATTCTTCTAAGTTCCCGATACTTTCATCCGGTATCTTGGGCATTCCTGAAGCCATTATATATTCCTTTATTCGTTCTTCCCTACTCTGACTCTCCCCCTCAGTTGATTGCCTCTCCAACTGATACAGTTTGCCATAGTACTCTCTAAAAGCTTTTGCTATTAACTGCGACAAGCTAACTAGGTTGTCTCCTTGAGTTTTTTTTTTTTATATACAATTTTTCGCTCTCGTCTCTCTTGATGCGTTAGCCAGCATCCTGCTTGGTTTGTTCCCGTATTCGTAATATGCCCTCCGGCATCGACTTAATTTGGCTTTTGCCTTATCCATTAATAGCAGATTCAATTTATCTCGTAGGCCCATTAGCCTCTCTTCAATATGTGCTCTTTGCAGTTTTTTATGTTCATTCTCTAGTATACGGATCTCCCCAAGCAGGGTATCTAGCTTCGCATTCAGGGTACGTTTATGGTGGGCTCCTAATGAGATGAGAATTCCTCTCATGTAGCACTTATGTGCTTCCCATCTACATAGGGGTGATGTACCATCAGACTCATTGTCTAGAAAAAAGAGTTCTATTTCCTGGTCTATCTTACTCTCGTACTCTGGGTCTTTCACTAATGTTTCGTTAATGTTCCAGTTCCATTCTCTCGGGCCTATTTCCCCCCATTCTATAGAGCAATTTACTGGGGCATGGTCTGATATTGTAAATGAGCCCATTGATGCTTCTCTTAGGTTCAGCAATATGTTCTGGTCCAGAAATATATAGTTAATTCTTGTATATGATTTATATTTTGACGAGTAAAAACTGTAGTCCCTCTCCTGCGCATGTAAAGTCCTCCAGCTATCTATTAACTGTAATTCCTGTAAAATTTTCCTTGCTCTTCTCAATTTTATATTAGATATATGATAGGTTCCCTTGGAGGAGTCCAAACTGGGTTCTAATACCATATTCAAGTCTCCTCCCATAATCAGAGCCCCTTCTTTATTCTGATTTACTAAATCTGCATACCTATCCAAGGCAGAAACTGGATCCTCGTTTGGGAGGTAAACATTTACTAGGGTAACCTTTTGTCCATTCAACATTCCTTTCAACAGGAGAAAACGACCTTCCTCATCAGTTATTACCTTATTCTCCTTCCAAGTTAGCCTTTTAGACAGTAGGATTGCTACTCCATTTGCCTTAGATGTCTGAGAGGCCCCATGATACACCACTGGGAATCTTTGATTATTTAATTTAGGGATTTTATCTTTTCTAAAGTGCGTCTCTTGTATAAAGATAATTTGTGGTTCGAGTCTCCCCAATTCCATTAATATTTTAGATCTCTTTTCTGGCATATTTATCCCCTTAACATTAAAGGTGGTTATATTTATTCTATCCATCTTCCACCCTATCCTTTTGGCTTCCTCCCACTCCCTATGATTCCTCCTATGTGGGTATTACCCGTAGGCTACCCTCTGATGCCGGAGGACGGCCAAGGCGGACGAGATAAAAAAGAGAGCGGCCAAAAAAAAAAAAAACCCTTGTATCTCAGGGACTAGTTCACCGTCCACTTCCCCGAGTATTCCTACGTCTCCCCACAGTGGTCCCCACCAATCTTGGTTGTGGTACCACCTGCTTGTGGGAAAAAAAAAAAAGAGTTTTGAGCGTCTCCGACTTCCCTCCACTCGGAGGAGAGGCGCTCTGTTGGGGGTAGGTGTAGAAGCACTTTGGAGAGTCTTGCCTTGCTATTAACCCCGGTGTACCCCGTCAGTTTTAAATTTTCACTAATTTCACCCCAGCCATCTTGGGGTCCCCCGCATCTCACCCAGCCCCCCCCCCCCCCAATCCAAAAGAAAAAGAAGGGGGGGGGGTGCCGGGTGGAGCGAGGCTGCGGTCCATGGTCAGGGAGTAGGGATAGGCTTTTTGTGCCCTGACACCCCCCCCTTCTTTTTATATTTCTGTTTATTTCTTGTCTGTTCCCCTCTTTTACTTAGATGTCCTAGTTTCTTCTTTTTGCTCTTGGGAACTGGATACCCCCAGCTTGTTGGTAAGCGCTTAGACGCGAGTTTCACAACTCGCATTCGGCGCTCTATAAGTATTTATTCCAATCCAATCCAATCCAATCAGCCCCCACCTCTAGTTATCTATACATCTAAACATTTCAATGTTTTAATAGCCCACCCACCCACATATGAGTAGCCTGGGACACAAAACACAAAAAAATAAAAAACGAAAAAGAACAGTTTACAATCTGCCAATCTACCATAAGTACCCGCGGCATAGCCCCTACCGTCCCTATCTCTTTTACTAACCCATTCTACCTTCCTACTTTATTTGGTTTTATTTGGTTTTATAACATAGTATTTACATAGTACATCCCCCTCTCTCATTATAGTAACTTCTATCTAATTCCCATCCCTGAGTATCCCCCCCGCCTCTAGGTATGTTGGGTCCCATTCCTCCCTTCCCTATCTCCCCTTCCCAAATGTTGATTGCCACACCCAACAAAAATAAAGAATAAATAAAATAAAATAAAATAAAATTGAGGGATATCCCTCCCCATACTTCCTCTAAACTCTAGTTATGTTCATAGGTGTTCCTCATTACGTGTCTTAAATCAATCTATATATTAATATGTAACCGTGTTTTATTTATTGTGTTTACGTTATGTGTTTTTTTTTTTTTTTAATCTATTATATCTAATCATGTGTTAGCTCTAATAAAAATGTGTGTTGACGTGTTTTTGAGTGTATTATATTATTCTTATAAAAATCGGTAAAACCCAAACACAAAAAAAAAGGTGGACCCCCCCCCTTCCTTCCTCCCCCATTCCCACAATTACCTACCCCCTCCTCCCCTCCTCCCTCCCCCTCCCTTAGCCAACCCCTGTCCCAACCACTACCAAATCGTCCCAACACACCAAAAAAAAAAAGGAATAATAAAAAAAAAAAAGTAATAAAACAATTTAAAAAAAAAGATAATTCCCCTATATAGGGAAGGTTGTTCCTGTGGGCCCATCATACCTCCTCGACTACAGGGTCAACCCTGGACAGGTGTGGATATCCCGGCAGCCACGGCCCTCCCTCCCTCCGGTTACCTCTCCCCGCCGGAGTATCCTGGCTGGGCCTAGTTATTTAATTCTATGATACCTCATATTCCATTCTTCTGAATTTTACATCAGCTTACATCAACTCACAAAAAAATACAAAGAGCACAAAGAAAAAAATAGCAAAATGTCCTAGAGAACCAGAAGAATCCATATTTGCCACCTTCTTATAATACCTTTTTGCATGTCCTCAAATATTTGGGGGCAAGTATACATGATCAACAGGGTGGTCCTTAATTCCCCTATCCAGGGACCCTAAGATCCCTCTCTCAAAAAAAAACGAGGAAAGACAAAAAAAAAAAAGAGGGATAAAAAAGAGAGGATGGGGTATTTCCATCACAAAAAAAACGATCCCAAAAAAAGAGGAGGAAGGTCCAAAAAAAAAAGCGCACGGGGGGGGGGGGGGGGTATGAGTCTCTCTAAAGTCCGGGCTCCTTCATCCCTGTTTCATCTCTGTTCCTCTTCTCTAAAGTATGCTGGGGTGTCTTCTACTGGTTTGCTACTGTTTAAAACTGTTTAAACCCCTAAGTCTATTCCAATTCTCTATCCATCCGTCAACTCCTCTTCTCAACTGCTTAATGAGGGCCTCTATCAGTTCCCCCCGGTAAGTCTAGCCAATTAGGAACCTCTATTGGCTCTGCTCCCAGGAATTCAAAAAGTGTTGGTAACTGTGAAGGATCTCTCAGGTTAAAGCTCCTTCCTTCTCTCTTCACAATGACAGCTAGCGGAAACCCCCAACGGTATGTAGCTCCTTTCCCACGTAAGAAGTCCAGTAGGGGTTTTAACATTCAGCGCCGGGTTTTAGTCTGCCAGCACAGGTCAGGAAATATTTGTATGTCAGCTCCCTCCCAGACCACTGCTCCCTCTTTCCACGCAGCTCTAAGTATCTCCTCTTTAATTCTGTAATAATGTATTCTGCATAACACATCACGTGGATTTGTCTGATCTGGGTTCCTGTATGTAGGGACCTTGTGTACTCTGTCCAGTTCAAGCGGTGTGTCTGAAGTATTTTTTAAGATTTTTTTGAAGATAGACATAGCCACCTCTCTTAAGGCCGGTCCATCAAAATTCTCAAGCACCCCCTTGATACGTACATTATTCCTCCTGCTCCTATTATCTGCCTCTTCTGCATATAGTTGCAACCTGACCATATGTTGCTGTTGGTTCTCCATCTTTATCTCCAGAGCCCTCAGTCTAGAGTCAGCCAAACCCTGCCGATTCTCCAGCCCACACAGTTTTTGTTCTCCTTTCACCACTTTTGTGCGCACTTCTTTGATTTCATCCCTTAATATAATAGTTATATTCATTAACATTTTATGAATATCTTCTTTGGTAGGGAGAGCTTGTATAAGGAAACTAAGTTGTCTAATGTCTGGGGTTAGCTCTTGTGAGTTCCCATGTGTGTCCTTTATATCCCTTACATTGTGGTGACATACCTGGCTTCCTTCCTCTGTCACCGATGAGGTTCCTCTGGCTTCATGTATGACTCCTCCTGGGACCTGTAAGGGACCCTCAGTCGGCTCCATTGCGCCTGGTGTTATGTCAGTAAATGATCGTACCTCTGACGGCGTCTGTAGAGGATCTGTGTCCCGCTCGTATGAGTCTGCTATGCAGACTGTCAGCTCCCCCTGTGAGGTTCGCTCCAGGTCTCCCGTCCGTTCCCACGCCTCTACTGTTGTTAGCTTCGCTGCTGGGGATACGTGGGCGTGTACCTTCAACAGTCCGGTCCGCTCCGTATTCTCATTGGCCACCTTTAGGATTGGGGTTGTAGGCGTAATCAGAGTCACTGCTGCAGCCGGAGATGAGCTCTCTATAAGCGATTCCCTCCTCAGGGCTCTGTCAGCGCCGGCATCTGCCTGTTGTATTTCGCCCTTAGTCACTGTCATATATCGTGTAATATATGAATGGCTGGGGGTGTGCATCCCCCTCGTATTTCTACTGGAGCTCTTTCCCCGCCGCGACATCAGCTCCGAATGAGCCGTTTTTCCAACCCAGAACACTGGAAATTCTTGTGGGGTCTGATAGCCGCTCTCCTGTTTGGGTACACCGCGGTATCAGCTAAGCTCTCCTTCTCGGCATAGACTCACTCCTCCATGTTCCTGACACTCCCCCGGAAACGGAAGTCTATCGTAGCACCACTCTGTCCTCACGAAAAATTAGATACGGCTCTTTACAAGAAAGAGTAGCCAATTCTGAAACCCTCCTTGCTGAGGATATAGCAACCAAAAATACCAACTTCCTTGTCAGCAGGACTAGAGGAATATGTTGTATCGGTTCAAATGGCTGTTTTTGTAACATAGACAAAACCAAGTTTAAAGTGGAGGTTCCCCCTAAAAAAAAATTCTAACAATACATTGAGAAGACTGATTACACTGCGGGTATGCTGGGGTTTATTTTATTTTTTTCGTACATACCTTGTTATCGCCGTTTCATCCCTCGTCTTCCGAGTTTGATTCTTGCTGGACTGGGCGTTCCTAGTTGATTGACGTTCCTCCGACCGGCGCATACTGCGCATCACGACTTTCCGACAGAAGCCGAACGTCATTGCGCAGGTGCCGTATAGAGTCGGCTCTATACGGCGCCTGCGCAGCGACGTTCGGCTTCTTTCGGAAAGTCGTGACGTCAAGTATGCGTCGGTCGGAGGATCGTCAATCAACTAGGAACGCCCAGACCCGAAAGAAGCATACCCGGAAGCTGAGGGATGAAACGGCGATAACGAGGTATGTACGGAAAAAAAAAAACAGCATACCCGCAGTGTAATCAGTCTTCTCAATGTATTGTTAGAAATTTTTTTTAGGGGGAACCTCCACTTTAAGTCCCAAGGATTCAAGGGAGGTTTGATGAGCGGATTAAGCCACGTTACCCCTTGTATAAAGCCTCGGACTAAAGAATGAGTCGCAAGTGGTCTTTGAAATAAGACTGATAAAGCTGAGACTTGGCCTTAAATAGTACTTAAGGCCAACTTCAGCTCTACCCCTAATTGCAGAAAGGCAAGAATTCTGCCCATGATATATCTCCGAGGGTGCCAACCCTTGGATTCATACCAGGAAATATAATCATTCCAGACTCTAATATATAGTTCTGGAAGCTGGTTTTCTGGCATTGATCAGGGTGGAGATAACTGACCCGGAAAGCCCACGTTTCTTTAGAATGTGGGTTTCAATAGCCAAGCCATTCAATTTAGAGACTGTAAGGAAGGATGGAATATCGGTTTCTGAGAGAGCAGATCTGGCCGTAGTGGGAGGGACCATGGGCCCTCCACTGCCATCTTTATGATTTCTGAATACCATGACCTTCTGGGCCATGCTGGTGCCACCAGAATTATCTGCTTCCTTTCCAGCTTGATTCTGCAAAGAAGTTGAGGCAGCAACTGGATGGGGGGAAATTCAAATATCAGCGAGAACTGATCCCATGGGGTCACCAACGCATCCGGTCCGCATTCGAGCGGATCCCTTGTCCTGGCCACAAAGTTGACCAACTTAGTGTTGAATCTAGATCTACGTCCGGAGTACCCCATCATTGGCAAACAGCCTGAAATATGGTGGGGTAAAGCGATGATTCCCCTGGGAATAACTGCTGGCGACTTTAGTCCGCTTGTCAATTCTCTACTCCCGGAATGAAGATTTCAGATTGCAGAAAGGCAAGGAACATTCCTTTCTGCCCAAGTTAGAATATGGTTCACCTCTCTGTGCTGAGAGACTCTTGGTGCCCCCTTGGTGATTGATATAGGCCACAGCTGTGGCATTGTCGGATTGAATCCTGACAGGGCAATTCCTGGAAGTCCAGACAAACTGCTGGAATCTCTAGGATATTGATGGGCAAGCTTCTTTTGGTTCTTGACCATTGTCCTTGGACAGTTAGTTGTCCCTTCTAGTACTGCTCCCCAGCCTGAGAGGCTGGCATCCGTTGTTACCACTTTCCAGATAACTGGTCTGAAGGACTTTCCTTTTAGCAGATTCTGGGTTAGTAACCACCAAGTGAGGCTTTGGGCCACTCTTGGGACATCGGCATTTGCGAGTCTAAGGCTTGAATTGTCTTGTCCCAAGCAGACAGGACACTGTTTTGTAACGGTCTTGAATGGAACTTGGCATAAGGAACTGCTTCGAATGAAGCCACCATGGTTCCTAGTAACCTCATGCAGAGGCAAATGGAAGGATTGCAGTTTGACCTGACCCTCCGGACCAGTTCTCTTATGGAGTTGATCTTGCTTGAGGCAAGATCACTTTTTCCTGGGCTGTGTCTATGATCAGACTCAAGTACTCCAGCCTTTTTAGCAATAGGAAGATTTCTCTAGGTTGAGAATCCAACCTAATGCTTTCAGATAGTTGGTTGTAGTGTGTACATTTTGCTCCAAACGAGTCACCGATTGATCCATAAGTAATAGATCTAGGTACGCTATGATTGTTATGCCCTGGGCCCTTAGCCTGGCTAGAGGTGGGGCCAGCACTTTGGTGAACACCCAAGGTGCTGTGGCTAGCCCGAAAGGGCAGGGCTACAAACTGGAAATGCTGTTCCAATTCGAACTGCAGAAACTTTTGATGAGCAGGAAATATAGGGACATGCAGGTATGCATCCCTGATGTCGATTGACGCGAGAAGTTATTCTCCTAGAAGGATGGAAACTACTGATCTGATTGTCTCCATGTGAAAGGAGCGGATCTTCAGGAATTGATTTAGCTTTCTTAGATCTAAAATGGGTCCGACATCTCCACTTGGTTTTGGTACCATGAAAAGATTTGAATAAAACCCCAGACCTTGCTCCTTTGTGGGGATCTGTATGATCACTAGGGATGAGCTTCGTGTTCGAGTCGAACGTATGTTCGACTCGAACATCGTATGTTCGATCGTTCGTCGAAATACGAACAAAACGGGTCGTTCGCGCCAAATTCGAGTGACGCGCCACAGCCCATAATTCACTGCGGCATTGCGCGCTGATGATTGGCCAAGCATGCATTATGACCCGCATGCTTGGCCAATCACAGCGCCGTCAGTACAGAGAGCCGTAATTGGCCAAAGCCAGGGTGGCTTTGGCCAATTATGGCTCAGGGCTTTAGTACACGCCCCCCACACTATAAAAGGCCGCCTGCACGGCGGCCTCGTGTAGTGTGTTGCAGCGCTGGTTATAGATCAGTCAGAGAGAGAGAGAGTGTATTTTTTTCTAGCTAGATAGAGCAGGCAGGCTAGTCAGTTAAATTTACAGGGCCGGATTCAGAAAGAGATACGACGGCGTATCTCCTGATACGCCGTCGTATCTCTGAGTTCCACCGGTCGTATCTATGCGACTGATTCAGAGAATCAGTTACGCATAGATATCCCTAAGATCCGACAGGTGTAAGTGTCTTACACCGTCGGATCTTAGGCTGCAATTCCAGGCTTGCCGCTAGGTGGCGCTTCCGTATTTTTACGAGAGGAATATGCAAATGAGGATTTAGAAAAGAAAAACCACCCGGCCCTTCTTTTTTTACGTTGTTTGCGTTCGGCTTTTTCCGGCGTATAGTTACCCCTGCTATATGAGGGGTAGCTAATGTTAAGTATGGCTGTCGTTCCCGCGCCGAGTTTTGAAATTTTACGTTATTTGCGTAAGTCGTTCGCGAATACGGCTGGACGTAATTTACGTTCACGTCGAAACCAATGACGTCCTTGCAACGTCATTTAGAGCAATGCACACTGGGATATTTTCCGGACTGCGCATGCGCCGTTCAAACAGAACTTAAAAAACGCGGGATCAAGACACATTTAGATAAAACACGCCCCCTACATCCCCATTTGAATTACGCGGCCTTACGCCGCAACACATACGTTACGCCGCCGTAACTAAGGGCACAAGTTCTTTCTGAATAAAGAACTTGCGCCCAAAGTTAGAGCGGCGTAACGTATCGGAGATACGTTACGCGGGCCGGACAGATACGCTAAGGTATCTGAATCCGGCCCACAGTGTGTAGAGGATATATATACATCCCAGGTGTTATACATATATTTATAAACTGTATAGTTTAGCTAGATCAGTTCTTCCTAATTTGTCAGGCAGTTGATTGAGCTAGCTGCAGTGTTCTCACGTGTTGTATTGCCCGTGTGCTCTTTAGTTTGCACCTAAAGCTACTTGGTGTGTACTTCACTTGTGCTATGTAGTTTGCACCTAAAGTTACTAGGTGTGTACTGCACGTGTTCTCTGTAGTTTTCACCTAAACCTACTCGGTGTGTACTAAACTTGTGCTCAATAGTTTGCACCTAAACTACTTGGTGTGTACTGCACTTGTGCTCTGTAGTTTGCACCTAAAGATTCAAGAGCAGTGATTTTAACGATGCTTAAATAAAAAAAAAAATCCTTTAAATATTGTACCTGCTGGGTGTCTATAGTATGCCTGTGAAAACGTCTTTGAGAACGTCTTTGAGGGTCTTGCCCGAGGGAACATGTATCAATGGAAAAAAAGTTTTAAAAACGTTAGTTTTTCAGGAGTCCTGAAGTGGATAGCAATGATAAAAAAAACAACCATTTTAAAACGTTTTTTCCATTGATACATGTTCCCTCGGGCAAGACCCAGGTTCTCAAAGACGTTTTCACTGGAATTCTACAGACACCCAGCAGGTACAATGGGCCAGATCCACAAAAACCTGGCGTAACTTAAAAAATCCCATTTAAGTTACACTGCCTTAAAATTTCTACCTAAGTGCCCGATCCACAAAGCACTTATCTAGAAATTTCAGGCTGTGTAACTAAAATTCCGCCGGCGCAAGGCGTTCCTATTCAAATGGGGCGAGTCCCATTTAAATGAGGCGCGCTCCCGCGCCGGCCGTACTGCGCATGCGCGAAGTTACGTTACGCCGAGTTTTGAGGATCGCGACGGCTTAAAAAAGTTGCGTCGGGAAAAAAAAAAAAAATGACAGCGTCGCTCGGCATGCATTCCTGAGGGAGAACTCCATGACAATTTTCAAAGAAAAAACCGGCATGGGTTCACCCCCCAGGAGCATACCAGGCCCTTAGGTCTGGTATGGGTTGTAAGGAGACCCCCCTACGCCGAGAAATCGACGTAGGGGGTCCCCCTACAATCCATACCAGACCCGTATCCAAAGCACGCTACCCGGCCGGTCAGGAAGGGAGTGGGGACGAGCGAGCGCCCCCCCCTCCCGAGCCGTGCCAGGCCGCATGCCCTCAACATGGGGGGTTTGGGTGCTCTGGGGCAGGGGGGCGCACTGCGGGCCCCCCCACCTCAGAGCACCCTGTCCCCATGTTGATGAGGACAGGACCTCTTCCCGACAACCCTTGCCGTTGGTTGTCGGGGTCTGCGGGCGGGGGCTTATCGGAATCTGGGAGTCCCCTTGCATCCCATTTATATAGGCATCACCGTCCCATCATGCTCCGGCAGGTACCCACGTGGTGGGTGCCTACCCACGTGCACCCACCACGTGGGTACCTACCGGAGCATGATGGGACGGTGATGCCTATATAAATGGGATGCAAGGCGCGCTTCCATCATTACAGCGACAAGATGCGACGAGTCAACATCGGAAGAGGGGAGAAGAACAGAAGAGAAGACCCTGACGTCACAGAAGACCGCGCCGGCTGCCTGTTAGAAATTGAGCTAACACACAAAGATAGCAGGCAGCCAGCGCTGAAGAAGAAGGCACCGGACATCTGCAGAAGAACCGGGGTTCGCCGAGTCAACAGCGGAAGAGGGGAGAAGATAGAAGAAGACCCCCGGAGTCCGGAGAAGCCCCCCCCCGGAGAGCGGAAGAAGAAACCCCCCCCGGAGAGTGGAGAAGACCCCCGGAGAGTGGAAGAAGAAGCCCCCCCCGGAGAGTGGAAGAAGAAGCCCCCCCTGCTAATAGAGCTAATAAAGAAGACAGGGGGGGCATCCGGAGCAGAATAATAAATTATTTTAAAAACCCTTGTGTTGTGTGTTTACTAACTTTAACTTTTTGCCTACAGGTGAATGGATACCCCATATCCATTCACTTAGGGTGGGGGGCCGGTATCTGGGGGCCCCCTTATTTGAGGGGACTCCCAGATTCCTATAAGCACCCCGCCCGCAGACCCCGACAACCAACGGCAAGGGTTGTCGGGAAGAGGTCCTGTCCTCATCAACATGGGGACAGGGTGCTCTGGGGTGGGGGGGCCCGCAGTGCGCCCCCCTGCCCCAGAGCACCCAACCCCCCCATGTTGAGGGCATGCGGCCTGGCACGGCTCAGGAGGGGGGGGGGGCGCTCGCTCGTCCCCACTCCTTTCCTGACCGGCCGGGTAGCGTGCTTTGGATACGGGTCTGGTATGGATTGTAGGGGGACCCCCTACGTCGATTTTTCGGCGTAGGGGGGTCTCCTTACAACCCATACCAGACCTAAGGGCCTGGTATGCTCCTGGGGGGGAACCCATGCCGGTTTTGTTTTTACAAATTGCCGTGGAGTTCTCCCTCGGGAATGCATACCAAATGCCGTAGCTGGAATGGGCTTTTACATGGTGTGACTAGTTTACACTTTGTAACATCAGCCCTAGTTTTACACTTGCAAAATAAAACTTACGGCGAAAAAACGAAGCTGGAAAGCTTTGTGGATCGCCTTAAGTGCTAATTTGCATACTAGAAACGGCATTTCGACTCGAAATGCCCCCAGCGGCGGATGCGGTACTGCATCCTAAGATTCGGCAGTGTAATTCAATTACACATGCCGGATCTTCTGCCTAACTTTGGAAAAAGCCTTTTGAGGATCATTTCCAAAGTTAGACACAGACTGAACAGCAGTTAAGTCTGCGTATCTCTTTTGAGGATCTGGCCCAATATTTAAAGGAATTTTTCATTATTTTTTTATTTTTTATTTATGCATCATTAAAATCACTGCTCCTGAAAAAACAACCGTTTTTAAAACTTTTTTTCCATTGATACATATTCCCTGGGGCAAGACCCGGGTTCTCAAAGACGTTTTATGACAATAACTTGCATATTAGGCTTTAAAATTAGCACTTTTGAATTTGAACGTTCGAGTACCATAGACGTCAATAGGGTTCTAAATGTTCGCGCAAACGTTCGGTCCGTTCGAAGGTTCTGGTGCGAACCAAACGGGGGGGTGTTCGGCTCATCCCTAATGATCACCCCTTGAGATATTAATTCTGAAAAGTGCAGAAGTCTCCCCCCCCCACCTTGGTGAGGGGGGTTGCCTCTTCACGACGAGGCTTTAGGATTCTGTTTTGCAGATTTCCTACTCCAGGGCTTCTTTTGAGCCTGGATCTGACCCTGAGGTCTTCCTCTAGAGTCTGATGATGGAGGCCGTCGCCACTGCTTAGAGGCGGAAGCCCTTGGCGCCGGGGAAAAGAGCCTGTTTAAATGTAGGGCGTTTGCATTTTCTTTTGATGGGTAAAAAGTGCTTTTGCCACTAGAAATTGTCTTGATATATTTATCCAAGTCTTCTCGGAAAAGATGCTCCCCATTGAAGGGGAACCCAGTTAGGAGGTTCTTACATGATGTTTCAGCTGACCAATTTTTTAGCCACAGGATCCTGCGTATATGTACAAGCATAAGCGTAAGGCGGGATGCCTGGTGAATAGAATCTTTAATTGCATCTTTGGCAAAACATAATGGCCCAGATTCAGGTAGAATTTGCCCCTTTCTTACGGAGGCACAATTTCACGATAAGGGAACGGCGGGTATACTTTAGCATTGGCTGCCCCTACTATTAGAAGGGGCAGCCTTACGCTAAAGATGCCGTACGGAAACTCCGTAACTTGCGTACGCAGGGCCCGCGCAACATTGTGAATCGGTGTTAGTATGCAATTTGCATACTATACACTGAGCACAATGGGGGCCCCCTAGCGGTCATCGCAAGAATGCAGCCTAAAATCTGCGTGGCATAAGAGCCTTATGCCACGCAGATTTTAGGCTGCAGTCTGCGTTACGATGTTCCTGAATCAGGAGCATTCGTAACGCCGGAGCAAGTCAGCAATTGCGCTGCGTAACTATGGTTACTCAGGCGCAATTGCTCTCTGAATCCGGGCCAATGTCTTTGGTAGTTTAGCTAAATCCCGAGCTTGTGTAGGGAGTTCTCCAAGGGCCAATCTAAATTGGTCTTTTATGGATTGGCAGACGCCTATCGCGCCTATTGCGGGCTGAGTGACGGCACCTGCTATGGAAAAGGCAGATTTTAGCAGGGATTCCAACTTCTTATCTGTTGGATCCTTAAGCATATGTGCATTGTCTACAGGACAAGTTAAGTTATTATTCACATTGGAAATCGCAGCGTCAATTGCTGGTACTTTCCATCTATTGGAGAATTTTTCCTCTAGAGGATAGCGAGTTGCAAAACTGAGGGAGAAAGTGCTTATCCGGATGATCCCATTCCAGAAATATAAGCTGTTCTAGCAATGCATGTGCTAGAAACGCATGCAAAGCATGGGAAGGTTTTAAAGAACCCAAGAGGCTGGGTTTTCATGAGTCTGTTAGGCCGCGTCCACACGGTCGGTCCAAACCGATGAAAACGGACTGAAGCTCAGTTTCATCGGTCCTAACTGACCGTGTGTACGGCCCATCGGTCTGTTGTCCTTCGGTCCAAAAAAAGAGAACTTGCTTTAAAGTCGAACCGATGGACGGCTGACCGATAGGTCAAAACCGATGGTTAGTACGGAAAAGCATCGGTTCAAAACCCGCACATGCTCAGAATCAAGTCGACGCATGCTTGGAAGCATTGAACTTAATTTTTCTCTGCACGTCGTCGTGTTTTACGTCACCGCGTTGGACTCGATCGGTTTTTAAACTGATGGTGTGTACGCACATCAGACCATCAGTCTGCTTCAGCGGTGGAGCGATGAAAATGGTCCGTTGGACCATTCTCATCGGATGGATCGACCGTGTGTACGCAGCCTCAGAGACAGCATGAAAGTGGAACGAACCATTTCTGTAAGATTGTATCAGCAATTTCTGTTTGGGAAGCTGAAAAAGGTTAATCTACCGTTGTCTCCTCTACTGTATTGAGGAATCATTGGTTTGTTTTTCTTCCTGATCGATCGAGAGCAACACCTCAACGCGAGTCCACTGTTCCCCTAGCAAAGCTGGAGTGGGGGAAGGGGACCTAGTACGTTTCTTATCCATCTGAATAGAGGATGCGATTAAAGCTGCTAAACAGTGAAAAGATAAGTGTTGAAGTTGATCTTTTTGGTACATTGTTTTCACTGTCAGTTATATTGTCCTGTAGCCATAGGCGTGCCCACGGGGTGTTCCGGGTGTGCCCAGGCACACCCTAATCATCCCTGTGCTCGGTCTGTGCTTTAACACCTTTTGCTAGTGCTGACTGCCTGCAACATGTCTGTCCCTGTGTAGCTCACAGTCACCACCACTGGGGTCGGTCCGGGCCAGCAAAAACAGCAGTGCTGCGAGTGGGAGGTGATTGAGCAGGTAACTAGGGACCACAGCCGCGGAGTAATCCAGCCGCATTTTCCGATGCAGCTTCTATAGTTCCGGCTGCGGGTCCAATCGCCGGCAGAGTAATCTACAGCTGCACTCCGCCCCCCCCCATCCTCTCTTTCCCCCTTTGAAGCAGCGGACTAGTGGAGCATAGATAGCGGCAGGCGAGTGGCTGTAGCCAGCTAGATCCAGATGAGCACTGCAGTGAGAGCCGGTGCCCTATCTCTGCCTGACTTAGAGAGCCATCTTTCTCATGAGTCAGGTTGTAAGTTCTCAGTGTCCGCTTGGTCCTGTCCATTCTCCCAGCCCCTCCCTCACTCCACTAACTGTCCAATACCACACTCCACCTCCCATTTGTGTCCGCCCAACCCCGCCCACAGTCCAACCCCCTGCATGCAATGCCTGCAATGAGCTGTGATTGGAGCCACCTAAAGGGAAACCATCCTGAGAGGAGGGAGGCATAATTGGTTAGTGAAACTTTTGCTCACAGAACAAAACACCTGTCTCCCCCCACCACCTTTTGCACTGCACCCCCTCCTGCCTCCATCTCTCAATTCTATCTCCCCTTCTCACTTCCTCCTCTCTCCCTCCCCTCTCTCATCTTTCTCCCCCTCTCTCTCTATCTCTCTCCCCTTCTTACTTCCTCCTCTCTCCCTCCCCTCTCTCATCTTTCTCCCTCTCTCTCTCTCTCTCTCTCTCCTCTCTCTATCTCTCTCTTTCTCCCCCTCTCTCTCTTTCTCCCCTCTCTCTCCCTCCCCCTCTCTCTCTTTCCCTCCCCCTCTCTCTCTTTCCCTCCCCCTCTCTCTCTTTCTCCCCTCTCTCTCTCTCCCCCCTCTCTTTCTCCCCTCCCTCTCTCCCTCTCTATCTTTTCTCCCCCTCTCTCTCTCCCCCTCTCTCTCTCTCCCATTCTCTCTCTTTGTCCCCCTCTCCCTCTTTCTCCTCTCTCTCCTCTCTCTCCTCTCTCTCCTCTCTCCCCTCTCTCTTTCTCCCCCCCCTCTCTCTCCCTCCCTCCTCTCTCTTCCCCCCCTCTCTCTCTCCCTCCTCTCTCTCTCTTTCCCCCCCTCTCTCTCTCCCTCCCCCTCTCTCTCTCGCTCTCTCTCTCTCCTCTCTTTCTCCCCCCTCTCTCTCTCCCCCCTCTCTCTTTCTCCCCCTCTCTTTTTCCCCCTCTCTCTTTCTCCCCCTCTCTCTCTTTCTCCTCTCTTTCCTCCTCTTTCTTTCTCCTCTCTCTCCTCTCTCCCCCTCTCTCTTTCTCTCCCTCTCTCTCTTTCTCTCCCCTCTATTTCTCATCTCTTTCTCCCTCCCCTCTCTTTCTCCCCTCTCTTTCTCCCCTCTCTCTCCCTCTCTCTCTCTCTCTCCCCCCCTCTCTCTCTCTCCCCCTCTCTCTCTCTTTCTCCCCTCTCTTTCTTTCTCCCCCTCTCTCTCTTTCTCCCCCTCTTTTTCTTTCTCCTCTCTCTCTCCCCCTCTCTCTTTCTCCCCCTCTCCCTCTCTCTCTTTCTTCTCTATCCCTCTCTTTCTACCTCTCTCTTTCTCTACCTCTCTCCCCCCCCCATTTTTTTCTCACCCCACTTTCTCTATCTTTGCCTCCCTCTCCCTCCACCATCTCTTTTTTCCCCCTTTCTCTCTCTCTCTCCCGTAGCTCTCTTGTTATATACAGACCAGGTGTATATAATGTACCGTATGGTGTACATATACTGTACAGTCTGTACCCTGGCACTATACTGTACATTACATACAGACCAGTGTATATATAACATACAGCGTGGTGTCGGGGGTTACACCATGTTTTTCTGCACCAGGTGACACCAAACCTAGTGATGCCACTGAGTGAGACAGCACTGAGCAGGGCAGGCAGTGGGTAAATGATGGACCAAAAAACCTGGCTTGTCACTGATGAACCCTACCCTGGCTTGTCACTGTTAGCAAAAAAGTGTGTATGTGTATATATATATTTAAAAATACACACTTTTTTGCTGACAAGCCAGGATTCATAAACTTTTGAATTGTATATAATACATATATATATATATATATATATATATATATATATATATATATATATATATATATATATATATATATATATATATATATATATGTATATATATATATATATATATATATATATATATATATATATATATTTATTTATTTTTACACAATATAAATATATATACACACACACACACACAATTCAAATCGATATGAACCGTGGCTTGTCAGCAAAAATAGTGCATATTTATTTATATATATATATATATATATATATATATATATATATATATATACACACACACACACACAGATGCTTTGGTTTGAGGTGCACATCCTAATGCTATAGGCTGCGCACACGTATGCCTGTAGCTATACCTTCACATTAGCGCTGCACATATTTATTTATTTTTATAATTGCCAAGTTATTGGCATGTGGTACTATTGATGTTGAGATAACTCAGATCCTCTGTTTAGTTTGAATATATTTGATTACAATTTAAATGGCTTTAAAATATAGCAGTAATAAAATATCATCTAGTTAACTGTTGACTAGCTCAAGTTTACGTTTTGGGTGTGTATTTAGTCTGGCAGTATTTCAGCGTCACCGTTAATTGCTAAGTGTAGTGTTTTTGGCTACATGATTGTGTTGTGTTCTGGTTGTGGTGCATGTGGAGGTAGTAAAAGCACTACTATTTGTTTAGCTTTGTTGCTATTTATTTAGAGAGAGAATATGCTAAGATGTCACAAAAGCCAAAGATATATAACAATTAAATCAACTTTTCTATATAACTATATCACATAACACATTATGAGACACATTAAAGTGATACAGTAAGGCAACCAATAAATGTTTAACCCACCTGAACTTTTTTTTTTGCAGTGCACCAGAACACACAGATGCTTCACATTAGTGCATTGAGGTGCACTAGAATGCAGGCCCATTGTGGTGCATCAGGAATTCAAAATAAAGGACACTGCAGTGTATTATGGCTTGTGTGTTAGGCCTCTTTCACATGTACCAGTTTATGTACCATTATATTGTTTTGTTCAATATGTGTATTATATATCATTAATGTTCGTTTTCTGTCTTATTCACAACAAAAGCTGAATAATCATTGTTTCTACAAATATAACAAAAGTGCCGTTTGCGTCCAGTCCTGAAGAAGCCTTATAGGCGAAACTGTTTAAAATATGGACGCCACATCAATCTGTACATGAAAATAGTAGTTCATCGTCATTTGTCAGGGAGTAGGTGTATAACTATGAATTTGAATGAACTGTATCCATTACTTTTAGAATGTTGTTATCAATTAATACTTTTCTATTATTTTTTAAAATATTCTCTTTTGAGTGAATTTTTGTATTTAGCACCCTTAAAATCACATATCCTGTTGTGACAGGAAGTCAGGTAAATCTGTGGGTGCTGTCACAGATGGGACATACATTTCTGCCTTGTTTAGACAATACACCAATTGTTATTAGGCGTCGGCTGCAAAAGTAGCCAGAAAAGGTCTAAGGGCGTTGGAAAACTTCAGCTGTTCAGAATGAGGCAATTAAGGCCTCTATAAGTAATCCAGAGGATTATCACAAATTGCTGCATCCTGAGGCTTTGTGAGTAAGGAGAGCAGTGTACTGAAAGTCTTCTAAGGAGGTGACTGATTTTTCTGTGTGATAAAAATCAAAAGACAATTTTTTTTTTGCTGTATGACCAGCAGTGTCTGCCCAGCACTAGGCTGTGCCAGACTCAATAGATAGGTTCCTGTGTGTTAAAGATAGACGCCCCAAGTGGCCAGGGTTTATTTTGTGTTTGATTTTGTTTATGCTGTTTGGATGCTTGCACTTGTTTTCAGCAAGATGGAAGAATAAACCAAAATCTTTGTTTTCAACCGTCTTCGACTGCCTGTCTGTATAAATTCAGTGTGTAGTGAACCCATCCAGGGGGTCACACACCCCGCTACCGAGCTAACCCCCTACACTGTACATTAATCATTTTACATTTCCATTTGCTTTAACGGCATTGGTGATGTTTAGAATGTAAGATTTATACCCATTACTTTCTATGATTATAATGCTAAATATACACTCACCAGACACTTTATTGGGTACACCTTGCTAGTACCGAGTTGGACCTCCTTTTGCCTTCAGAACTGCCTTAATTCTTCATGGCATAGATTTAACAAGGTGTTGGAAACATTCTGCAAAGATTTTGGTCCATATCAACATGATAGCATCATGCAGTTGCTGCAAATTTGTCAGCTGCACATCCATGATAGGAATCTCCCATTCCACATACCAAAGGTGCTTTATTGGACTCAGATCTGGTGACTGTGGAGGCCATTGGAGTACAGTGACCTCATTGTCATGTTCAAGAAACCAGTGGTGAGATGATTTGAGCTTTGTGACATGGTGAATTATCCTGCTGAAGTAGCCATCAGAAGATGAGTACACTGTAGCCATAAAGGGATTGACATGGTCAGCAACAATACTCAGGTAGGCCGTGGCATTTAAATGATGCTCAATTGGTACTAAGGGGCCCAAAGGGTACCAAGAAAATATCGCCCACACCATTACACCCCCACCACCAGCCTGAATCACTGATACAAGACAGGATGGATCCATGATTTCATGTTGTTTATGACTAATTCTGACCCTACCATCTGAATGTCGCAACTGAAATCAAGACTCGTCAGACCAGGCAACTAATTTCTAACCTTCTATTGTCCAATTATGGTGAGCCTGTGTGAGTTGTAGCCATAGTTTCCTGTTCTTAGCAGACAGGAGCGGCACCCGGTGTGGTCTTCTTCTGCTGCTGTAGGCCATGTGCTGTTCAGAGATGGTATTCTGCATACCTTTGTTGTAACGAGTGGTTATTTGAGTTACTGTTGCCTCTCTATCATTTTGAACCAGTCTGCCCATTCTCCTCTGACATCAATAAGGCATTTTCGTCCACATAACTGCCACTCACTGGATATTTTCTCTTTTTTGGATCATTCTCTGTAAATCCTAGAGATGGTTGTGCGTGAAAATCCCAGTAGATCAGCAGTTTGTGAAATACTCAGACCAGCCCATCTGGCACCAACAACCATGCAACGTTCAATGTCACATAAATTCCCTTTCTTCCCTATTTTGATGCTCCGTTTGGACTTCAGCAATTTGTCTTCACCTCGTATTGATGCTTAAATGCATTGAGTTGCTGCCATGTGATTGGCTGATTAGCAGTTTGTGTTACCAAGCAATTGAATAGGTGTACCTAATAAAGTGGCTGGTGAGTGTATAAACTGTAAGGCCCCGTACACACGACCGAGTTTCTCGGCAGAATTCAGCCAGAAACTCGGTCGGAGCTGGATTCTGCCGAGAAACTCGGTCGTGTGTACACTTTTCAGCGAGGAACCCGTCGAGGAACTCGTCGGGCCGAAAAGAGAACATGTTCTCTATTTCCTCGTTGTTCAATGAGGAAAGTCGGCCCGCCGAGTTCCTCGGACAGTTCCTCGGTCGTGTGTACGGGGCCTAACATATAATGAGATTTGATATGGTAAAGCTCTGGCTGACCATGTTTTTATACAAATGTATGTAATATTTAATTCCAATCCCAACTGCTGTATCTGTATCCTTGTTTCTAATAAATAAAGAATTTGAAAAAAATAATAAAAAACTTAGCTCACCATGTTTCACCTAAAGCAAAGTATAATTTTTGGTAGGACCAGCCCTGTATATGGTCAAGAAGAAAACATATTTATTGTTACCTAATTAATATAAATATATTTTTTTTAATTTTCCTCATGTCAAATTTAGCCAAGAAGAAAGGAATATTTAAAGGGAACATTCTAGGCAGATATAAATAAATAAACATGAAAGGTAACCCAAGTCTGTCATCCCATTCAGAGTGAAAGAATATCTCCTTTGCCTTTCCGGTGTATACATTTTTAAACACTTTCCTAGATCAAACTATCGTATTTTTATCAAGCCCTTCACTTTGAATTAACAGCCCTTTTTTTTATATGAACGCTGTCTTCATGGAATCAGGTAAACATTTAATAGCAAGTAAAACAATGTTTTTTTGGATTGTAAAATAATGCTAAACTTTAAGTTTACATTTTGCTAGATAAAATGTTTCTTTCATTGGCTGAGGGAGTGCAAAATGTGCTGTTATGGGTAATAGGTAAATGACTCTGTACAAGTTAATGTGCTATGGGTTTGTTGTGACGTCAAATGCTACAATTTTACATAACTGGGATGTAATATTTGAGGTTAGAATTTTTTTTAAAGAGAAATTTGCATGACATAAACACTCAAATGCATATTTAAAACATCTGTCAGGTGGTAAACCTTCCTCCATATGTAGATAGACAGGTATATCCAGGATTATTCTGGTAAACTGATAATTTATAGGATATTTCCTTTTTTGTATGGCTACCACAGCAACTCTTTATTTGTCAATCCATATATATTTTGTTTTATATATATATATATATATATATATATATATATATATATATATATATATATATATATATATATATATATATATATATATATATATATATATATATATATATATATATAAGTTTTACTAAATTGTGTGTCATAATATATTGGTGGTAGTTCTCATTTATAAAATGTATTCCTACTAATTAAAGTGTTACCACAGTCAAAACGTAACCTTAGCAATTTCCATGGCATCCCCTGTGTGACATCACTGACTTATAAAAGAAAGTACTATGGCCCAGATTCACATATAATTACGTTGCTCCTGGGCAGCGTAACGTATGTGATTTACGTTACACCGCCGCAGTTTTACAGCGTTAGTGCCTGATTCTCAGAACACTTACCTGTAAACTTGCGGCGGTGTATCGTAAAAGCACTCGGCGCAAGCCCGCCCAATTCAAATGGGGCAGGCACCATTAAAATTAGGCGCGTTCCAGCGCCGAGCGTACTGCGCATGCTCCGTCGGGTAAATTACCTGACCTGCATTGCGCTAAATGACGTCGCACCGACGTCATTTGCTTAGACGTTAACGTAAATGGCGTCCAGCGCCATTCACGGACGTCTTACGCAAATGACGTAGATTTTTTACATTTCGATGCGGGAACGACGGCCATACTTAACATTGGCTGCGCCTCATAGACCCCAGGGGCAACTTTACGCGTCGCAAAGGCTACGGAAACGTCGTAAATTCTCTGCGTCGAGCGCGCGTACGTTCGCTAATCGTCGTAATTATGCTAATTTACATAAGCGACGGGAAAAACGACGACGGGAAAAAAAATTGCATTTAAGATCTGACAGCGTAAGAGCCTAACGCCTGTCAGATCTAATGGGTATCTATGCGTAACTGATTCTAAGAATCAGTCGCATAGATACCCGGGGCCAGATTAGGACTTACGACGGCGCAAATGGTGTCATAACGCCTTTGAGAATCTGGGCCTATATTTCCTTGTGGTTAAAAAAAAAAAAAAACTGCCATGCTGCAATGACATCACCTCTATTGTTCCAGGCAAGACCACAAAAAGTCCACCCAGTCCTTATTTACACTGACAAGTTTTAGCCAAGAAAGACTTAACCTCTTGCCGACCGCGCTATAGCAAAAATACTGCTACAGCGCGGTCGAGTTACTGTGACAGGACGTCCCTGGGACGTCCTCGTGCACTTCCGTGTTTGCGCGTCCCCTGGGGCGCGCTCGCGGAAGTGTCCGTGCTCGCCGGGTCTAGAAGACCCGGCGCATCACGGATCACGGTAAATTGCCGCTGATAGCGGCCGTTTACCACGTGATCGCTCCGTCAAATGACGGAGCGATCACTTGTCAACAAACCGGCGTCATTTGATGACGCCGGTTCCTCCCTCCCCTCTCTGTACCGTTCGGTACAGTGCGAGAGGAGAGGGGGGGGCGCGGGGTGTCAGCACTGCTGTGGCTGGACAACTGCAGTCACAGATCCATCCCAGCTCAGCTATCCCTGCGCAATACTCTGCAAATACCCCATGCTCTGGCAATACCCCCCATGCTCTGGCAATACCCCCCATACTCTGGCAATACCCCCCATACTCTGGCAATACCCCCCATACTCTGGCAATACCCCCCATACTCTGGCAATACCCCTCATACTCTGGCAATACCCCCCATACTCTGGCAATACCCCCCATACTCTGGCAATACCCCTCATACTCTGGCAATACCCCCCATACTCTGGCAATACCCCCCATACTCTGGCAATACCCCTCATACTCTGGCAATACCCCCCAAACTCTGGCAATACCCCCCATACTCTGGCAATACCCCCATACTCTGGCAATACCCCCCATACTCTGCAATACCCCCCAAACTCTGGCAATACCCCCCATACTCTGCAATACCCCCCATACTCTGCAATACCCCATACTCTGCAATACCCCAATACTCTGCAATACCCCAATACTCTGCAATACCACAATACTCTGCAATACCCCGCAATACTCCAATACCCCGCAATACCCCAATACTCCGCAATACCCCAATACTCCGCAATACCCCAATACTCTGCATATATAATGTTTTGGGGTTCTATGTAATTGTAAGAATTGGTCTGGGTGTTCCAGAACGCCTGATGGCGCTCCCTGCATGTTGGGCCTCTCTATGTGGCCACGCCGTGTAAAAGTCGCACACATGGGGTATCGCCATACTCGGGAGGAATAGCAGAATGTGTTTTGGGGTGTAATTCGTGGTAAGCATATGCTGTGTGTGAGAAATAACCTGCGAATATGACAGAAACAAGTTTTTTTGTTTTTTTTTTTACAGAATTTTCTGTCGTTTTTCTTTTATAGCGCAAAAAATAAAAACCGCAGAGGTGATCAAATACCACCAAAAGAAAGCTCTATTTGTGTGAAAAAAAGGACAAAAATTTCAAATGGGTACAATGTTGTATGACTGAGTTATTGTCATTCAAATTGTGAGAGCACCGAAAGCTGAAAATTGGTCTGGTTAGGAAGGGGGTTTAAGTGCCCAGTGGTCAAGAGGTTAAAAGGGATGAGAAAAAGCAAAGAGAAAACCTAGGAAAACGAGAAAAAGCAACAAATTTAAATAAAAAATGTTATGGGAAAAAAAATCAAATGGGAGTTAATTCCTAAATTGATAATGGACTTGTTCAAAATCAAAATGTATTCATAACAATGGGTAACAAAAACAATTAAACGTTTATTTCTTCGTGGATCCTAGTCTCTATAGATGTAAAAAAAAAATCTCCTTTTCACTCCATAAATGTGTCCACAACTTTGGAGATATTAATCCTTTCAAGGTCTTTTTTGTAAATAAATCAATTAGGTGGATTCATAGAGAGTTAGGCCGGCGTATCAGTAGATACGCCAACGTAACTCGGAATCTGCACCGTCCTAAGTTTAAGTGTATTCTCAAACTGAGATACACTTAAACCTAGCTAAGATACGTCAGCCTGCGCCATCGTATCTTAGGGTGCAATATTTAGGCTGGCCGCTAGGTGGCGCTTCCATTGAGTTTGGCGTAGAATATGTAAATTACTAGATACGCCTATTCACGAACGTACGTGCGCCCGTCGCAGTAAAGATACGTCGTTTCCGTAAGAGATCCGCCGCCTAAAGATAAACATGCCCCCTAGGTGGCGTAGCCAATGTTAAGTATGGCCGTCGTTCCCGCGTCAAAATTTTAAAATTTTACGTCGTTTGCGTAAGTCGTCCGTGAATAGGGCTGGACGTAATTGACGTCCTCGTCGAAACCAATACGTCCTTGCGGCGTACTTTGGCGCAATACACACTGGGATATGTACACGGACGGCGCATGCGCCGTTCGTAAAAAACGTCAATCACGTCAGGTCACCCCCCATTAACATAAAACACGCCGGCCACATTTACGCTACGTCGCCGTAAGTTAGGAGGCAAGTACTTTGTGAATACAGTACTTGCCTATCTAACTTAAGGCGGCGTAGCGTAAATACGATGTCATTGGACAATTTTTTATACTACTTGAACATGAATGATTATAATTTGAAATTCCCCCCATGCAGGATGTGAAACATTAATTGTCAGAATTTGACCATTATTGCATCTTATCTGGACAATAGGATTTATGTGCAGGTTTATTGTAACTCCCTCCTCAATATTGCTAACTGTCAGAATGCTCATGTGGGGGGAGCTATACCCAGGGGAAAATGTATTACTGTAGGCTTGATGGTACTGTTTAATCATTAAAAGCAAAAAAAAATGAAATGGAGATTCCGTGAATAGTGTAGGATTGGTGAAATTAGATCAATCATATCAACAGGAAGGCCCCATACACACGATAGAATCCATCCGCTTAAAAATCCCAGCAAATGGGTTTCAGCGGATAGATCCTATGGTGTGTACACTCCAGCGGATCTGTTTCCGCGGATATTTCTCCCCTGGGATGGATTCCAGCAGATCGAATATTTGCTGACATGCTCAACAAATCTATCTGCTGGAATCCATCCCAACGGATGGATCCGCTGGTCTGTATAGACTCACCGGATCCATCCGTCCGAAGGGATCCCCCGCATGCGTCGCAATGATTCGACGCATGCGAGGAATTCCTTATATGACAGCGTCGCGCACGTCGCCGCGTCATAATCGCGGCGACGGCGCGACACGTCATCGCCAGAGGATTTCGGCGCGGATTTCAATGCGATGGTGAGTACACTCCATCGCAGAGAAATCCGCTGAAATCCTCGAGAGGATTTATCCGCGGAAAACTGTCCGCTGGACCGTATTCGAGGATAAATCCTCTCGTGTGTATGGGGCCGAAGAATTGTTAAGTGTTGGGGAGTGGGACTGCAAGAGATCGGAGTCGTGGGAAATAGGATACCCAATATGCAGCCTTAGTTTGCTCAATACAATCCAAAGTTTGAAGAGAGATTATACAGATGGTTATCATTATCTTACTGATACAGGAGATAATTTTGTGGCTAAGAGGGTACCGATTATAGGGAAAATGCTATCACCCAGTTTTTCCCATTCTAAAGAAACACACTTTCCTGACTGATGCTCATGTGATCCAGTTGCATACAAATGGCCCTTGCTTCCACATGAAACAGCTGGTGAATTGTTAAATAAGCTTTGTCATCTCCTGTAGGATGAGAAGACATTTATGTGTGTTTAGGTGACCACCTTTACACCATTGGGACTAATAGGAATACCAATATACAGTAGCTAAATATTGTAACAACAAATATTGGTCGAATGTTGAATCTGTACATATTATCAAAAGCAGTGGTGGCTGGTGCTCCAATTTTTTTTTTTTTTGGGGGGGGGGGGGGGCAAACAAAAAAAATTGTGCCACAGTGCCATAAAATTGTCACCACTGTGCCATAAAATTGTCGCCACTGTGCCATGCCATCAAACGCAGCCACTGTGCCATCAATTGTTGCCACTGCCCATCAATTGTCGCTACTGTGCCACGCCATCAATTGTCGCCACTGTGCCCATCCATTGTCGCCACTGTGCCCACCAATTGTCGCCACTGTGCCTTGCCAAATGCAGCCACTGTGCCATGCCAAACGCAGCCACTGTGCCATACCATTGTCGCCACTGTGCCCATCAATTGTCGCCAATGTGCCATGCCATTGTCACCACTGTGCCCACCAATTGCCGCCACTGTGCCATGCCAAACGCAGCCACTGTGCCATGCCATTGTCGCCACTGTGCCCATCAATTGTCACCACTGTGCCCATCAATTGTCGCCACTGTGCCAATCAATTGTCGCCTTTGTGCCATCAATTGTCGCCACTGTGCCATGCCAAACACAGCCACTGTGCCATGCCATTGTCGCCACTGTGCCCATCAATTGTCGCCACTGTGCCATGCCATTGTCACCACTGTGCCCATCAATTGTCGCCACTGTGCCATGCCATTGTCGCCACTGTGCCCACCAATTGACGCCAGTTTGCCCCTAAAATGCCACCAGATTGCCCCCCCACCTGGCACTTACCTTTCTCGGTCAGCTATCCTCGGATCTTCCTCCACGATCCCTCAAAGTAGTCCCGCCCTCGATGTCGCTTCAGCCAATCTGGTTACCAGTAACCAGATCCGGTGAACCTGATTGGCTGAGATGCGTGTCAATGTTAACCTGGTTAACTATTTGGAAGCCGATTACAGCCCTCAAGGTGTAAACGGAAATGCATGAATCTATGTATTGTTTTTCAGTGGCGATGCAGGAGAGAGAGGGGGCAGCGCTCCTGCGCCCTCTATGGCTTTTATGACTAGGACTAGAACCCTAAAGGGAACTTTGGTTTTGTATAGGTCTGTTATCATAATTAATCAGTTATTGCACTTTTTCTTTTTCTTTACATGTTCCCTCCTCCCCTTTCAACACTTCCCACTGCACCTCTCCCCACCCACTTTTCCCTTCCTTTGACTACCTCCCATCAATTTATTTCACCTTTCCTCCTTTCTCCTCTTCTCTCCCCCTCCCTTTGGCCTCTTAGTACTTTCCTCTTCCCTCTCCCTTTTTTTTTTTTTTTATCTCTCAAACCCAGCTTTTTCTTTTGTAGAATCTCATCTTTCTTCAAGCTGGTGCTTTTACTTTTTATTTTTTACATCATTTTTATCTATTCATATAATAAATATCTTTTTTAACAAGTGTATAAGTCTAAAAACCTGGCTGGAATATGGATATATTTATTGCTATCTAAGGGCCAGATTCACAAAAGAGATACGACGGCGTATCTCCTGATACACCGTTGTATCTCTGTTTCTATTTATGCGACTGATTCATATAATCAGTTACGCATAGATAGCCAGAAGATCCGACAGGTGTAATTGTTTTACACTGTCGGATTTTAGGATGCAGTACCGCGGCCGCCGCTGGGGGGAGTTTGCGTTGTAAACCAGCGTCGGGTATGCAAATTAGGAGTTACGGCGATCCACAAAGATTTTTCCCGTCGTTACGGCGTCGCAAGTGTTAGATTTCCGTCGCAAAGATAGGGCACCTTTAACATGGTGTAAAAGTACTCCACCATGTTAAAGTATGCCTGTCTTTCCCGCGTCGCTTTTGAATTTTTTTTAAATCTTTTATTTTTCCCGGCGCAAGTCTTTTTTTCACGTCGCGATTCACAAAACGTCGGCGCGTTGTAATTTCGCGCAAAGCGCGTCGGGAAATTTGTGACGGGAGCATGCGCAGTACGTCCGGCGCGGGAGCGCGCCTAATTTAAATGGTACCCGCCCCATTTGAATTGGGCCGCCTTGCGCCGGACCTGTTTACGATACACCGCCGCAAATTTCCAGGTAAGTGCTTTGTGGATCGGGCACTAAATCTGAAAAATTGTGTAACGTAAACCGGTTACGTTACGCTGCGCCCGCTCTACATGAATCTGGCCCAATGTATGCATATGTTAGCTTAAATAGAAACATTTACTTTTGATATACAGTCGTGCAATATTCACATTTGGTTTTTATTGGTCTCAATTTTGTTAAGTACATGCATCTATAAGGTTCATTATGCTGCTGTTTCAATTTTTTTATTTTTTATTTCTATGCACGTACCTCGAAGATCATTATATCTAGTTAATGAATGCTGCATAAACAGGTTTCCTCCTGCTTCTGCTCATTTTTATAATTAAGCCCTTTTCAGGGGAAACAGGTAAAACTTCTTGTGATCTTGCACTGTCAATGATTCTTTGCTTACTACACGTGGGGAGTGCTGATGAGCTCTATTCCGCTGGCACCTGCAGCCTTATGGGATTATGAGTGTTGAATGATGTAATCGCTGCAGAGACCCAATTTTCCTCTGCATTGCTAAATCTGGGATCACACTGACCTTCTTTGTGGACAGATTTCCTCTGTTTGAGGGCCTGCTAAACATTATTTTACCCCTGTAAGATTTATATTTGCCCTCTTTGTCCCAATATGGATATTTGCATTCATACTAGTTTTATACTAGTTTACTAGCGTGCTGGGCAAATCAAATGTTTGCCCAAAGCAGTGAATATTGGACTCCACTACAGCAATTCAGTTGTGGAGAGGGCTTTCTATTTCCTATTTACATCCACTGATGACTTATCACGATACTGTGGTGCACATCCCTTTAGGTGCAATATGTCTTCATTATGTATGCAGCGCCCCCTTACTTTCAGTATGGGCACTACGCTAAAGTTAATGGGGAATGGGAGAGTTACTTTGCTCCCATTCACAAATTGTTTACATTTTGGGACTTCTGTCATTCCAGAAATGTCCACTGGGTCAGTCTGTGGTCCAGGGATGCAATGCCATCCCTGGCCAGCAGTTGGCGCCAGAGGGGTTCTGACGGAGTAAGTTTCTCCAGCAGCCAATCAGAGGAGCCAGGCCTGTGAGATAGGCCTGTTCCTCCCAGAAATCCTAAGTGACATCTCGGCTGCCAGGCTTATGAAAAGGGGTCTATCCGGGGGCACTTTACCCACTCAGTTGGAGTGGCGACGAGTTACAAATTGGTACTATACAGAGCAGTACTGACTGCTCCATTTAATATCCCGGCCTGATACTGCAAGGTTTTCTCTCTCTCTCTCTCTCTCTCTCTCTCTCTCTCTCTCTCTCTCTCTCTCTTCATCAACCTTGTCCTTCCCAATTTATGTTGATGTTGGCCTGGAAAATAAAGCATTGGAAAAACCTTTATTTACTGTCTGGACCTTCGCTCACTGTTTGTCTCTACAACTGCACCCCTGGGCCATATCAAGGTAACTCAATATGCCGATCCCAAAAACAAACCAGCGGCTCCTGCGGGGGTAGCGCTACACGTAGACACATTTGTTTGAATGTTGCCAAAGAAGGGTACCTATATCATGATGAGTGTACATCAATATAGGATGCAGCCTCCAAATACGAGTAGAAGACCCCTTTATCAGTATAAATGATCTCTGTGATCTGCTACACAATTTCAACCTGCAAAGCCATTCATAGCTTTAGATTTCCTGACTTCCCAGTTCCTTGTGGTTAAAATCTTCATGTGTAGCATGCCTCACTGGTACCTAGGCATGACTGTTTATCCTTGCAAGCTCTATGTGTACACAAAGGTCATTTAAGTGTATAGAAAGCAGACAAACAAAACAGACCATTGGATAGTGTTAGAGCCGGTTCACACTGGAGCGACCTGGGATCCGACTTCAAGTCGCCCCAAGTCACGCGGTCGAGAAAATGAATGGAAGTGAATGAGAGCCGTCTTAATGTACACTACTGAAGTCGCTTGTCCCCGTGTGAATGGGCTCTTAGTAAATCACCTTTAAAAAGCATAAAATTATTATGCATTTGCAAACAAATGTTTGATCAGCCTTAACACTAGAAAAATCCTCTCATTGTGGGATATAAGGTCACATCTACAATCATGCCCGTCGCTACAGGACAGGCAAAGCAAGAAATTGCTTGGGGCCCCGAGCTGGAAGGGGGCCCCCAACTAGGGTGCCCACGTACATTGTCCCGGAATGAAAAGAACACTGGGAACAATCAGGAAATCATGGGACAGAGGCGGACTGAGCCACCATAGCTTTGCCTCTGGCTCCGCCTCCACCTGACTATACACCAAATCACTGGTTGCTATAGCCACCTAGCGTCTGGCAACCAGTGACGTCACTGTCCAGCTTGAAGGTGGAGGAGGATTTCACTTCCTCCTCCTCTGCGCTAGTGCTTAGGGTTTTGAATTTGCCTGAGACCCGATCAAATCATTGTCAGTCCTGGAGCACCAATCCCCCTCTTCCTTACTATCGGCTTTCACAGCTTTGACCAATAAGGGAAGGGGGCACTTCAACTCCCTGCACATATTTCTCCCCGCCTCCACCCTCCCCCTTGCGCAGAGCCCGGGATCGTCTGTCCACACTTGGTGAAGGGAGAGAAGTTTCAGCATACAGCATGGAGAACACAGAAGCAGCAGTGACAGCCCAGAGCTGCAGACATCAGAGCTGTGCAGGAATTCTTCCTCCTCATCTTACTGTGAGTCCCCCCCCCTCCTCCCCCTCTGGGGCTGCTGTGTGATGAAATTGATTTTCTGCATCTGTTCACAGTCACTAGTAACCACACACTATTCACCTTCTGGGGGGGGGGGGGGGGGGAGGCGGTCTGCAGTCCTCCTGACCAGTGCTCATTTTTTCTATTAGAGGGGGTGAGCAGGACCCTCCCATCACCCCCTGCAGTTCTCCAAGCTGGGGGTCTTTTTTAACTGGTGGGGGAGGGAGGGGAGTTCCTATTTTCCTGGATGGGGGTCCCCTAATATCACCCCCTGCAATCCTCATAACTGGAGGGGGAAGAGAGGGGGATTCCTTTATTAGGGTCCCTTCTTATCACACCCCCCCCCCCCCCCCCCCCCCCCCACACACACACAGTCCTCTTAGCTGGGGGTCTTGTTTATCTAGAGGCAGTGTGTCCATAAGGGCGCCACCCCCTCTATCCAGCCACCCCCTCTATCAGACAGCGGGCAGGGGGGGGGGGCACAGTGGGAGCATTTGATGGAACAGTGGCAGTGTAGGGATCAGGTAGGTCAGTGTAGGGATCAGGTAGGTTAGTGTAGTGGTCAGTATAGGAATCAGGAAGGTTAGTGTAGTGGACAGTGTAATGGTCAGGGTGGATGTAAAGTGATCACAAAATGGTAAAATATCAATAAAAGCAATGTGGGAAGCATAAAGATGCGGGCATGTTTATCTTTACGCCGCGTATCTCTTACGGAAATGGCGTAAATTTACACCGTACGTTCGTGAATCGGCGTAACGACTCATTTGCATATTCTACGCCGACCGCAATGGAAGCGCCACCTAGCGGCCAGCGCAAATATTGCACCCTAAGATACGACGACGCAGGCCGTCGTATCTTAGGCATGTTTAAGTGTATCTCAGTTTGAGAATACATTTACGTACACATACGACGGGCTTAGATTCGGAGTTACGTTGACGTATCTACTGATACGCCGGCGTAACTCTTTGTGAATCTGGGCCTTAAGGACCAAGCCTCTTTTTACACTTGTTGTTTTGCTAGAAAATTACATAGAACCCCCAAACATTATATATATATATATATATATATATATATATACATATATTTCTAACACCCTAGAGAATAAAATGGCGGTTGTTGCAATACTTTATTTCACGCCGTATTTGCGCAACGGCCTTACAAGCGCACTTTCTTTGGAAAACATACACTTTTATTAATTAAACAATTAGACAACAGTAAAGTTAGCCCAATTTTTTTGGAAAACATACACTTTTTTTAATTAAACAATAAGGGCCAGATTCTCGTATATCCTGCGGCGGCGTCGCGTAAGCTATTTACACTACGCCGCCACAACTTACAGGAGCAAGTGCCGTATTCCCCAAACACTTGCTCCGTAATTTGCGGCGGCGTACTGTAAATGGCCCAGCGTATGGCCGCGTAATTCAAAGGGGGCGGCTTCTATTCAAATTAAGCGCGCCCCCGCGCCGATTGAACTGCGCATGCGCCGGGCTGAAAAATAGCCCAGTGCGCATGCTCCAGCTCACGACGGAAAACGTAAAGTTGTATTCAAGAACGACTTAGGAAAACGACGTAACGGACGGAAAAAGACGACGCGGACCCGACGCCATACTTAACATGGCATACGGCGGACTGGCGTAAGGTTACCCCTCATATAGCAGGGGTAACCTTACGCTTACGGAAATGACGTAAGCGACGACTACGCAACGCAAATTCGTTCGGGAATCGGCGTATCAGGCTCATTTGCATAGTCAAATGAGACCTGAACGTAAACGCCATCTAGCGGCCGGCGTCGCATTACATCTAAGATCCGACTGTGTAAGTGACTTACACCTGTCGGATCTTGGCCGTATCTATGCGAAAATGATTCTAGGAATCACTCGCATAGATACCCGGGCTCAGAAACAGAGATACGACGGTGTTTCCTGAGATACACCGTCGTAACTCTTCTGAGAATCTGGCCCACTGTCTTTAAAAAAAAAAAAAAAGGGTTACTTTTATTCCTTTTACAAGGAATGTAAACATCCCTTGTAATAGAAAAAAGCATGACAGAACCTCTTAATAATGAGATCTGGGGTCAAAAAGACTAATAATATAAAAAAATAATAAAATAAAAAATATCAAATTAAAATAATTCTCCTTTACGAGCTATGGGCGGAAGTGACATTTGAAGTTGCTTCTGCCCCCCGATGCTATGGAGCCAAGGGGGGGCCATCTTCCCCTCAGTCAGAAGCCAGGCATCAACAGGAGTGGACACGATCGTCAAGCAGCAGAGATGACCGGAGCGCGACGGGAGGTGGGTGGGCACCTCTGCCGCCACCGATAAAAGTGATCTTGTGGCGAATCTGCCGCAGAGACCACTTTTAATCTAAAGAGAAATTAATGGCGTTCCCAAAAATACCAGGGTTATGGCAGCTAGCTGCTACCATAACCCCGGTATTTAGCATCAAAGTACCGACGTACGGGTACGTCGTTTTGTGTGAAGTGGTTAATGCACGCAACCACCCCCATGTTAGTCAGTGGCACCCCCCCATCTCTAGGTAAGTTGGTCAGTCGCAGGTAGAGTCACCCGCACCTTTGCCCCCCCTGTCGGTCGGTCATCAAGCCCGGCACTTACCCCATCTAGGTTGCGGGCGGGCAGCAAGCTCTTATGAGAGGTGGGAAGTGGCTCTCCTTCTCTTCTGCATTACGGCGGCTTCCGCCGTATATCTCCTCCTCCTAGGCATCCAATAGGATTGCCTGTCTTTTCAGCCAACTGGGTGATGGATCTCAAGCCCACCTCCTGATTGGCTGGGAGGAGGATCAGTGTAGTGATAGCGAATATTTATTTGCTATTGTCACAAAACTGGGTGGGCTTGAAACTTAGTGCTCTGCACCCCAAGCCCACCCTTTTTTTGAAGCCTATTAGATGCTCTGGCTCTAATCACGTGCTTAAAGAAAAACACCCCCTCCATTGGAATCCACGGTCCCGCGCTCTGCATGTAGATCAAGGGATCGGATGGATAGGGGAGGCGGTGCCCGTGCACCCCTAATGGATTGGCCACTTCTGCTTGCTGTACTGCACAAGATTGCAGGGCACTTTGAGAGCAGCCACATTCACTTGAATGGGTCATGCTTGGCAGGTGCTACAACCACTAACCATTACAGGGCGTATAACTCCTGCTGGGGCTACAACATGTGTACACCCCTGGATTAAAATAAATATGGTGTTCTGCGCTAAGGTGATGTAATAGCTGCTGCCCACGCCAGCAAAACCCACAGAAGTGGGATCAGTGGAGAGTAATGAGAAAACAAGGTGGTGAAATGGCGCTGCTTTGTAATTGATGTGTGATATACAAAATTAAATTAATAAATTGTGTACTGTCTCTTTAAATAGCGAAGCCACACCAATGAATATGTGTATAAAGTGTGCAGACACAACCCTGATATCTAACATCAATTACTGACAGAATGTATAAACAAATTACCGTAAGTGCTCAAAGTGCTAGTAGCGCAAAACAACAAAGTAATGTCCGTTTCTGAAATTTTTTTGAAATATATTTCAACACGTTCAATATATAAGCAAGCAAATGTGCCAGGTAGCCATATTGCATTGAATTTTACAGAAAATTACAGAGCTGCAGATTGAAAAGGAAAGGTAGGGCCAGATCCACATAGCGAGTACGCCGGCGTATCTACTGATACGCCGGCTTACTTTCAAATTACCCGCACCATATCTTTAGTTTGAATCCTCAAACCAAGATACGACGGCTTCTGGGTTCGATCCGGCAGGCGTACGGCTTCATACGCCTTCGGATCGTAGGTGCAATACTTTGGTGCCCGCTGGGTGGAGTTCGCACCGTTTTCCGCGTCGGGTATGCAAATTAGCTTTTTCCGACGATCCACGAACGTACGCGCGGCAGTCGCATTCTCTTACGTCGTCTCTAGTCGGCTTTTTCCGGCGTATAGTTAAAGCTGCTATTTTGTGGCGTATAGATAGACTTGCCATGTTAAAGTATGGCCGTCGTTCCCACGTCGAAATTTGAATTTTTTTTTTTTTGCGTAAGTCGCCCGTGAATAGGGGTGGACGTAAGTCACGTCTAAGTTCAAAAAATGACGTTGTTGCGACGTCATTTCGCGCAAAGCACGGCGGGAAATTTCGAAACAGAGCATGCGCAGTTCAATCGGCGCGGGGACGCGCTTCATTTAAATGAATCACGCATCCTACCTGCCGATTTGAATTCCGCTGCCAGAAATACACTGCGCCGCCGTAACTTACGGTGCGAAATCTTCCTGGATTTGACTTAAAGCCAGGTAAGATACGGCGGCGTAGCGTATCTCTGATACGCTGCGCCTATCCAATTATATGTGGGTCTGGCCCGTAATTTTTAAGAACATTCAATTACAATATGACTTGTGTGGCAATTGTATATGTTATATTATTTTTTTTTATATACCGTATATACTCGAGTATAAGTCGAGTTCTTCAGCCCTTTTTTTAAGGCTGAAAATACCCCCCTTGGCTTATACTCGAGTCAGTGTACCTAAAGTTATTGAGAGGCTGCGGGCGTCCATCGTTTAAAACTTGCGACCTCCTCCTTGTCCCTTCCGTGATAGGCGTAAATGTGTCTGCTGAGAACCGCCTATCACGAACGTTCTCATCCTCGGGTTTCCCAGCAGACACTATGTTCAATGTTTTCCGCAAAGCAGGGACGCCTTTTCATCCTCGGACAAGAGGACGTCCATGATTGGCGGAACACTGAACACAGTGTCTGCTGGGAAACTGAGTCCGAGGATGAGAGAACGTCCGTGATAGGTGGAACTGTGTCTGCTGAGAAACGCCTATCACGGAAGGGACCAGGAGGAGACCGCGATTTTTAAACAATGAATGGACGCCCGCAGCCTGTCAGTTTCAGGTACACTGACAATGGGCACAGTGAGGATGGGCACAGTGAGAATGGGCACAATGAGGATGGCACAGTGAGGTTGCAATGGGCACAGTGAGGTTGGCACAGTGAGGTTGGGCACAGTGAGGTTGCAATGGGCCCAGGGAGGTGTGCAAATGGGCATTGTTGACCCTCTTTTCCGCTTAGAGTGGCTGCTGCATTCTCACCCTAGGCTTATACTCGAGCTAATACGTTTTCCCTGTTTTTTGGGGTAAAATTAGGTGGGTTGGCTTATACTCGGGTCGGCTTATACTCGAGTATATACTAGGGGTGCCAAATTTTTTCGCTGCATCGGTGCATCGCGATTCGGGTGTCCCCGATGCGGCACTGGGAGAGCGCTCCGTGCGGCTGTTACCTAATTTTATAGTGTTTGTATTTGCTGCGCTATGTGACTGCCCGGTCCGCCTCTCTCCTCTCTGCTCTTACGTCTCAAGTCTCTCCTGGCATCAGCCTCGCCCACTGACTGTAACTATCAGATCAGAAGAGAGGCGGGCGGGGCTGACGCCAGGAGAGACGTGAGATGTAAGAGCAGAGAGGAGAGAGGCGGGCCGGGCAGTCACATGAGTGCGGCATATACAAAAACTGAGAATTCCCTGCTTACTTAAGATGGAATGGAGATCGGGGGGGTGGTGAGCAGGCAGATCGCCCTGGTCAGAGGGACAGCAATGACACAAGTAAGTTCCCTCCAATCATCCTCTATCGCCCGAGTAGTGTGCGCAGAGCAGCATGTAAGAACAGAGGAGGAGAGGTGTGCTGTGATCCGGGGACACAGGGGGTAAGGGCATGTAGTGGAATCTGATGTGTCACCTGTGATAAGTCATTGTCACTGCAGGCAGGCACTGGGCTGTATGGAGGACAAATATGGACAGGAGAATGTAGAATGTCTGAAGTTTTTGATGATCTCCTGTACTGTGTCTGCAGTCTCTGATGATCTCCTGTAGCATGTCCGCAGTCTCTGATCATCTCCTGTAGCATGTCCGCAGTCTCTGATCATCTCCTGTAGCATGTCCGCAGTCTCTGATCATCTCCTGTACTATGTCTGCAGTCTCTGATCATCTCCTGTACTATGTCTGCAGTCTCTGATCATCTCCTTTAGTATTATGGGGGAGAGCCTGGAGCTCCTTTTAAGTTGTCTGCTGTGTTTAGACTTTGCTACATGCAGGAAGTGTTTTTTTTTTTTATTTTTTTTTTTTTAAAGAATAGATAGAATAAAAAAATGGAGTACTTTAATTTTTTTGCTAAAAGCCATGCACACTTGCGCTGTAATCGTGATGCATCGCGGATTAGAATCGAATCGTTGACATAATCGTGAACAAATCGTGAGGCCAGTGAAGATGCGCACCCCTAGTATATACGGTATATATATATATATATATATATATATATATATATATATATATATACACACACACATATATATATATATATATATATATATAACATTTTGGGAGTTACCCTTTAAGTCCCAGTTACAGTTTTAAAATGGTGTTGGTATTAATGAATACTAACCCAGCTCCAGGCCTGCAGCTGCAGCAAATGCAGTAAGGAATTGGGGGGGGGGGGGGGGGGGTGTATTCCTAGATAGCAAGGATAACTTCACACAAATTTGTGGCAGTGTTGAATTGTAAGTCTGTTTACTTGCTGCACATTTTCACTGGCAAGTTTGTACACTTGCAGAGCACTTGAAGCCCAAGTTCTAGTTAACAATGTTCCAATTTGTAGCAAATTTGTGTGGCAAGAGCAAAGTGGCAGTGATGAGTCTACAGCAAGAGCTCTGCAAGTCACAGTGACCCCTGTGGTGGGATGACTATTTCACAACATAACTGAACCAGAACTTGCAGTAGACTTGCAGAATGTTTGTAAAGAAAGTTGATCTGGAGTCATGCAATGTGGACTTGCTGCAATTGTGCAGAAAAATTGTGAAGCCCGGTAGGTCTAGCAATAGCTTAGCTAGTCATTTTCAAACTTGCAGCTCAATTGATTGCTATCTGGGCTACTTTCAGCTTGCTGCGTACATGATTATTCCAAAAACTGAATTAATCTGCTACAGACCTTCTGATCCTGCTACAGATCACTATCTAGGAGCGTTTTAGAACTTTGTAACAACTTGGGAAAATCCTGAAGCCATCGTCTCTATTGTTTTCTGAGCTATAGAGCAATATTATGTGAAAAACATATGTGGATAAATATCTAAATAAAATAAGAGATAATACAATACAATAAATAAAAATTCTCCCTCATTAACCAACAAAAAGACTGAAGTATGCTTGTATGAGCATTGTAAGGAGAGGTGGATCTTTTCTTCTTTGTTCAGTATCCTACTTTACACGTTCAAACAGCACTCGGAACCTTCCCCAGAACTTGATTTAATATGTGAAATGAACTGATTTACTGATTACATTTCTTCTTTAAGACATTGCTCACTTTCTGAGTAATCCCTCCAATTCCCCCTCCTCTACAGACCAGTTGGACAGCAGCCACATCCTGCCTCCTCACCCTTTGCACCAGAGCCCTCTGGAAAATAGTTGCTCATATGTGTAACTTCAGTGTGACTCACTGGATGGGAGTTATTCACATCCTGATGTTGAAACTATAACGTTTTCAAGTAACCACACTTTTGTTAGCTGATATTTACTTTACAAAGACAAGTATCTTCGGCGTTTGGCTGCCTTGAAAAAATAAAGACGAATAGTTTTCATTGTGACAGTTTAAACAGGTTTTACTATCCAGAAAAACAACTAAGGCCTGTCTGAACAACATTCCTTTAGACACACCCAAAACACGTATTAAGGATTCATAACAACCTAACTGCTACCACCCAGTGGTAGAAAATTACACATGCAGGCAGCCTTCTGTTCTTAGCAGAATACAAGTTTCAGGAGGCTAGATAGAAAATATTATCGGCAAAACACACAATTTAGGATTTAACCACTTGCCGACCACGCTATAATCGAATGACGGCTATAATCAGGGCCTTTATCAGTATTTTAGAGTGGTGTACTTCTGCATATGGCTGTATGTATTTCAGTTCTATCACAGCATATAGTATATTGTTATATATGCGTATGTGTGTGTATATATATATATATATTTATATATATATATACAGTGATGAAAATAAGTATTTGAACACCCTGCTATTTTGCAAGTTCTCCCACTTGGAAATAATGAAGGGGTTTGAAATTGTTATCGTAGGTGCATGTCCACTGTGAGAGACATAATCAAAAAAAAAATCCAGAAATCACAATGTATGATTTTTTTAAACTATTTATTTGTATGATACAGCTGCAAATAAGTATTTGAACACCTGAGAAAAACAATGTTAATATTTGGTACAGTAGCCTTTGTTTGCAATTACAGAGGTCAAACGTTTCTTGTAGTTTTTCACCAGGTTTGCACACACTGGAGGAGGGATTTTGGCCCACTCCTCCACACAGATCTTCTCTAGATCAGTCAGGTTTCTGGGCTGTCGCTGAGAAACACGGAGTTTGAGCTCCCTCCAAAGATTCTCTATTGGGTTTAGGTCTGGAGACTGGCTAGGCCACGCCAGAACCTTGATATGCTTCTTACAGAGCCACTCCTTGGTTATCCTGGCTGTGTGCTTCGGGTCATTGTCATGTTGGAAGACCCAGCCTCGACCCATCTTCAAAGCTCTAACTGAGGGAAGGAGGTTGTTGCCCAAAATCTCGCAATACATGGCCCCGGTCATCCTCTCCTTAATACAGTGCAGTCGCCCTGTCCCATGTGCAGAAAAACACCCCCAAAGCATGATGCTACCACCCCCATGCTTCACAGTAGGTGTGGTGTTCTTGGGATGGTACTCATCATTATTCTTCCTCCAAACACGGTTAGTGGAATTATGACCTAAAAGTTCTATTTTGGTCTCATCTGACCACATGACTTTCTCCCATGACTCCTCTGGATCATCCAAATGGGCATTGGCAAACTTAAGACGGGCCTTGACATGTGCTGGTTTAAGCAGGGGAACCTTCCGTGCCATGCATGATTTCAAACCATGACGTCTTAGTGTATTACCAACAGTAACCTTGGAAACGGTGGTCCCAGCTCTTTTTAGGTCATTGACCAGCTCCTCCCGTGTAGTCCTGGGCTGATTTCTCACCTTTCTTAGGATCATTGAGACTAGGGATGAGCTCCGCGTTCGATTCGAACGTATGTTCGAATCGAACATCGGTCGTTCGATCGTTCGTCGAAAATCGAACAAAACGGGTCGTTCGCGCCAAATTCGAATGACACAAAACGTCCCATAATTCACTGGGGCGTTGAGCGCTGATGATTGGCCAAGCATGCTGTATGTCCCGCATGCTTGGCCAATCACAGCGCTCAAAAAACGAAGAGCCATAATTGGCCAAAGCCAGGGTGGCTTTGGCCAATTATGGCTCAGGGGGATTAGTACACGCCCCCCACTATAAAAGGCAGCCTGCACGGCTGCCTAGTGTAGTGTGTTGGCGGTTCTAGAGAAGATCAGTCAGTCAGACAGAGAGAGATAGAGAGATAGAGACACAGTGTCTTAACCAGATAGATAGATAGATAGATAGATAGATAGATATATAGATAGATAGATAGATAGATAGATAGATAGATAGATAGATAGATAGATAGATAGATAGATAGATAGATAGATAGATAGATAGATAGATAGATAGATAGAGTAGTTAAAAGTACAGTTTGTAGAGAATATATTCACATCCTTAGGCGTTGTCAATATATTTATAAACTGTACAGCTCAGCTAGTTTATCTATTAGTATCTGTCAGGCAGGAGATTGTTCTACATGCAGCGCTCTAACGTGTTGTATTGCCTGCATTAGGGATTTACTTTAAATATAATTATTCTGTGTTATTTAACGTGTGCTAGTTAATTGCACACACAGACGCATTACCTGTTACTGCACGTGTGCAATTTATTTGCACAGAAGCGCAGTCGCTGTTAATGCAACTGGGCTATTGAATTGCACAGAAACGCAGTCACTATTACTGCGTGCGTGCTGTTTAATAGCAACTAAAGGCAGTTGGTGTCACTGCGTGCGTGCTGTTAAATCGCATTTGACCGCAGTCGCTATTACTGCGTGCGTGCAGTTTAATAGCAACTAAAGGCAGTTGGTGTCACTGCGTGCGTGCTGTTAAATCGCATTTGACCGCAGTCGCTATTACTGCGTGCGTGCTGTTTAATAGCAACTAAAGGCAGTTGGTGTCACTGCGTGCGTGCTGTTAAATCGCATTTGGCCGCAGTCGCTATTACTGCGTGCGTGCTGTTTAATAGCAACTAAAGGCAGTTGGTGTCACTGCGTGCGTGCTGTTAAATCGCATTTGACCGCAGTCGCTATTACTGCGTGCGTGCTGCTTAATAGCAACTAAAGGCAGTTGGTGTCACTGCGTGCGTGCTGTTAAATCGCATTTGACCGCAGTCGCTATTACTGCGTGCGTGCTGTTTAATAGCAACTAAAGGCAGTTGGTGTCACTGCGTGCGTGCTGTTAAATCGCATTTGACCGCAGTCGCTATTACTGCGTGCGTGCTGTTTAATAGCAACTAAAGGCAGTTGGTGTCACTGCGTGCGTGCTGTTAAATCGCATTTGACCGCAGTCGCTATTACTGCGTGCGTGCTGTTTAATAGCAACTAAAGGCAGTTGGTGTCACTGCGTGCGTGCTGTTAAATCGCATTTGACCGCAGTCGCTATTACTGCGTGCGTGCTGCTTAATAGCAACTAAAGGCAGTTGGTGTCACTGCGTGCGTGCTGTTAAATCGCATTTGACCGCAGTCGCTATTACTGCGTGCGTGCTGTTTAATAGCAACTAAAGGCAGTTGGTGTCACTGCGTGCGTGCTGTTAAATCGCATTTGACCGCAGTCGCTATTACTGCGTGCGTGCTGCTTAATAGCAACTAAAGGCAGTTGGTGTGACTGCGACTATTTTGTTACTTTACACTTGAGCCAAGTCGCTCTTACTGTGTGGTTGCTGTTTAATACCATCTGAACGCAGTTGGTGTGACAGCGACTATTTTGTTACTTTACACTTGAGCCAAGTCGCTCTTACTGTGTGGTTGCTGTTTAATACCATCTGAACGCAGTTGGTGTGACAGCGACTATTTTGTTACTTTACACTTGAGCCAAGTCGCTCTTACTGTGTGGTTGCTGTTTAATACCATCTGAACGCAGTTGGTGTGACAGCGACTATTTTGTTACTTTACACTTGAGCCAAGTCGCTCTTACTGTGTGGTTGCTGTTTAATACCATCTGAACGCAGTTGGTGTGACTGCGACTATTTTGTTACTTTACACTTGAGCCAAGTCGCTCTTACTGTGTGGTTGCTGTTTAATACCATCTGAACGCAGTTGGTGTGACTGCGACTATTTTGTTACTTTACACTTGAGCCAAGTCGCTCTTACTGTGTGGTTGCTGTTTAATACCATCTGAACGCAGTTGGTGTGACAGCGACTATTTTCTTACTTTACACTTGAGCCAAGTCGCTCTTACTGTGTGGTTGCTGTTTAATACCATCTGAACGCAGTTGGTGTGACATCGACTATTTTCTTACTTTACACTTGAGCCAAGTCGCTCTTACTGTGTGGTTGCTGTTTAATACCATCTGAACGCAGTTGGTGTGACATCGACTATTTTGTTACTTTACACTTGAGCCAAGTCGCTCTTACTGTGTGGTTGCTGTTTAATACCATCTGAAAGCAGTTGGTGTGACAGCGACTATTTTGTTACATAACACTTTAGCCAAGTCGCTCTTACTGTGTGGTTGCTGTTTAATACCATCTGAACGCAGTTGGTGTGACTGCGACTATTTTGTTACTTTACACTTGAGCCAAGTCGCTCTTACTGTGTGGTTGCTGTTTAATACCATCTGAGCGCAGTTGGTGTGACAGCGACTATTTTGTTACATAACACCTGAACGCATAACTATGGCTGGAAGGACAAAGAGAGGCAGAGAGTCACGAGGGCAAGCAGGCTCTGCATCTAGAGGTAACGCTGGTGATGGATGTGGTGCATCCTCTTCAGCACGTGGCCGTGGCCGCTCGTCCTTCTTTTCGGGAGCTGGCCGTGTTGAGCCTCAACATGCTGAGAAATTAGTTGAGTGGATGACCAAGCCGTCCTCATCCTCCTCATCCTCTCTCACACAGACTGATTATAGTTTGTCTGGCAAAGCAGCTGCCAAGGCGTCCTCTACCCTCTGCACAATGGGATCACACAATCCTTCCCTAGTCCCACCGTGTCCTCCTGAGGAGTCCCCCGAACTGTTTCAACACAGTGTTGGGTACATGCTAGCTGAAGATGCACAGGGTTTTGAAGACTCCGATGACGGAACACTGATAGAGGAAGGCATTGATGTGAGCCCAGGGAGAGGGGGTGGCCGAGAGGGACAACAATCTGGGAGTGATGTTCCCCCAGCTGGAGCATACTGCCAGGTTGTCGCCAGTGATGATGAGGAGGGAGGGGATGATGAGGTCATTGACTCTACCTGGGTGCCTGGTAGGAGAGAGGAGGAGGAGGAAGAGGACGAGGCACAGGCACATCTTCAAAGAGGCAGGAAGCCCTCCAGGGGTCAGTTTAAGGGCAGTACACCAACTGCATTACGTGGTGCTGCTGTGTCTCAACGGTACAGCAAAAGTTCTTTGGTGTGGGCCTTTTTTGAAACCTGTCCATCAGATGCTACCTTTGCTGTTTGCAACATATGTCTCAAGCGTATCTCGCGTGGCCAAAACATCACCCGCTTCGGCACCACATGCTTGTCCAGACATATGTCGACCTGCCATGCAGCTCGTTTGCAGGCATACCAGAAAGACCCACACCAAAGACCAAAGCGGTCCTCCCCTTGCCCTTCTGTGACCTCAAACCCCACTAGACCCCTAGTCCTCTCTGCAGCCTGCACCGAAGGTGTAGAAATAGGTGTGTCACAACGTAGTAGTGGTAGTACATCCGGCCAATCTACTGATATTACCAGACAAATTTCCCTGCCCCAGCTGCTGCAGCGCCAAAAGAAGTACGCTCCCAGCCATCCTCATGCCCAGCGGTTGAATGCTAGCTTAGCAAAATTGCTAGCACGTCAACTGCTACCTTTTCAGTTGGTAGATTCTGCCCCCTTCCGTGAGTTTGTGGAATGTGCAGTACCTCAGTGGCAAGTACCCAAACGCCACTTTTTTTCACGGAAGGCGATTCCGGCTCTCTACCGGCATGTGGAAGGCAATGTCCATACCTCGCTGGACAGGGCGGTCAGTGGTAAGGTGCATCTTACCGCTGACTCATGGTCCAGCAGGCATGGACAGGGACGTTACCTGTCTTTTACGGCCCATTGGGTGACTCTGCTGGCAGCTGGGAAGGACGCAGGTCAAGGCACAGTAGTTTTGGAGGTTGTTCCACCACCACGCCTCCAAAACACTACAACTGCTTGTGACACACCTCTCTCCTCCACCCCCTCCTCTTCTTCTTCCTCTGTGGCCTCTTCCTGTGGTGATGTTGGCTCAGAACCAGCCGTGCTCCGTAGGCGTACGACGGGCTACGCAGGAATGCAGGCCAAGAGATGCCATGCGGTCCTAGAGCTGGTGTGCTTGGGAGACAGGAGCCACACTGGGGAAGAGGTTCTTTCAGCTCTGCAGGGGTAGGCTCAGAGGTGGTTGACGCCACGCCAGCTGAAGCCTGGAATGGTGGTCAGCGATAATGGCACCAACCTCCTCTCTGCCCTGCGACGTGGAAAACTCACCCATGTGCCCTGTTTTGCGCATGTTCTCAATTTGGTGGTGCAGCGGTTCTTGGGCAGGTACCCTGGCTTACAGGATGTCCTGAGGCAGGCCAGGAAAGTCTGTGTGCATTTCCGGAGGTCATATAATGCCACTGCTCGGCTGACAGACCTCCAGAGGGAATACAACCTGCCCAAGAACCGCCTAATCTGTGACATGCCCACCAGATGGAACTCTACGTTGGCCATGCTGCAGCGGCTGCACACGCAGCAGAGGGCCATCAATGAGTACCTGTGCCAATATGGCAGCAGAACTGGCTCAGGGGAGCTTGTTTTTTTTTCACCACGCCAGTGGGCCTTGATCAGGGATGCATGCACTGTCCTGTCACCATTTGAGGAGGCCACGAGGATGGTGAGCAGTGACAGTGCATGCATCAGTGAGACTGTCCCGCTTATTCACATGTTGGAGCACACCCTACGTGGAATAATGGACAGGGCCCTTGAGGCAGAACAGAGGGAGGAAGAGGAGGACTTCCTTACCTCTCAAGGCCCCCTTTATCCAGACACTGTTCCTGCTTGCCCACCTGGAACACAGGAAGAGGAGGAGGAGGATGAGGAAGAGGAGGAGGAGGAGGATTGTATCAGCAGCATGGAGGTGGAGCCTAGCACTCAGCATCAACAGCAGCAGTCTTCAAGGGATCATTTACAGTCCCAAGGAACACGTGGACTTTTACGTGGCTGGGATGAGGTGGCTGAGGATCCTGTCGTCCTCAGTGACCCAGAGGACTGTGCCCCGAATGCCTCTGCAAACCTACGCTGCATGGCCTCCCTGATTCTGCAAAGCCTGCGTAAGGATCCTCGTGTACGTGCTATCAAGGAGAGGGATCATTACTGGCTGGCAACTCTCCTTGATCCACGTTACAAGAGTAAGGTAACGGATCTTATGTTGCCATCGCAGAGGGAGCAGAAGATGAAACCACTGCGGGAGGCCTTGCAGAAGGGTCTGTGCAATGCGTTCCCAGAATCGGGGGGATTACCAAAACCTGGCCCTGGACAACGTCTTGCTGAGGCTTCGGTGAGTCAGAGAAGGAGCGGTGGAGAAGGTGGCCGTCTGACCGATGCGTTCAGACAATTTTTTAATCCGCAGCCCCAAAGTCTGACCGGTTCCAGCAACCATCGCCAGCGTCTGGTTTACATGGTTCGGGAATACCTAGCGGCAAGATCCGACTTGGACACCTTCCCCACGAAAAATCCTCTGGCTTACTGGGTCTTGAGGATGGATCACTAGCCAGAGCTTGCACAGTACGCAATTGAGCTACTGGCTTGCCCTGCATCCAGTGTTCTTTCAGAACGTACATTCAGTGCTGCTGGAGGCTTTGTGACCGATCACAGGGTACGCCTCTCCACCGACTCTGTTGATCGACTGACCTTCATCAAAATGAATCAGGCTTGGATCAACACCGGCTACCAAGCACCTGATGCTGATGTTACTGAATAAGAATTTTGTGTTGAAATATCAGATCCCTTTGAGACTGCTGATGCTGAGTGACTGTCCTGTTGTGCTGCTGATGGAATATCCTTCTCCTCCTCACTTTTCATGCTGTTAGCTAGTAAGAAATTTTGTTTTTCTGTGCTCCGCCACCAGTGCCTAAGGCCTAATTTTTCTGCCCCTGTTTAACAGGGGCGCCTAATAACAATTTTTGATGCAATACTTTGCACGTGGCTCCTTGTTGCGCTCCAATTACAGATATTGGGAGGGGTTGCAGTGTTATGTTGTGCCTACGGACACATTTTTATGCCCCTGTGTAACAGGGGCGCCTAATAACAATTTTTGATGCAATACTTTGCACGTGGCTCCTTGTTGCGCTCCAATTACAGATATTGGGAGGGGTTGCAGTGTTATGTTGCGGCCTACGGACACATTTTTATGCCCCTGTGTAACAGGGGCACCTAATAACAATTTTTGATGCAATACTTTGCACGTGGCTCCTTGTTGCGCTCCAATTACAGATATTGGGAGGGGTTGCAGTGTTATGTTGCGCCTACGGACACATTTTTATGCCCCTGTGTAACAGGGGCGCCTAATAACAATTTTTGATGCAATACTTTGCACGTGGCTCCTTGTTGCGCTCCAATTACAGATATTGGGAGGGGTTGCAGTGTTATGTTGCGCATACGGACACATTTTTATGCCCCTGTGTAACAAGGGCGCCTAATAACAATTTTTGATGCAATACTTTGCACGTGGCTCTTTGTTGCGCTACAATTACAGTATGTTTGAGGGGTGCCCTTTTTTCTACAATTTTGCTTTCCCAAAAAGATAATGCCACCCCCCCACCACCCCTAAAATAATCGAGATATTGTTCCCACACAGCACGTGCGCAACCAGTATTAAATTACTTTGTTCTTATAATAATTTAATGTTGTGCAGGGACATTTCTAAACATGTGCCACTACTAGAGACACACAGCAGGTGTGATATTTGAAGGAATTTTTCATTTTTTTTTTCACTTTAAACATCATTAAAATCGCTGCTCCGCAAAAACGTCCGTTTTTAAAATATTTTTTTCGATTGATACATGTTCCCTGGGGCAAGACCCGGGTTCTGAAAGACGTTTACCAACATTAAATTGAATATTGGTCTTTAAAATGATCGTTTTTGAATTCGAACGTTCGAGTCCCATAGACTTCAATGGGGTTCTAAATGTTCGCGCGAACCCGCGGTCTGTTCGAACGTTCTGATGCGAACCGAACCCGGGTATGTTCGGCTCATCCCTAATTGAGACCCCACGAGGTGAGATTTTGCATGGAGCCCCAGTCCGAGGGAGATTGACAGTCATGTTTAGCTTCTTCCATTTTCTAATGATTGCTCCAACAGTGGACCTTTTTTCACCAAGCTGCTTGGCAAT